>NC_060179.1:72613892-72923892 GCF_021184085.1 Oncorhynchus gorbuscha | reverse complement strand
TTTCTAAGGAGGCTTGACTTCCATAGCAAGCATAAATGTATTCTCCAATCTCCACAATCACACAAAGATTACATTCATACGGTATGGCGGACTGGTTTGATATGGGCTGGGAAAAGACAAGGGGCGATGAGAGAGAGGAGCAGACTGGTTTGATATGGGCTGGGAAAAGACAAGGGGCGATGAGAGAGAGGAGCAGACTGGTTTGATATGGGCTGGGGAAAGACGAGGGGCGATGAGAGAGAGGAGCAGACTGGTTTGATATGGGCTGGGAAAAGACAAGGGGCGATGAGAGAGAGGAGCAGACTGGTTTGATATGGGCTGGGAAAAGACAAGGGGCGATGAGAGAGAGGAGCAGACTGGTTTGATATGAGCTGGGAAAAGACGAGGGGCGATGAGAGAGAGGAGCAGACTGGTTTGATATGTGCTGGGGAAAGACGAGGGGCGATGAGAGAGAGGAGCAGACTGGTTTGATATGGGCTGGGGAAAGACGAGGGGCGAAGAGAGAGAGGAGCAGACTGGTTTGATATGGGCTGGAGAAATAAGAGTGACGATGAGAGAGAGAGAGGAGCAGACTGGTTTGATATGGGCTGGAGAAAGAAGAGTGGCGATGAGAGAGAGAGAGGAGCAGACTGGTTTGATATGGGCTGGAGAAAGACTAGGGAGGATGAGAGAGAAAGAGGAACAGGCTGGTTTGATATGGGCTGGAGAAAGACGATGGGCGATGAGAGAGAGGAGCAGACTGGTTTGATATGAGCTGGAGAAAGACGAGGGGCGATGAGAGAGAGAGAGGAGCAGACTGGTTTGATATGGGCTGGGGAAAGAAGAGTGGCGATGAGAGAGAGAGAGGAGCAGACTGGTTTGATATGGGCTGGAGAAAGACGAGGGGCGATGAGAGAGAGAGAGGAGCAGACTGGTTTGATATGGGCTGGAGAAAGACGAGGGGCGATGAGAGAGAGGAGCAGACTGGTTTGATATGGGCTGGAGAAAGACGAGGGGCGATGAGAGAGAGGAGTAGACTGGTTTGATATGGGCTGGGGAAAGAAGAGTGGCAATGAGAGAGCGAGAGAAGCAGACTGGTTTGATATGGGCTGGAGAAAGACGAGGGGCGATGAGAGAGAGAGAGGAGCAGACTGGTTTGATATGGGCTGGAGAAAGACGAGGGGCGATGAGAGAGAGGAGCAGACTGGTTTGATATGGGCTGGAGAAAGACGAGGGGCGATGAGAGAGAGGAGCAGACTGGTTTGATATGAGCTGGAGAAAGACGAGGGGCGATGAGAGAGAGAGAGGAGCAGACTGGTTTGATATAGGCTGGAGAAAGAAGAAGGGCGATGAGAGAGAGGAGCAGACGGGTTTGATATGGGCTGGAGAAAGAAGAGTGGCGGTGAGAGAGAGAGAGGAGCAGACTGTTTTAATATGGGCTGGAGAAAGACGAGGGGCGTTGAGAGAGAGAGGAGCAGACTGGTTTGATATGGGCTGGAGAAAGACGATGGGCGATGAGAGAGAGGAACAGACTGGTTTGATATGGGCTGGAGAAAGACGAGGGGCGTTGAGAGAGAGAGGAGCAGACTGGTTTGATATGGGCTGGAGAAAGAAGAGTGGCGATGAGAGAGAGGAGCAGACTGGTTTGATATGGGCTGGGGAAAGAAGAGTGGCAATGAGAGAGCGAGAGGAGCAGACTGGTTTGATATGGGCTGGAGAAAGACGAGGGGCGATGAGAGAGAGAGAGGAGCAGACTGGTTTGATATGGGCTGGAGAAAGACGAGGGGCGATGAGAGAGAGAGAGAGGAGCAGACTGGTTTGATATGGGCTGGAGAAAGACGAGGGGCGATGAGAGAGAGGAGCAGACTGGTTTGATATGGGCTGGAGAAAGAAGAGTGGCGATGAGAGAGGGAGAGGAACAGACTGGTTTGATATGGGCTGCGGAAAGAAGAGTGGCGATGAGAGAGGGAGAGGAACAGACTGGTTTGATATGGGCTGGAGAAAGACGAGGGGCGATGAGAGAGAGGAGCAGACTAGCTGGATATGGGCTGGAGAAAGACGAGGGGCGTTGAGAGAGAGAGGAGCAGACTGGTTTGATATGGGCTGGAGAAAGACGATGGGCGATGAGAGAGAGGAACAGACTGGTTTGATATGGGCTGGAGAAAGACGAGGGGCGTTGAGAGAGAGAGGAGCAGACTGGTTTGATATGGGCTGGAGAAAGAAGAGTGGCGATGAGAGAGAGAGAGGAACAGACTGGTTTTATATGGGCTGGAGAAAGACGAGGGGCGATGAGAGAGAGGAGCAGACTGGTTTGATATGGGCTGGAGAAAGACGAGGGGCGATGAGAGAGAGGAGCAGACTGGTTTGATATGGGCTGGAGTAAGAAGAAGGGCGATGAGAGAGAGGAGCAGACTGGTTTGATATGAGCTGGAGAAAGACGAGGGGCGATGAGAGAGAGGAGCAGACTGGTTTGATATGGGCTGGAGAAAGAAGAGTGGCGGTGAGAGAGAGAGAGAGAGAGAGGAACAGACTGGTTTGATATGGGCTGGAGAAAGACGATGGGCGATGAGAGAGAGGAACAGACTGGTTTGATATGGGCTGGAGAAAGACGAGGGGCATTGAGAGAGAGAGGAGCAGACTGGTTTGATATGGGCTGGAGAAAGAAGAGTGGCGATGAGAGAGAGGAGCAGACTGGTTTGATATGAGCTGGAGAAAGAAGAGTGGTGATGAGAGAGAGGAACAGACTGATTTGATATGGGCTGGAGAAAGACGATGGGCGATGAGAGAGAGGAACAGACTGATTTGATATGGGCTGGAGAAAGACGAGGGGCGTTGAGAGAGAGAGATGGAGGAGCAGACTGGTTTGATATGGGCTGGATAAAGACGAGGGGCGTTAGAGAGAGACTGAGGAGCAGACTGGTTTGATATGGGCTGGATAAAGAAGAGTGGCGATTAGAGAGAGGAGCAGACTGGTTTGATATGGGCTGGAGAAAGACGAGGGGCGATGAGAGAGAGAGAGGAGCAGACTGGTTTGATATGGGCTGGGGAAAGAAGAAGGGCGATGAGAGAGAGGAGCAGACTGGTTTGATATGGGCTGGAGAAAGACGAGGGGCGATGAGAGAGAGGAGCAGACTGGTTTGATATGGGCTGGAGAAAGACGAGGGGCGATGAGAGAGAGAGGAACAGACTGGTTTGATATGGGCTGGAGAAAGAAGAGTGGCGATGAGAGAGAGAGAGGAGCAGACTGGTTTGATATGGGCTGGAGAAAGACTAGGGGCGATGAGAGAGAGGAGCAGACTGGTTTGATATGGGCTGGAGAATGACGAGGGGCGATGAGAGAGAGAGCAGACTGGTTTGATATGGGCTGGAGAAAGACGAGGGTTTGATATGATGAGAGAGAGGAGCAGACTGGTTTGATATGGGCTGGAGAAAGAAGAGTGGCGATGAGAGAGAGGAGCAGACTGGTTTGATATGAGCTGGAGAAAGAAGAGTGGTGATGAGAGAGAGGAGCAGACTGGTTTGATATGAGCTGGAGAAAGACGATGGGCGATGAGAGAGAGGAACAGACTGGTTTGATATGGGCTGGAGAAAGACGATGGGCGATGAGAGAGAGGAACAGACTGGTTTGATATGAGCTGGAGAAAGACGATGGGCGATGAGAGAGAGGAACAGACTGGTTTGATATGGGCTGGAGAAAGAAGAGTGGCGATGAGAGAGCGAGAGGAGCAAACTGGTTTGATATGGGCTGGAGAAAGACGAGGGGCGATGAGAGAGAGAGAGGAGCAGACTGGTTTGATATGGGCTGGAGAAAGAAGAGGGCAATGAGAGAGAGGAGCAGACTGGTTTGATATGGGCTGGAGAAAACGAGGGGCGATGAGAGAGAGAGAGAACAGACTGGTTTGATATGGGCTGGAGAAAGAAGAGTGAGAGAGAGAGAGGAGCAGACTGATTTGATATGGGCTGGAGAAAGACGAGGGGCGATGAGAGAGAGGAGCAGACTGGTTTGATATGGGCTGGAGAAAGACTAGGGGGCGATGAGAGAGAGAGAGGAGCAGACTGGTTTGATATGGGCTGGAGAAAGAAGAGTGGCGATGAGAGAGAGAGAGGAGCAGACTGGTTTGATATGGGCTGGAGAAAGACGAGGGGCGATGAGAGAGAGAGAGGAGCAGACTGGTTTGATATGGGCTGGAGAAAGAAGAGGGGCGATGAGAGAGAGAGAGGAGCAGACTGGTTTGATATGGGCTGGAGAAAGACGAGGGCGATGAGAGAGAGAGAGAGGAGCAGACTGGTTTGATATGGGCTGGGGAAAGAAGAAGGGCGATGAGAGAGAGGAGCAGACTGGTTTGATATGGGCTGGAGAAAGACGAGGGGCGATGAGAGAGAGGAGCAGACTGGTTTGATATGGGCTGGAGAAAGACGAGGGGCGATGAGAGAGAGAGGAACAGACTGGTTTGATATGGGCTGGAGAAAGAAGAGTGGCGATGAGAGAGAGAGAGGAGCAGACTGGTTTGATATGGGCTGGAGAAAGACTAGGGGCGATGAGAGAGAGGAGCAGACTGGTTTGATATGGGCTGGAGAATGACGAGGGGCGATGAGAGAGAGGAGCAGACTGGTTTGATATGGGCTGGAGAATGACGAGGGGCGATGAGAGAGAGGAGCAGACTGGTTTGATATGGGCTGGAGAAAGAAGAGTGGCGATGAGAGAGAGGAGCAGACTGGTTTGATATGAGCTGGAGAAAGAAGAGTGGTGATGAGAGAGAGGAGCAGACTGGTTTGATATGAGCTGGAGAAAGACGATGGGCGATGAGAGAGAGGAACAGACTGGTTTGATATGGGCTGGAGAAAGACGATGGGCGATGAGAGAGAGGAACAGACTGGTTTGATATGAGCTGGAGAAAGACGATGGGCGATGAGAGAGAGGAACAGACTGGTTTGATATGGGCTGGAGAAAGACGAGGGGCGTTGAGAGAGAGATGGAGGAGCAGACTGGTTTGATATGGGCTGGATAAAGACGAGGGGCGTTGAGTTTGATATGGGCTGGAGAAAGAGAGAGAGAACAGACTGGTTTGATATGGGCTGGAGAAAGACGAGGGGCGATGAGAGAGAGGAGCAGACTGGTTTGATATGGGCTGGAGAAAGACGAGGGGCGATGAGAGAGAGGAGCAGACTGGTTTGATATGGGCTGGAGAAAGACGAGGGGCGATGAGAGAGAGAGGAACAGACTGGTTTGATATGGGCTGGAGAAAGAAGAGTGGCGATGAGAGAGAGAGAGAGCAGACTGGTTTGATATGGGCTGGAGAAAGACGAGGGGCGATGAGAGAGAGAGGAACAGACTGGTTTGATATGGGCTGGAGAAAGAAGAGAGAGGCGATGAGAGAGGGCGAGAGGAGCAAACTGGTTTGATATGGGCTGGAGAAAGACGAGGGGCAGACTGGTTTGATATGAAAGAGAGAGAGAGGAGCAGACTGGTTTGATATGGGCTGGGGAAAGAAGAAGGGCGATGAGAGAGAGGAGCAGACTGGTTTGATATGGGCTGGAGAAAACGAGGGGCGATGAGAGAGAGAGAGGAACAGACTGGTTTGATATGGGCTGGAGAAAGAAGAGTGGCGATGAGAGAGAGAGAGGAGCAGACTGGTTTGATATGGGCTGGAGAAAGACTAGGGGCGATGAGAGAGAGGAGCAGACTGGTTTGATATGGGCTGGAGAAAGACTAGGGGCGATGAGAGAGAGGAACAGACTGGTTTGATATGGGCTGGAGAAAGACGAGTGGCGATGAGAGAGAGAGAGGAACAGACTGGTTTGATATGGGCTGGAGAAAGACGATGGGCGATGAGAGAGAGGAACAGACTGGTTTGATATGGGCTGGAGAAAGAAGAGTGGCGATGAGAGAGAGAGAGGAGCAGACTGGTTTGATATGGGCTGGAGAAAGACGATGGGCGATGAGAGAGAGGAACAGACTGGTTTGATATGGGCTGGAGAAAGACGAGGGGCGTTGAGAGAGAGATGGAGGAGCAGACTGGTTTGATATGGGCTGGATAAAGACGAGGGGCGTTGAGAGAGAGAGAGGAACAGACTGGTTTGATATGGGCTGGAGAAAGACGAGGGGCGATGAGAGAGAGGAGCAGACTGGTTTGATATGGGCTGGAGAAAGACGAGGGGCGATGAGAGAGAGGAGCAGACTGGTTTGATATGGGCTGGAGAAAGACGAGGGGCGATGAGAGAGAGAGGAACAGACTGGTTTGATATGGGCTGGAGAAAGAAGAGTGGCGATGAGAGAGAGAGAGGAGCAGACTGGTTTGATATGGGCTGGAGAAAGACGAGGGGCGATGAGAGAGAGAGGAACAGACTGGTTTGATATGGGCTGGAGAAAGAAGAGTGGCGATGAGAGAGCGAGAGGAGCAAACTGGTTTGATATGGGCTGGAGAAAGACGAGGGGCGATGAGAGAGAGAGAGGAGCAGACTGGTTTGATATGGGCTGGGGAAAGAAGAAGGGCGATGAGAGAGAGGAGCAGACTGGTTTGATATGGGCTGGAGAAAAACGAGGGGCGATGAGAGAGAGAGAGGAACAGACTGGTTTGATATGGGCTGGAGAAAGAAGAGTGGCGATGAGAGAGAGAGAGGAGCAGACTGGTTTGATATGGGCTGGAGAAAGACTAGGGGCGATGAGAGAGAGAGGAGCAGACTGGTTTGATATGGGCTGGAGAAAGAAGAGTGGCGATGAGAGAGAGAGAGGAGCAGACTGGTTTGATATGGGCTGGAGAAAGACGAGGGGCGATGAGAGAGAGAGAGGAGCAGACTGGTTTGATATGGGCTGGGGAAAGAAGAAGAAGAGAGCGATGAGAGAGAGCAGACTGGTTTGATATGGGCTGGAGAAAGACGAGGGGCGATGAGAGAGAGAGAGGAGCAGACTGGTTTGATATGGGCTGGAGAAAGAAGAGTGGCGATGAGAGAGCGAGAGGAGCAGACTGGTTTGATATGGGCTGGAGAAAGACGAGGGGCGATGAGAGAGAGAGAGGAGCAGACTGGTTTGATATGGGCTGGGGAAAGAAGAAGGGCGATGAGAGAGAGGAGCAGACTGGTTTGATATGGGCTGGAGAAAAACGAGGGGCGATGAGAGAGAGAGAGGAACAGACTGGTTTGATATGGGCTGGAGAAAGAAGAGTGGCGATGAGAGAGAGAGAGGAGCAGACTGGTTTGATATGGGCTGGAGAAAGACTAGGGGCGATGAGAGAGAGGAGCAGACTGGTTTGATATGGGCTGGAGAAAGACGAGGGGCGATGAGAGAGAGAGAGGAGCAGACACGTTTGATATGGGCTGGAGAAAGACTAGGAGCGATGAGAGAGAGGAGCAGACTGGTTTGATATGGGCTGGAGAAAGACGAGGGGCGATGAGAGAGAGGAACAGACTGGTTTGATATGGGCTGGAGAAAGACGAGGTGCGTTGAGAGAGAGAGAGAGAGAGCAGACTGGTTTGATATGGGCTGGAGAAAGAAGAGTGGTGATGAGAGAGAGAGAGAGGAGCAGACTGGTTTGATATGGGCTGGAGAAAGACGAGGGGTGATGAGAGAGAGGAGCAGACTGGTTTGATATGAGCTGGAGAAAGAAGAGTGGTGATGAGAGAGCGAGAGGAGCAGACTGGTTTGATATGGGCTGGAGAAAGACGATGGGCGATGAGAGAGAGGAACAGACTGGTTTGATATGGGCTGGAGAAAGACGAGGGGCGATGAGAGAGAGAGAGGAGCAGACTGGTTTGATATGGGCTGGGGAAAGAAGAAGGGCGATGAGAGAGAGGAGCAAACTGGTTTGATATGGGCTGGAGAAAAACGAGGGGCGATGAGAGAGAGAGAGGAACAGACTGGTTTGATATGGGCTGGATAAAGAAGAGTGGCGATTAGAGAGAGGAGCAGACTGGTTTGATATGGGCTGGGGAAAGAAGAAGGGCGATGAGAGAGAGGAATAGACTGGTTTGATATGGGCTGGAGAAAGACGATGGGCGATGAGAGAGAGGAACAGACTGGTTTGATATGAGCTGGAGAAAGACGAGGTGCGTTGAGAGAGAGAGAGAGAAGCAGACTGGTTTGATATGGGCTGGAGAAAGACGAGGGGTGATGCGAGAGAGAGAGGAGCAGACTGGTTTGATATGGGCTGGAGAAAGACGAGGGGTGATGAGAGAGAGAGAGGAGCAGACTGGTTTGATATGGGCTGGAGAAAGAAGAGTGGTGATGAGAGAGAGAGAGAGGAGCAGACTGGTTTGATATGGGCTGGAGAAAGACGAGGGGTGATGAGAGAGAGGAGCAGACTGGTTTGATATGAGCTGGAGAAAGAAGAGTGGTGATGAGAGAGAGGAGCAGACTGGTTTGATATGAGCTGGAGAAAGACGATGGGCGATGAGAGAGAGGAACAGACTGGTTTGATATGGGCTGGGGAAAGACGATGGGCGTTGAGAGAGAGAGAGGAGCAGACTGGTTTGATATGGGCTGGATAAAGAAGAGTGGCGATTAGAGAGAGGAGCAGACTGGTTTGATATGGGCTGGGGAAAGAAGAAGGGCGATTAGAGAGAGGAGCAGACTGGTTTGATATGGGCTGGGGAAAGAAGAAGGGCGATGAGAGAGAGGAATAGACTGGTTTGATATGGGCTGGAGAAAGACGATGGGCGATGAGAGAGAGGAACAGACTGGTTTGATATGAGCTGGAGAAAGACGAGGTGCGTTGAGAGAGAGAGAGAGAAGCAGACTGGTTTGATATGGGCTGGAGAAAGACGAGGGGTGATGCGAGAGAGAGAGGAGCAGACTGGTTTGATATGGGCTGGAGAAAGACGAGGGGTGATGAGAGAGAGAGAGGAGCAGACTGGTTTGATATGGGCTGGATAAAGAAGAGTGGCGATTAGAGAGAGGAGCAGACTGGTTTGATATGGGCTGGATAAAGAAGAGTGGCGATTAGAGAGAGGAGCAGACTGGTTTGATATGGGCTGGGGAAAGAAGAAGTGCGATGAGAGACAGGAATAGACTGGTTTGATATGGGCTGGAGAAAGACGATGGGCGATGAGAGAGAGGAACAGACTGGTTTGATATGAGCTGGAGAAAGACGAGGTGCGTTGAGAGAGAGAGAGAGAGAGAAGCAGACTGGTTTGATATGGGCTGGAGAAAGACGAGGGGTGATGCGAGAGAGAGAGGAGCAGACTGGTTTGATATGGGATGGAGAAAGACGAGGGGTGATGAGAGAGAGAGAGGAGCAGACTGGTTTGATATGGGCTGGAGAAAGACGAGGGGTGATGAGAGAGAGAGAGGAGCAGACTGGTTTGATATGGGCTGGAGAAAGAAGAGTGGTGATGAGAGAGAGAGAGAGGAGCAGACTGGTTTGATATGGGCTGGAGAAAGACGAGGTGCGTTGAGAGAGAGAGAGAAGCAGACTGGTTTGATATGGGCTGGAGAAAGACGAGGGGTGATGCGAGAGAGAGAGGAGCAGACTGGTTTGATATGGGCTGGAGAAAGACGAGGGGTGATGAGAGAGAGAGAGGAGCAGACTGGTTTGATATGGGCTGGAGAAAGAAGAGTGGTGATGAGAGAGAGAGGAGCAGACTGGTTTGATATGGGCTGGAGAAAGACGAGGGGTGATGAGAGAGAGGAGCAGACTGGTTTGATATGAGCTGGAGAAAGAAGAGTGGTGATGAGAGAGAGGAGCAGACTGGTTTGATATGAGCTGGAGAAAGACGATGGGCGATGAGAGAGAGGAACAGACTGGTTTGATATGGGCTGGGGAAAGACGATGGGCGATGAGAGAGAGGAACAGACTGGTTTGATATGGGCTGGGGAAAGACGATGGGCGTTGAGAGAGAGAGAGGAGCAGACTGGTTTGATATGGGCTGGATAAAGAAGAGTGGCGATTAGAGAGAGGAGCAGACTGGTTTGATATGGGCTGGGGAAAGAAGAAGGGCGATTAGAGAGAGGAGCAGACTGGTTTGATATGGGCTGGGGAAAGAAGAAGGGCGATGAGAGAGAGGAATAGACTGGTTTGATATGGGCTGGAGAAAGACGATGGGCGATGAGAGAGAGGAACAGACTGGTTTGATATGAGCTGGAGAAAGACGAGGTGCGTTGAGAGAGAGAGAGAGAAGCAGACTGGTTTGATATGGGCTGGAGAAAGACGAGGGGTGATGCGAGAGAGAGAGGAGCAGACTGGTTTGATATGGGCTGGAGAAAGACGAGGGGTGATGAGAGAGAGAGAGAGAGCAGACTGGTTTGATATGGGCTGGATAAAGAAGAGTGGCGATTAGAGAGAGGAGCAGACTGGTTTGATATGGGCTGGATAAAGAAGAGTGGCGATTAGAGAGAGGAGCAGACTGGTTTGATATGGGCTGGGGAAAGAAGAAGTGCGATGAGAGACAGGAATAGACTGGTTTGATATGGGCTGGAGAAAGACGATGGGCGATGAGAGAGAGGAACAGACTGGTTTGATATGAGCTGGAGAAAGACGAGGTGCGTTGAGAGAGAGAGAGAGAGAGAGAGAAGCAGACTGGTTTGATATGGGCTGGAGAAAGACGAGGGGTGATGCGAGAGAGAGAGGAGCAGACTGGTTTGATATGGGATGGAGAAAGACGAGGGGTGATGAGAGAGAGAGAGGAGCAGACTGGTTTGATATGGGCTGGAGAAAGACGAGGGGTGATGAGAGAGAGAGAGGAGCAGACTGGTTTGATATGGGCTGGAGAAAGAAGAGTGGTGATGAGAGAGAGAGAGAGGAGCAGACTGGTTTGATATGGGCTGGAGAAAGACGAGGGGTGATGAGAGAGAGGAGCAGACTGGTTTGATATGAGCTGGAGAAAGAAGAGTGGTGATGAGAGAGAGGAGCAGACTGGTTTGATATGAGCTGGAGAAAGACGATGGGCGATGAGAGAGAGGAACATACTGGTTTGATATGGGCTGGGGAAAGACGATGGGCGTTGAGAGAGAGAGAGGAGCAGACTGGTTTGATATGGGCTGGATAAAGAAGAGTGGCGATTAGAGAGAGGAGCAGACTGGTTTGATATGGGCTGGGGAAAGAAGAAGGGCGATGAGAGAGAGGAATAGACTGGTTTGATATGGGCTGGAGAAAGACGAGGGGTGATGAGAGAGAAGAGCAGAATGGTTTGATATGAGCTGGAGAAAGAAGAGTGGTGATGAGAGAGAGGAGCAGACTAGTTTGATATGAGCTGGAGAAAGACGATGGGCGATGAGAGAGAGGAACAGACTGGTTTGATATGGGCTGGAGAAACACGAGGGGCGTTGAGAGAGAGAGAGAGCAGACTGGTTTGATATGGGCTGGAGAAAGAAGAAGGGCGATGAGAGAGAGGAGCAAACTGGTTTGATATGGGCTGGAGAAAAACGAGGGGCGATGAGAGAGAGGAGCAGACTGGTTTGATATGGGCTGGAGAAAGAAGAAGGGCGATGAGAGAGAGGAGCAAACTGGTTTGATATGGGCTGGAGAAAAGAGGGGCGATGAGAGAGAGAGAGGAACAGACTGGTTTGATATGAGCTGGAGAAAGACTAGGGGCGATGAGATAGAGGAGCAGACTGGTTTGATATGGGCTGGAGAAAGACGAGGGGCGATGAGAGAGAGGAGCAGACTGGTTTGATATGGGCTGGAGAAAGAAGAAGGGCGATGAGAGAGAGAGAGGAACAGACTGGTTTGATATGGGCTGGAGAAAGAAGAGTGGCGATGAGAGAGAGGAGCAGACTAGTTTGATATGAGCTGGAGAAAGACGATGGGCGATGAGAGAGAGGAACAGACTGGTTTGATATGGGATGGAGAAAGACGAGGTGCATTGAGAGAGAGAGAGAAGCAGACTGGTTTGATATGGGCTGGAGAAAGACGAGGGGTGATGCGAGAGAGAGAGGAGCAGACTGGTTTGATATGGGCTGGAGAAAGACGAGGGGTGATGAGAGAGAGAGAGGAGCAGACTGGTTTGATATGGGCTGGATAAAGAAGAGTGGCGATTAGAGAGAGGAGCAGACTGGTTTGATATGGGCTGGGGAAAGAAGAAGGGCGATGAGAGAGAGGAATAGACTGGTTTGATATGGGCTGGAGAAAGACGAGGGGTGATGAGAGAGAGGAGCAGACTGGTTTGATATGGGCTGGAGAAAGAAGAGTGGCGATGAAAGAGAGAGAGAGAGGAACAGACTGGTTTGATATGGGCTGGAGAAAGACGAGGGGCGATGAAAGAGAGGAGCAGACTGGTTTGATATGGGCTGGAGAAAGACGAGGGGCGATGAGAGAGAGGAGCAGACTGGTTTGATATGGGCTGGAGAAAGACGAGGGGCGATGAGAGAGAGGAGCAGACTGGTTTGATATGGGCTGGAGAAAGACGAGGGGCGATGAGAGAGAGGAGCAGACTGGTTTGATATGGGCTGGAGAAAGAAGAATGGCGATGAGAGAGAGGAGCAGACTGGTTTGATATGGGCTGGAGAAAGACGAGGGGCGATGAGAGAGAGAGAGGAACAGACTGGTTTGATATGGGCTGGAGAAAGAAGAATGGCGATGAGAGAGAGGAGCAGACTGGTTTGATATGGGCTGGAGAAAGAAGAATGGCGATGAGAGAGAGGAGCAGACTGGTTTGATATGGGCTGGAGAAAGACGAGGGGTGATGAGAGAGAGGAGCAGACTGGTTTGATATGGGCTGGAGAAAGACGAGGGGCGATGAGAGAGAGAGAGGAACAGACTGGTTTGATATGGGCTGGAGAAAGACTAGGGGCGATGAGAGAGAGGAGCAGACTGGTTTGATATGGGCTGGAGAAAGAAGAAGGGCGATGAGAGAGAGGAGCAAACTGGTTTGATATGGGCTGGAGAAAAACGAGGGGCGATGAGAGAGAGGAGCAGACTGGTTTGATATGGGCTGGAGAAAGAAGAAGGGCGATGAGAGAGAGGAGCAAACTGGTTTGATATGGGCTGGAGAAAAACGAGGGGCGATGAGAGAGAGAGAGGAACAGACTGGTTTGATATGAGCTGGAGAAAGACTAGGGGCGATGAGATAGAGGAGCAGACTGTTTTGATATGGGCTGGAGAAAGACGATGGGCGATGAGAGAGAGGAACAGACTGGTTTGATATGAGCTGGAGAAAGACGAGGTGCGTTGAGAGAGAGAGAGAGAAGCAGACTGGTTTGATATGGGCTGGAGAAAGACGAGGGGTGATGCGAGAGAGAGAGGAGCAGACTGGTTTGATATGGGCTGGAGAAAGACGAGGGGTGATGAGAGAGAGAGAGGAGCAGACTGGTTTGATATGGGCTGGATAAAGAAGAGTGGCGTTTAGAGAGAGGAGCAGACTGGTTTGATATGGGCTGGATAAAGAAGAGTGGCGATTAGAGAGAGGAGCAGACTGGTTTGATATGGGCTGGGGAAAGAAGAAGTGCGATGAGAGACAGGAATAGACTGGTTTGATATGGGCTGGAGAAAGACGATGGGCGATGAGAGAGAGGAACAGACTGGTTTGATATGAGCTGGAGAAAGACGAGGTGCGTTGAGAGAGAGAGAGAGAGAGAAGCAGACTGGTTTGATATGGGCTGGAGAAAGACGAGGGGTGATGCGAGAGAGAGAGGAGCAGACTGGTTTGATATGGGCTGGAGAAAGACGAGGGGTGATGAGAGAGAGAGAGGAGCAGACTGGTTTGATATGGGCTGGATAAAGAAGAGTGGCGATTAGAGAGAGGAGCAGACTGGTTTGATATGGGCTGAATAAAGAAGAGTGGCGATTAGAGAGAGGAGCAGACTGGTTTGATATGGGCTGGGGAAAGAAGAAGTGCGATGAGAGACAGGAATAGACTGGTTTGATATGGGCTGGAGAAAGACGATGGGCGATGAGAGAGAGGAACAGACTGGTTTGATATGAGCTGGAGAAAGACGAGGTGCGTTGAGAGAGAGAGAGAGAGAGAGAGAGAAGCAGACTGGTTTGATATGGGCTGGAGAAAGACGAGGGGTGATGCGAGAGAGAGAGGAGCAGACTGGTTTGATATGGGCTGGAAAAAGACGAGGGGTGATGAGAGAGAGAGAGGAGCAGACTGGTTTGATATGGGCTGGAGAAAGACGAGGGGTGATGAGAGAGAGGAGCAGACTGGTTTGATATGGGCTGGAGAAAGACGAGGGGTGATGAGAGAGAGGAGCAGACTGGTTTGATATGGGCTGGAGAAAGAAGAGTGGTGATGAGAGAGAGGAGCAGACTGGTTTGATATGGGCTGGATAAAGAAGAGTGGCGATTAGAGAGAGAGAGGAGCAGACTGGTTTGATATGGGCTGGATAAAGAAGAGTGGCGATTAGAGAGAGGAGCAGACTGGTTTGATATGGGCTGGGGAAAGAAGAAGGGCGATGAGAGAGAGGAATAGACTGGTTTGATATGGGCTGGAGAAAGACGAGGGGTGATGAGAGAGAAGAGCAGAATGGTTTGATATGAGCTGGAGAAAGAAGAGTGGTGATGAGAGAGAGGAGCAGAATGGTTTGATATGAGCTGGAGAAAGAAGAGTGGTGATGAGAGAGAGGAGCAGACTGGTTTGATATGGGCTGGAGAAAGAGAAGGAGGTAGAGAAGAGAGGGAGAGACTGATAGTGGTAGAGAAGAGAGGGAGAGACTGATAGTGGTAGAGAAGAGAGGGAGAGACTGATAGTGGTAGAGAAGAGAGGGAGAGACTGATAGTAGTAGAGAAGAGAGGGAGAGACTGATAGTAGTAGAGAAGAGAGGGAGAGACTGATAGTAGTAGAGAAGAGAGGGAGAGACTGATAGTGGTAGAGAAGAGAGGGAGAGACTGATAGTAGTAGAGAAGAGAGGGAGAGACTGATAGTAGTAGAGAAGAGAGGGAGAGACTGATAGTGGTAGAGAAGAGAGGGAGAGACTGATAGTAGTAGAGAAGAGAGGGAGAGACTGATAGTGGTAGAGAAGAGAGGGAGAGACTGATGGTGGTAGTGAAGAGAGGGAGAGACTGATAGTAGTAGAGAAGAGAGGGAGAGACTGATAGTGGTAGAGAAGAGAGGGAGAGACTGATAGTGGTAGAGAAGAGAGGGAGAGACTGATAGTGGTAGAGAAGAGAGGGAGAGACTGATGGTGGTAGTGAAGAGAGGGAGAGACTGATAGTAGTAGAGAAGAGAGGGAGAGACTGATAGTGGTAGAGAAGAGAGGGAGAGACTGATAGTAGTAGAGAAGAGAGGGAGAGACTGATAGTGGTAGAGAAGAGAGGGAGAGACTGATGGTGGTAGAGAAGAGAGGGAGAGACTGATAGTAGTAGAGAAGAGAGGGAGAGACTGATACTGGTAGAGAAGAGAGGGAGAGACTGATGGTGGTAGAGAAGAGAGGGAGAGACTGATAGTGGTAGAGAAGAGAGGGAGAGACACAGTGGTAGAGAAGAGAGGGAGAGACTGATAGTAGTAGAGAAGAGAGGGAGAGACTGATAGTAGTAGAGAAGAGAGGGAGAGACTGATGGTGGTAGAGAAGAGAGGGAGAGACTGATGGTGGTAGAGAAGAGAGGGAGAGACTGATGGTGGTAGAGAAGAGAGGGAGAGACTGATAGTGGTAGAGAAGAGAGGGAGAGACTGATAGTAGTAGAGAAGAGAGGGAGAGACTGATAGTGGTAGAGAAGAGAGGGAGAGACACAGTGGTAGAGAAGAGAGGGAGAGACACAGTAGTAGAGAAGAGAGGGAGAGACTGATAGTGGTAGAGAAGAGAGGGAGAGACACAGTGGTAGAGAAGAGAGGGAGAGACTGATAGTGGTAGAGAAGAGAGGGAGAGACTGATGGTGGTAGAGAAGAGAGGGAGAGACTGATAGTAGTAGAGAAGAGAGGGAGAGACTGATAGTAGTAGAGAAGAGAGGGAGAGACTGATAGTAGTAGAGAAGAGAGGGAGAGACTGATAGTAGTAGAGAAGAGAGGGAGAGACTGATAGTAGTAGAGAAGAGAGGGAGAGACTGATAGTAGTAGAGAAGAGAGGGAGAGACTGATAGTAGTAGAGAAGAGAGGGAGAGACTGATAGTAGTAGAGAAGAGAGGGAGAGACTGATAGTAGTAGAGAAGAGAGGGAGAGACTGATAGTAGTAGAGAAGAGAGGGAGAGACTGATACTGGTAGAGAAGAGAGGGAGAGACTGATGGTAGTAGAGAAGAGAGGGAGAGACTGATAGTGGTAGAGAAGAGAGGGAGAGACTGATAGTGGTAGAGAAGAGAGGGAGAGACTGATGGTGGTAGAGAAGAGAGGGAGAGACTGATAGTAGTAGAGAAGAGAGGGAGAGACTGATACTGGTAGAGAAGAGAGGGAGAGACTGATAGTAGTAGAGAAGAGAGGGAGAGACTGATGGTGGTAGAGAAGAGAGGGAGAGACTGATAGTAGTAGAGAAGAGAGGGAGAGACTGATAGTGGTAGAGAAGAGAGGGAGAGACTGATAGTGGTAGAGAAGAGAGGGAGAGACTGATAGTAGTAGAGAAGAGAGGGAGAGACTGATAGTAGTAGAGAAGAGAGGGAGAGACTGATAGTAGTAGAGAAGAGAGGGAGAGACTGATAGTAGTAGAGAAGAGAGGGAGAGACTGATAGTGGTAGAGAAGAGACTGATAGTGGTAGAGAAGAGAGGGAGAGACTGATAGTGGTAGAGAAGAGAGGGAGAGACTGATAGTAGTAGAGAAGAGAGGGAGAGACTGATAGTAGTAGAGAAGAGAGGGAGAGACTGATAGTAGTAGAGAAGAGAGGGAGAGACTGATAGTGGTAGAGAAGAGAGGGAGAGACTGATAGTGGTAGAGAAGAGAGGGAGAGACTGATAGTGGTAGAGAAGAGAGGGAGAGACTGATAGTGGTAGAGAAGAGAGGGAGAGACTGATAGTAGTAGAGAAGAGAGGGAGAGACTGATAGTAGTAGAGAAGAGAGGAGAGACTGATGGTGGTAGAGAAGAGAGGGAGAGACTGATAGTGGTAGAGAAGAGAGGGAGAGACTGATAGTGGTAGAGAGAGGGAGAGACTGATAGTAGTAGAGAAGAGAGGGAGAGACTGATAGTAGTAGAGAAGAGAGGGAGAGACTGATAGTAGTAGAGAAGAGAGGGAGAGACTGATAGTAGTAGAGAAGAGAGGGAGAGACTGATAGTAGTAGAGAAGAGAGGGAGAGACTGATAGTGGTAGAGAAGAGAGGGAGAGACTGATAGTAGTAGAGAAGAGAGGGAGAGACTGATAGTGGTAGAGAAGAGAGGGAGAGACTGATAGTAGTAGAGAAGAGAGGAGAGACTGATAGTAGTAGAGAAGAGAGGAGAGACTGATAGTAGTAGAGAAGAGAGGGAGAGACTGATAGTAGTAGAGAAGAGAGGGAGAGACTGATAGTAGTAGAGAAGAGAGGAGAGACTGATAGTAGTAGAGAAGAGAGGGAGAGACTGATAGTGGTAGAGAGAGAGGGAGAGACTGATAGTAGTAGAGAAGAGAGGGAGAGACTGATAGTAGTAGAGAAGAGAGGGAGAGACTGATAGTAGTAGAGAAGAGAGGGAGAGACTGATAGTAGTAGAGAAGAGAGGGAGAGACTGATAGTAGTAGAGAAGAGAGGGAGAGACTGATAGTGGTAGAGAAGAGAGGGAGAGACTGATAGTAGTAGAGAAGAGAGGGAGAGACTGATAGTAGTAGAGAAGAGAGGGAGAGACTAGAGAGAGAGAGGGAGAGACTGATAGTGGTAGAGAAGAGAGGGAGAGACTGATAGTGGTAGAGAAGAGAGGGAGAGACTGATAGTGGTAGAGAAGAGAGGGAGAGACTGATAGTAGTAGAGAAGAGAGGGAGAGACTGATAGTGGTAGAGAAGAGAGGGAGAGACTGATAGTAGTAGAGAAGAGAGGGAGAGACTGATAGTGGTAGAGAAGAGAGGGAGAGACTGATAGTGGTAGAGAAGAGAGGGAGAGACTGATAGTAGTAGAGAAGAGAGGGAGAGACTGATAGTGGTAGAGAAGAGAGGGAGAGACTGATAGTAGTAGAGAAGACTGAGGGAGAGACTGATAGTGGTAGAGAAGAGAGGGAGAGACTGATAGTAGTAGAGAAGAGAGGGAGAGACTGATAGTAGTAGAGAAGAGAGGGAGAGACTGATAGTAGTAGAGAAGAGAGGGAGAGACTGATAGTGGTAGAGAAGAGAGGGAGAGACTGATAGTAGTAGAGAAGAGAGGAGAGAGACTGATAGTGGTAGAGAAGAGAGGGAGAGACTGATAGTGGTAGAGAAGAGAGGGAGAGAGACTGATAGTAGTAGAGAAGAGAGGAAGAGAGACTGATAGTAGTAGAGAAGAGAGGGAGAGACTGATAGTAGTAGAGAGAGAGAGGGAGAGACTGATAGTGGTAGAGAAGAGAGGGAGAGACATAGTGGTAGAGAAGAGAGGGAGAGACATAGTGGTAGAGAAGAGAGGGAGAGACTGATAGTGGTAGAGAAGAGAGGGAGAGACTGATAGTGGTAGAGAAGAGAGGGAGAGACTGATAGTGGTAGAGAAGAGAGGGAGAGACTGATAGTAGTAGAGAAGAGAGGGAGAGACTGATAGTGGTAGAGAAGAGAGGGAGAGACTGATAGTAGTAGAGAAGAGAGGGAGAGACTGATAGTGGTAGAGAAGAGAGGGAGAGACTGATAGTAGTAGAGAAGAGAGGGAGAGACTGATAGTGGTAGAGAAGAGAGGGAGAGACTGATAGTGGTAGAGAAGAGAGGGAGAGACTGATAGTAGTAGAGAAGAGAGGGAGAGACTGATAGTGGTAGAGAAGAGAGGGAGAGACTGATAGTAGTAGAGAAGAGAGGGAGAGACTGATAGTAGTAGAGAAGAGAGGGAGAGACTGATAGTGGTAGAGAAGAGAGGGAGAGACTGATGGTAGAGAAGAGAGGGAGAGACTGATAGTGGTAGAGAAGAGAGGGAGAGACTGATAGTAGTAGAGAAGAGAGGGAGAGACTGATAGTGGTAGAGAAGAGAGGGAGAGACTGATAGTGGTAGAGAAGAGAGGGGAGAGACTGATAGTAGTAGAGAAGAGAGGGAGAGACTGATAGTAGTAGAGAAGAGAGGGAGAGACTGATAGTGGTAGAGAAGAGAGGGAGAGACTGATAGTGGTAGAGAAGAGAGGGAGAGACTGATAGTGGTAGAGAAGAGAGGGAGAGAGAGAAGAGAGGGAGAGACTGATAGTAGTAGAGAAGAGAGGGAGAGACTGATAGTAGTAGAGAAGAGAGGGAGAGACTGATAGTGTAGAGAAGAGAGGGAGAGACTGATAGTAGTAGAGAAGAGAGGGAGAGACTGATAGTAGTAGAGAAGAGAGGGAGAGACTGATAGTGGTAGAGAAGAGAGGGAGAGACTGATAGTGGTAGAGAAGAGAGGGAGAGACTGATAGTAGTAGAGAAGAGAGGGAGAGACTGATAGTGGTAGAGAAGAGAGGGAGAGACTGATAGTAGAGAAGAGAGGGAGAGACTGATAGTAGTAGAGAAGAGAGGGAGAGACTGATAGTGGTAGAGAAGAGAGGGAGAGACTGATAGTAGTAGAGAAGAGAGGGAGAGACTGATAGTGGTAGAGAAGAGAGGGAGAGACTGATAGTGGTAGAGAAGAGAGGGAGAGACTGATAGTGGTAGAGAAGAGAGGGAGAGACTGATAGTGGTAGAGAAGAGAGGGAGAGACTGATAGTAGTAGAGAAGAGAGGGAGAGACTGATAGTGGTAGAGAAGAGAGGGAGAGACTGATAGTGGTAGAGAAGAGAGGGAGAGACTGATAGTGGTAGAGAAGAGAGGGAGAGACTGATAGTGGTAGAGAAGAGAGGGAGAGACTGATAGTGGTAGAGAAGAGAGGGAGAGACTGATAGTGGTAGAGAAGAGAGGGAGAGACTGATAGTAGTAGAGAAGAGAGGGAGAGACTGATAGTAGTAGAGAAGAGAGGGAGACTGATAGTGGTAGAGAAGAGAGGGAGAGACTGATAGTAGTAGAGAAGAGAGGGAGAGACTGATAGTAGTAGAGAAGAGAGGGAGAGACTGATAGAGAAGAGAGGGAGAGACTGATAGTGGTAGAGAAGAGAGGGAGAGACTGATAGTAGTAGAGAAGAGAGGGAGAGACTGATAGTAGTAGAGAAGAGAGGGAGAGACTGATAGTGGTAGAGAAGAGAGGGAGAGACTGATAGTAGTAGAGAAGAGAGGGAGAGACTGATAGTGGAGAAGAGAGGGAGAGACTGAGTAGTAGAGAAGAGAGGGAGAGACTGATAGTAGTAGAGAAGAGAGGGAGAGACTGATAGTAGTAGAGAAGAGAGGGAGAGACTGATAGTGGTAGAGAAGAGAGGGAGAGACTGATAGTAGTAGAGAAGAGAGGGAGAGACTGATAGTGGTAGAGAAGAGAGGGAGAGACTGATAGTGGTAGAGAAGAGAGGGAGAGACTGATAGTAGTAGAGAAGAGAGGGAGAGACTGATAGTGGTAGAGAAGAGAGGGAGAGACTGATAGTAGTAGAGAAGAGAGGGAGAGACTGATAGTGGTAGAGAAGAGAGGGAGAGACTGATAGTGGTAGAGAAGAGAGGGAGAGACTGATAGTAGTAGAGAAGAGAGGGAGAGACTGATAGTGGTAGAGAAGAGAAGAGGGAGAGACTGATGGTGGTAGAGAAGAGAGGGAGAGACTGATAGTAGTAGAGAAGAGAGGGAGAGACTGATAGTGGTAGAGAAGAGAGGGAGAGACTGATAGTAGTAGAGAAGAGAGGGAGAGACTGATAGTAGTAGAGAAGAGAGGGAGAGACTGATAGTAGTAGAGAAGAGAGGGAGAGACTGATAGTAGTAGAGAAGAGAGGGAGAGACTGATAGTAGTAGAGAAGAGAGGGAGAGACTGATAGTGGTAGAGAAGAGAGGGAGAGACTGATAGTAGTAGAGAAGAGAGGGAGAGACTGATAGTAGTAGAGAAGAGAGGGAGAGACTGATAGTGGTAGAGAAGAGAGGGAGAGACTGATAGTAGTAGAGAAGAGAGGGAGAGACTGATAGTAGTAGAGAAGAGAGGGAGAGACTGATAGTGGTAGAGAAGAGAGGGAGAGACTGATAGTGGTAGAGAAGAGAGAGAAGAGGAGAGACTGATAGTGGTAGAGAAGAGAGGGAGAGACTGATAGTAGTAGAGAAGAGAGGGAGAGACTGATAGTAGTAGAGAAGAGAGGGAGAGACTGATAGTGGTAGAGAAGAGAGGGAGAGACATAGTGGTAGAGAAGAGAGGGAGAGACTGATAGAAGAGAGGAGAGACTGGTAGAGAGAAGAGGGAGAGACTGATAGTGGTAGAGAAGAGAGGGAGAGACTGATAGTGGTAGAGAAGAGAGGGAGAGACTGATAGTGGTAGAGAAGAGAGGGAGAGACTGATAGTAGTAGAGAAGAGAGGGAGAGACTGATAGTGGTAGAGAAGAGAGGGAGAGACTGATAGTAGTAGAGAAGAGAGGGAGAGACTGATAGTAGTAGAGAAGAGAGGGAGAGACTGATAGTAGTAGAGAAGAGAGGGAGAGACTGATAGTGGTAGAGAAGAGAGGGAGAGACTGATAGTAGTAGAGAAGAGAGGGAGAGACTGATAGTAGTAGAGAAGAGAGGGAGAGACTGATAGTGGTAGAGAAGAGAGGGAGAGACTGATAGTAGTAGAGAAGAGAGGGAGAGACTGATAGTGGTAGAGAAGAGAGGGAGAGACTGATAGGTAGAGAAGAGAGGGAGAGACTGATAGTAGATAGAGAAGAGAGGAGAGACTGATAGTAGTAGAGAAGAGAGGGAGAGACTGATAGTAGTAGAGAAGAGAGGGAGAGACTGATAGTGTAGAGAAGAGAGGGAGAGACTGATAGTGGTAGAGAAGAGAGGGAGAGACTGATAGTGGTAGAGAAGAGAGGGAGAGACTGATAGTAGTAGAGAAGAGAGGGAGAGACTGATAGTAGTAGAGAAGAGAGGGAGAGACTGATAGTGGTAGAGAAGAGAGGGAGAGACTGATAGTAGTAGAGAAGAGAGGGAGAGACTGATAGTGGTAGAGAAGAGAGGGAGAGACTGATAGTGGTAGAGAAGAGAGGGAGAGACTGATAGTGGTAGAGAAGAGAGGGAGAGACTGATAGTGGTAGAGAAGAGAGGGAGAGACACAGTGGTAGAGAAGAGAGGGAGAGACTGATAGTGGTAGAGAAGAGAGGGAGAGACTGATAGTAGTAGAGAAGAGAGGGAGAGACTGATAGTGGTAGAGAAGAGAGGGAGAGACTGATAGTGGTAGAGAAGAGAGGGAGAGACTGATAGTAGTAGAGAAGAGAGGGAGAGACTGATAGTGGTAGAGAAGAGAGGATAGTAGAGACTGATAGTGGTAGAGAAGAGAGGGAGAGACTGATAGTGGTAGAGAAGAGAGGGAGAGACTGATAGTAGTAGAGAGAGAGAGACTGATAGTGGTAGAGAAGAGAGGGAGAGACTGATAGTAGTAGAGAAGAGAGGGAGAGACTGATAGTAGTAGAGAAGAGAGGGAGAGACTGATAGTAGTAGAGAAGAGAGGGAGAGACTGATAGTGGTAGAGAAGAGAGGGAGAGACTGATAGTAGTAGAGAAGAGAGGGAGAGACTGATAGTGGTAGAGAAGAGAGGGAGAGACTGATAGTAGTAGAGAAGAGAGGGAGAGACTGATAGTAGTAGAGAAGAGAGGGAGAGACTGATAGGTGAGTAGAGAAGAGAGGGAGAGACTGATAGTGGTAGAGAAGAGAGGGAGAGACTGATAGTGTAGAGAAGAGAGGGAGAGACTGATAGTGTAGAGAAGAGAGGGAGAGACTGATAGTGGTAGAGAAGAGAGGGAGAGACTGATAGTGGTAGAGAAGAGAGGGAGAGACTGATAGTAGTAGAGAAGAGAGGGAGAGACTGATAGTGGTAGAGAAGAGAGGGAGAGACTGATAGTAGTAGAGAAGAGAGAGAGACTGATAGTGGTAGAGAAGAGAGGAGAGACTGATAGTAGTAGAGAAGAGAGGGAGAGACTGATAGTAGTAGAGAAGAGAGGGAGAGACTGATAGTGGTAGAGAAGAGAGGGAGAGACTGATAGTAGTAGAGAAGAGAGGGAGAGACTGATAGTGGTAGAGAAGAGAGGGAGAGACTGATAGTAGTAGAGAAGAGAGGGAGAGACTGATAGTAGTAGAGAAGAGAGGGAGAGACTGATAGTGGTAGAGAAGAGAGGGAGAGACATAGTGGTAGAGAAGAGAGGGAGAGACTGATAGTAGTAGAGAAGAGAGGGAGAGACTGAGAGAAGAAGAGGGGAGAGACTGATAGTAGTAGAGAAGAGAGGGAGAGACTGATAGTGGTAGAGAAGAGAGGGAGAGACTGATAGTGGTAGAGAAGAGAGGGAGAGACTGATAGTGGTAGAGAAGAGAGGGAGAGACTGATAGTGGTAGAGAAGAGAGGGAGAGACTGATAGTAGTAGAGAAGAGAGGGAGAGACTGATAGTGGTAGAGAAGAGAGAGACTGATAGTAGTAGAGAAGGAGAGACTGATAGTAGTAGAGAAGAGAGGGAGAGACTGATAGTAGTAGAGAAGAGAGGGAGAGACTGATAGTGGTAGAGAAGAGAGGGAGAGACTGATAGTAGTAGAGAAGAGAGGGAGAGACTGATAGTAGTAGAGAAGAGAGGGAGAGACTGATAGTGGTAGAGAAGAGAGAGGGAGAGACTGATAGTAGTAGAGAAGAGAGGGAGAGACTGATAGTAGTAGAGAAGAGAGGGAGAGACTGATAGTGGTAGAGAAGAGAGGGAGAGACATAGTGGTAGAGAAGAGAGGGAGAGACTGATAGTGGTAGAGAAGAGAGGGAGAGACTGATAGTGGTAGAGAAGAGAGGGAGAGACTGATAGTGGTAGAGAAGAGAGGGAGAGACTGATAGTAGTAGAGAAGAGAGGGAGAGACTGATAGTGGTAGAGAAGAGAGGGAGAGACTGATAGTGGTAGAGAAGAGAGGGAGAGACTGATAGTGGTAGAGAAGAGAGGGAGAGACTGATAGTGGTAGAGAAGAGAGGGAGAGACTGATAGTAGTAGAGAAGAGAGGGAGAGACTGATAGTGGTAGAGAAGAGAGGGAGAGACTGATAGTGGTAGAGAAGAGAGGGAGAGACTGATAGTGGTAGAGAAGAGAGGGAGAGACTGATAGTAGTAGAGAAGAGAGGGAGAGACTGATAGTAGTAGAGAAGAGAGGGAGAGACTGATAGTAGTAGAGAGAGGGAAGAGATAGTGGTAGAGAAGAGAGGGAGAGACTGATAGTGGTAGAGAAGAGAGGGAGAGACTGATAGTAGTAGAGAAGAGAGGGAGAGACTGATAGTAGTAGAGAAGAGAGGGAGAGACTGATAGTGGTAGAGAAGAGAGGGAGAGACTGATAGTAGTAGAGAAGAGAGGGAGAGACTGATAGTGGTAGAGAAGAGAGGGAGAGACTGATAGTGGTAGAGAAGAGAGGGAGAGACTGATAGTAGTAGAGAAGAGAGGGAGAGACTGATAGTGGTAGAGAAGAGAGGGAGAGACTGATAGTAGTAGAGAAGAGAGGGAGAGACTGATAGTGGTAGAGAAGAGAGGGAGAGACTGATAGTAGTAGAGAAGAGAGGGAGAGACTGATAGTGGTAGAGAAGAGAGGGAGAGACTGATAGTGGTAGAGAAGAGAGGGAGAGACTGATAGTGGTAGAGAAGAGAGGGAGAGACTGATAGTGGTAGAGAAGAGAGGGAGAGACTGATAGTAGTAGAGAAGAGAGGGAGAGACTGATAGTGGTAGAGAAGAGAGAGGAGAGACTGATAGTGGTAGAGAAGAGAGGAGAGACTGATAGTGGTAGAGAAGAGACTGAGGGTAGAGAAGACTGATAGTGGTAGAGAAGAGAGGGAGAGACTGATAGTGGTAGAGAAGAGAGGGAGAGACTGATAGTGGTAGAGAAGAGAGGGAGAGACTGATAGTAGTAGAGAAGAGAGGGAGAGACTGATAGTAGTAGAGAAGAGAGGGAGAGACTGACTGATAGTGGTAGAGAAGAGAGGGAGAGACTGATAGTGGTAGAGAAGAGAGGGAGAGACTGATAGTGGTAGAGAAGAGAGGGAGAGACTGATAGTGGTAGAGAAGAGAGGGAGAGACTGATAGTAGTAGAGAAGAGAGGGAGAGACTGATAGTAGTAGAGAAGAGAGGGAGAGACTGATAGTGGTAGAGAAGAGAGGGAGAGACTGATAGTAGTAGAGAAGAGAGGGAGAGACTGATAGTGGTAGAGAAGAGAGGGAGAGACTGATAGTGGTAGAGAAGAGAGGGAGAGACTGATAGTAGTAGAGAAGAGAGGGAGAGACTGATAGTGGTAGAGAAGAGAGGGAGAGACTGATAGTGGTAGAGACTGATAGTAGTAGAGAAGAGAGGGAGAGACTGATAGTGGTAGAGAAGAGAGGGAGAGACTGATAGTAGTAGTAGAGAAGAGAGGGAGAGACTGATAGTGATAGTAGAGAAGAGAGGGAGAGACTGATAGTGGTAGAGAAGAGAGGGAGAGACTGATAGTGGTAGAGAAGAGAGGGAGAGACTGATAGTGGTAGAGAAGAGAGGGAGAGACTGATAGTGTAGAGAAGAGAGGGAGAGACTGATAGTGGTAGAGAAGAGAGGGAGAGACTGATAGTGGTAGAGAAGAGAGGGAGAGACTGATAGTAGTAGAGAAGAGAGGGAGAGACTGATAGTGGTAGAGAAGAGAGGGAGAGACTGATAGTAGTAGAGAAGAGAAGAGAGGGAGAGACTGATAGTGGTAGAGAAGAGAGGGAGAGACTGATAGTGGTAGAGAAGAGAGGGAGAGACTGATAGTGGTAGAGAAGAGAGGGAGAGACTGATAGTGGTAGAGAAGAGAGGGAGAGACTGATAGTAGTAGAGAAGAGAGGGAGAGACTGACTAGAGAAGAGAGGGAGAGACTGATAGTAGAGAAGAGAGGGAGAGACTGATAGTGGTAGAGAAGAGAGGGAGAGACATAGTGGTAGAGAAGAGAGGGAGAGACTGATAGTGGTAGAGAAGAGAGGGAGAGACTGATAGTGGTAGAGAAGAGAGGGAGAGACTGATAGTGGTAGAGAAGAGAGGGAGAGACTGATAGTAGTAGAGAAGAGAGGGAGAGACTGATAGTGGTAGAGAAGAGAGGAGAGACTGATAGTAGTAGAGAAGAGAGGGAGAGACTGATAGTAGTAGAGAAGAGAGGGAGAGACTGATAGTGGTAGAGAAGAGAGGGAGAGACTGATAGTAGTAGAGAAGAGAGGGAGAGACTGATAGTAGTAGAGAAGAGAGGGAGAGACTGATAGTGGTAGAGAAGAGAGGGAGAGACTGATAGTAGTAGAGAAGAGAGGGAGAGACTGATAGTGGTAGAGAAGAGAGGGAGAGACTGATAGTGGTAGAGAAGAGAGGGAGAGACTGATAGTGGTAGAGAAGAGAGGGAGAGACTGATAGTGGTAGAGAAGAGACTGGTAGAGAGAGAGGAGAGACTGATAGTGGTAGAGAAGAGAGGGAGAGACTGATAGTAGTAGAGAAGAGAGGGAGAGACTGATAGTGGTAGAGAAGAGAGGGAGAGACTGATAGTAGTAGAGAAGAGAGGGAGAGACTGATAGTGGTAGAGAAGAGAGGGAGAGACTGATAGTGGTAGAGAAGAGAGGGAGAGACTGATAGTGGTAGAGAAGAGAGGGAGAGACTGATAGTAGTAGAGAAGAGAGGGAGAGACTGATAGTGGTAGAGAAGAGAGGGAGAGACTGATAGTGTGTAGAGAAGAGAGGGAGAGACTGATAGTGGTAGAGAAGAGAGGGAGAGACTGATAGTGGTAGAGAAGAGAGGGAGAGACTGATAGTGGTAGAGAAGAGAGGGAGAGACTGATAGTGGTAGAGAAGAGAGGGAGAGACTGATAGTGGTAGAGAAGAGAGGGAGAGACTGATAGTGGTAGAGAAGAGAGGGAGAGACTGATAGTAGTAGAGAAGAGAGGGAGAGACTGATAGTGGTAGAGAAGAGAGGGAGAGACTGATAGTAGTAGAGAAGAGAGGGAGAGACTGATAGTGGTAGAGAAGAGAGGGAGAGACTGATAGTGGTAGAGAAGAGAGGGAGAGACTGATAGTGGTAGAGAAGAGAGGGAGAGACTGATAGTGGTAGAGAAGAGAGGGAGAGACTGATAGTGGTAGAGAAGAGAGGGAGAGACTGATAGTAGTAGAGAAGAGAGGGAGAGACTGATAGTGGTAGAGAAGAGGAGAGAGAAGAGAGGGAGAGACTGATAGTAGTAGAGAAGAGAGGGAGAGACTGATAGTGGTAGAGAAGAGAGGGAGAGACTGATAGTAGTAGAGAAGAGAGGGAGAGACATAGTGGTAGAGAAGAGAGGGAGAGACTGATAGTGGTAGAGAAGAGAGGGAGAGACTGATAGTAGTAGAGAAGAGAGGGAGAGACATAGTGGTAGAGAAGAGAGGGAGAGACTGATAGTGGTAGAGAAGAGAGGGAGAGACTGATAGTAGTAGAGAAGAGAGGGAGAGACTGATAGTGGTAGAGAAGAGAGGGAGAGACTGATAGTAGTAGAGAAGAGAGGGAGAGACTGATAGTGGTAGAGAAGAGAGGGAGAGACTGATAGTGGTAGAGAAGAGAGGGAGAGACTGATAGTAGTAGAGAAGAGAGGGAGAGACTGATAGTGGTAGAGAAGAGAGGGAGAGACTGATAGTAGTAGAGAAGAGAGGGAGAGACTGATAGTAGAGAAGAGAGGGAGAGACTGATAGTAGTAGAGAGAGAGGGAGAGACTGATAGTGGTAGAGAAGAGAGGGAGAGACTGATAGTAGTAGAGAAGAGAGGGAGAGACTGATAGTGGTAGAGAAGAGAGGAGAGAGACTGATAGTAGTAGAGAAGAGAGGGAGAGACTGATAGTGGTAGAGAAGAGAGGGAGAGACTGATAGTAGTAGAGAAGAGAGGGAGAGACTGATAGTAGTAGAGAAGAGAGTGGTAGAGACTGATAGTGGTAGAGAAGAGAGGGAGAGACTGATAGTAGTAGAGAAGAGAGGGAGAGACTGATAGTAGTAGAGAAGAGAGAGACTGATAGTGGTAGAGAAGAGAGGGAGAGACTGATAGTGGTAGAGAAGAGAGGGAGAGACTGATAGTGTAGAGAAGAGAGGGAGAGACTGATAGTAGTAGAGAAGAGAGGGAGAGACTGATAGTAGTAGAGAAGAGAGGGAGAGACTGACTGGTAGAGAAGAGAGGGAGAGACTGATAGTAGTAGAGAAGAGAGGGAGAGACTGATAGTAGTAGAGAAGAGAGGGAGAGACTGATGGTGGTAGAGAAGAGAGGGAGAGACTGATAGTAGTAGAGAAGAGAGGGAGAGACTGATAGTGGTAGAGAAGAGAGGGAGAGACTGATAGTGGTAGAGAAGAGAGGGAGAGACTGATAGTAGTAGAGAAGAGAGGGAGAGACTGATAGTGGTAGAGAGAGAGGGAGAGACTGATAGTAGGTAGAAGAGAGGAGAGACTGATAGTAGTAGAGAAGAGAGGGAGAGACTGATAGTGGTAGAGAAGAGAGGGAGAGACTGATAGTAGTAGAGAAGAGAGGGAGAGACTGATAGTAGTAGAGAAGAGAGGGAGAGACTGATAGTGGTAGAGAAGAGAGGGAGAGACATAGTGGTAGAGAAGAGAGGGAGAGACTGATACTGGTAGAGAAGAGAGGGAGAGACTGATAGTAGAGAAGAGAGGGAGAGACTAGTGGTAGAAAGAGAGGGAGAGACTGATAGTGGTAGAGAAGAGAGGGAGAGACTGATAGTAGTAGAGAAGAGAGGGAGAGACTGATAGTAGTAGTAGAGAAGAGAGGGAGAGACTGATAGTAGTAGAGAAGAGAGGGAGAGACTGATAGTGGTAGAGAAGAGAGGACTGAGAGACTGATAGTAGTAGAGAAGAGAGGGAGAGACTGATACTGGTAGAGAAGAGAGGGAGAGACTGATAGTGGTAGAGAAGAGAGGGAGAGACTGATAGTAGTAGAGAAGAGAGGGAGAGACTGATAGTAGTAGAGAAGAGAGGGAGAGACTGATAGTAGTAGAGAAGAGAGGGAGAGACTGATAGTAGTAGAGAAGAGAGGGAGAGACTGATAGTAGTAGAGAAGAGAGGGAGAGACTGATAGTAGTAGAGAAGAGAGGGAGAGACTGATAGTAGTAGAGAAGAGAGGGAGAGACTGATAGTAGTAGAGAAGAGAGGGAGAGACTGATAGTAGAGAAGAGAGGGAGAGACTGATAGTAGTAGAGAAGAGAGGGAGAGACTGATAGTGGTAGAGAAGAGAGGGAGAGACTGATAGTAGTAGAGAAGAGAGGGAGAGACTGATAGTAGTAGAGAAGAGAGGGAGAGACTGATAGTAGTAGAGAAGAGAGGGAGAGACTGATAGTAGTAGAGAAGAGAGGGAGAGACTGATAGTAGTAGAGAAGAGAGGGAGAGACTGATAGTAGTAGAGAAGAGAGGGAGAGACTGATAGTAGTAGAGAAGAGAGGGAGAGACTGATAGTGGTAGAGAAGAGAGGGAGAGACTGATAGTGGTAGAGAAGAGAGGGAGAGACTGATAGTAGTAGAGAAGAGAGGGAGAGACTGATAGTGGTAGAGAAGAGAGGGAGAGACTGATAGTGGTAGAGAAGAGAGGGAGAGACTGATAGTAGTAGAGAAGAGAGGGAGAGACTGATAGTAGTAGAGAAGAGAGGGAGAGACTGATAGTAGTAGAGAAGAGAGGGAGAGACTGATAGTGGTAGAGAAGAGAGGGAGAGACTGATAGTGGTAGAGAAGAGAGGGAGAGACTGATAGTAGTAGAGAAGAGAGGGAGAGACTGATAGTAGTAGAGAAGAGAGATAGTAGAGAGACTGATAGACTGAGTAGAGAAGAAGAGGGAGAGACTGATAGTAGTAGAGAAGAGAGGGAGAGACTGATAGTAGTAGAGAAGAGAGGGAGAGACTGATAGTAGTAGAGAAGAGAGGGAGAGACTGATAGTAGTAGAGAAGAGAGGGAGAGACTGATAGTAGTAGAGAAGAGAGGGAGAGACTGATAGTAGTAGAGAAGAGAGGGAGAGACTGATAGTGGTAGAGAAGAGAGGGAGAGACTGATAGTGGTAGAGAAGAGAGGGAGAGACTGATAGTAGTAGAGAAGAGAGGGAGAGACTGATAGTAGTAGAGAAGAGAGGGAGAGACTGATAGTGGTAGAGAAGAGAGGGAGAGACTGATAGTAGTAGAGAAGAGAGGGAGAGACTGATAGTAGTAGAGAAGAGAGGGAGAGACTGATAGTAGTAGAGAAGAGAGGGAGAGACTGATAGTAGTAGAGAAGAGAGGGAGAGACTGATAGTGGTAGAGAAGAGAGGGAGAGACTGATAGTGGTAGAGAAGAGAGGAGAGAGACTGATAGTAGTAGAGAAGAGAGGGAGAGACTGATAGTGGTAGAGAAGAGAGGGAGAGACTGATAGTGGTAGAGAAGAGAGAGAGACTGATAGTAGTAGAGAAGAGAGGGAGAGACTGATAGTGGTAGAGAAGAGAGGGAGAGACTGATAGTGGTAGAGAAGAGAGGGAGAGACTGATAGTAGTAGAGAAGAGAGGGAGAGACTGATAGTAGTAGAGAAGAGAGGGTGGTAGAGACTGATAGTAGTAGAGAAGAGAGGGAGAGACTGATAGTGGTAGAGAAGAGAGGGAGAGACTGATAGTGGTAGAGAAGAGAGGGAGAGACTGATAGTAGTAGAGAAGAGAGGGAGAGACTGATAGTAGTAGAGAAGAGAGGGAGAGACTGATAGTGGTAGAGAAGAGGGAGAGACTGATAGTGGTAGAGAAGAGAGGGAGAGACTGATAGTAGTAGAGAAGAGAGGGAGAGACTGATAGTGGTAGAGAAGAGAGGGAGAGACTGATAGTAGTAGAGAAGAGAGGGAGAGACTGATAGTAGTAGAGAAGAGAGGGAGAGACTGATAGTGGTAGAGAAGAGAGGGAGAGACATAGTGGTAGAGAAGAGAGGGAGAGACTGATACTGGTAGAGAAGAGAGGGAGAGACTGATGGTGGTAGAGAAGAGAGGGAGAGACTGATAGTGGTAGAGAAGAGAGGGAGAGACTGATAGTAGTAGAGAAGAGAGGGAGAGACTGATAGTAGTAGAGAAGAGAGGGAGAGACTGATAGTGGAGAAGAGAGGGAGAGACTGATAGTGGTAGAGAAGAGAGGGAGAGACTGATAGTGGTAGAGAAGAGAGGGAGAGACTGATAGTGGTAGAGAAGAGAGGAGAGACTGATAGTAGTAGAGAAGAGAGGGAGAGACTGATAGTAGTAGAGAAGAGAGGGAGAGACTGATAGTAGTAGAGAAGAGAGGGAGAGACTGATAGTGGTAGAGAAGAGAGGGAGAGACTGATAGTAGTAGAGAAGAGAGGGAGAGACTGATAGTGGTAGAGAAGAGAGGGAGAGACTGATAGTAGTAGAGAAGAGAGGAGAGACTGATAGTGGTAGAGAAGAGAGGGAGAGACTGATAGTAGTAGAGAAGAGAGGGAGAGACTGATAGTGGTAGAGAAGAGAGGGAGAGACTGATAGTGGTAGAGAAGAGAGGGAGAGACTGATAGTGGTAGAGAAGAGAGGAGAGACTGATAGTAGTAGAGAAGAGAGGGAGAGACTGATAGTAGTAGAGAAGAGAGGGAGAGACTGATAGTGGTAGAGAAGAGAGGGAGAGACTGATAGTGGTAGAGAAGAGAGGGAGAGACTGATAGTAGTAGAGAAGAGAGGGAGAGACTGATAGTAGTAGAGAAGAGAGGGAGAGACTGATAGTAGTAGAGAAGAGGGAGAGACTGAGAGTGGGAGAGAGAGACTGATAGTAGTAGAGAAGAGAGGGAGAGACTGATAGTGGTAGAGAAGAGAGGGAGAGACTGATAGTAGTAGAGAAGAGAGGGAGAGACTGATAGTAGTAGAGAAGAGAGGGAGAGACTGATAGTAGTAGAGAAGAGAGGGAGAGACTGATAGTAGTAGAGAAGAGAGGGAGAGACTGATAGTAGTAGAGAAGAGAGGGAGAGACTGATAGTGGTAGAGAAGAGAGGGAGAGACTGATAGTAGTAGAGAAGAGAGGGAGAGACTGATAGTAGTAGAGAAGAGAGGGAGAGACTGATACTGGTAGAGAAGAGAGGGAGAGACTGATAGTAGTAGAGAAGAGAGGGAGAGACTGATAGTGGTAGAGAAGAGAGGGAGAGACTGATAGTAGTAGAGAAGAGAGGGAGAGACTGATAGTAGTAGAGAAGAGAGGGAGAGACTGATAGTGGTAGAGAAGAGATGGGAGAGACTGATAGTGGTAGAGAAGAGAGGGAGAGACTGATAGTGGTAGAGAAGAGAGGGAGAGACTGATAGTAGTAGAGAAGAGAGGGAGAGACACAGTGGTAGAGAAGAGAGGGAGAGACTGATAGTAGTAGAGAAGAGAGGGAGAGACTGATAGTAGTAGAGAAGAGAGGGAGAGACTGATAGTGGTAGAGAAGAGAGGGAGAGACTGATAGTAGTAGAGAAGAGAGGGAGAGACTGATAGTAGTAGAGAAGAGAGGGAGAGACTGATAGTGGTAGAGAAGAGTGGGAGAGACTGATAGTGGTAGAGAAGAGAGGGAGAGACTGATAGTAGTAGAGAAGAGAGGGAGAGACACAGTGGTAGAGAAGAGAGGGAGAGACTGATAGTAGTAGAGAAGAGAGGGAGAGACTGATAGTAGTAGAGAAGAGAGGGAGAGACTGATACTGGTAGAGAAGAGAGGGAGAGACTGATAGTAGTAGAGAAGAGAGGGAGAGACTGATAGTAGTAGAGAAGAGAGGGAGAGACTGATAGTAGTAGAGAAGAGAGGGAGAGACTGATAGTAGTAGAGAAGAGAGGGAGAGACTGATACTGGTAGAGAAGAGAGGGAGAGACTGATAGTAGTAGAGAAGAGAGGGAGAGACTGATAGTAGTAGAGAAGAGAGGGAGAGACTGATAGTGGTAGAGAAGAGAGGGAGAGACTGATGGTGGTAGAGAAGAGAGGGAGAGACTGATAGTGGTAGAGAAGAGAGGGAGAGACACAGTGGTAGAGAAGAGAGGGAGAGACTGATAGAGGAAGAGAAGAGAGGGAGAGACTGATAGTGGTAGAGAAGAGAGGGAGAGACTGATAGTGGTAGTGAAGAGAGGGAGAGACTGATAGTAGTAGAGAAGAGAGGGAGAGACTGATAGTGGGCAAGAAGAGAGGGAGAGACTGATAGTAGTAGAGAAGAGAGGGAGAGACTGATGGTGGTAGAGAAGAGAGGGAGAGAAGTGATAGTGGTAGAGAAGAGTAGGGAGAGACTGATAGTAGTAGAGAAGAGAGGGAGAGACTGATAGTGGTAGAGAAGAGAGGGAGAGACTGATAGTAGTAGAGAAGAGAGGGAGAGACTGATAGTGGTAGAGAAGAGAGGGAGAGACTGATAGTAGTAGAGAAGAGAGGGAGAGACTGATAGTGGTCAAGAAGAGAGGGAGAGACTGATAGTAGTAGAGAAGAGAGGGAGAGACTGATGGTGGTAGAGAAGAGAGGGAGAGAATGATAGTGGTAGAGAAGAGAGGGAGAGACTGATAGTAGTAGAGAAGAGAGGGAGAGACTGATAGTGGTAGAGAAGAGAGGGAGAGACTGATAGTGGTAGAGAAGAGAGGGAGAGACTGATAGTAGTAGAGAAGAGAGGGAGAGACTGATAGTGGTAGAGAAGAGAGGGAGAGACTGATAGTAGTAGAGAAGAGAGGGAGAGACTGATAGTAGTAGAGAAGAGAGGGAGAGACTGATAGAGTGGTAGAGAAGAGAGGGAGAGACTGATAGTGGTAGAGAAGAGAGGGAGAGACTGATAGTAGTAGAGAAGAGAGGGAGAGACTGATAGTAGTAGAGAAGAGAGGGAGAGACTGATAGTAGTAGAGAAGAGAGGGAGAGACTGATAGTGGTAGAGAAGAGAGGGAGAGACTGATAGTAGTAGAGAAGAGAGGGAGAGACTGATAGTAGTAGAGAAGAGAGGAGAGACTGATAGTAGTAGAGAAGAGAGGGAGAGACTGATAGTGGTAGAAGAGAGGGAGAGACTGATAGTGGGCGAGAAGAGAGGGAGAGACTGATAGTAGTAGAGAAGAGAGGGAGAGACTGATAGTGGTAGAGAAGAGAGGGAGAGACTGATAGTGGTAGAGAAGAGAGGGAGAGACTGATAGTAGTAGAGAAGAGAGGGAGAGACTGATAGTGGTAGAGAAGAGAGGGAGAGACTGATAGTAGTAGAGAAGAGAGGGAGAGACTGATAGTAGTAGAGAAGAGGGAGAGACTGATGGTGGTAGTGAAGAGAGGGAGAGACTGATAGTAGTAGAGAAGAGAGGGAGAGACTGATAGTAGTAGAGAAGAGGGAGAGACTGATGGTGGTAGTGAAGAGAGGGAGAGACTGATAGTGGGCGAGAAGAGAGGGAGAGACGAATGAGTGGTGGATTGTGAAAGAAACATGTAGAAAATGAACATGTAGAAAGTGTTAATGGAGAAGACAGAAAGAAAGAGGAGAGGGTGGGTGAGAGGGAGATAAGAGGGAAAACATTGACAGGTAATGCTGGGCCTGGGTCTGAGTCTGAGATGCACTAGACATACACCCACACACACCTGCAATGTGATGGACAGATGAGCAGGCATGGAGGCAGGGATTCAGGCAGGGAGTCAGGCAGGAGTCAGGCAGGAGTCAGGCAGGGAGTCAGGCAGGGAGTCAGGCAGGGAGTCAGGCAGGGAGTCAGGCAGGGAGTCAGGCAGGGAGTCAGGCAGGGAGAGGATGGTATTTGACTCCCAGGGGAAAGAGGGGCAGTGGAGCAGCATGACTGGACTCAGGCAGGTTATCACCCACTAGCAGCACTCCATTATCTATCCATCCATCCCTCCAGCTGGCACTGTCTCTCCCTCTCAACTCCCTGCACCACACTCTCCCCTCTTGATTACCCCAACACTCATACCCCCTGCCCTCCTCCTCTCTCTCAGGCCTCTTCCTCGCTCTCTGTGTGTGTGTGATTGTGCACACGTGCGCGTGTGCCTGCATGTGTGCGTGTGATTGTGATGTAGACTCACCTCATAGTGTGCTGTGCGTTGCGACTCGGAGATGAGTTGGGCGTTACAGATGTTGCAGTAACTCTCTGTGAACAGTCCTCCTTCCACGACCCCAGACGACTTCATCTATAGACACGAACGCACACACACACACACACACACACACACACACACACACACACACACACACACACACACACACACACACACACACACACACACACACACACACACACACACACACACACACACACACACACACACACACACACACACACACAGAGAAACACACAGAGAAACACACACACACAAACACACACAAACACACACACAGAAACACACACACACACAGAAACGCACGCACACACACAAACACACACACAGAAAAAACATACTTAGAATAAAGCAATACGCCCTCTTGCCAGGATATAGTGACGTTGATCAAATTACACCCTTGTCCCTTATAGTGACTCTGTTCAAATTACACCCTTATCCCTTATAGTGACTCTAATCAAATATAGTGCACTGCATAGGGAATAGGGAGTCACACAGCATATGGAATAGGGTGTCACACTGCATAGGGAATAGGGTGTCACACTGCATAGGGAATAGGGTGTCACTCTGCATAGTGAATAGGGTGTCACACTGCATATGGAGTCACACTGCATAGGGAATAGGGTGTCACTCTGCATAGTGAATAGGGTGTCACACTGCATAGGGAATAGGGTGTCACTCTGCATAGTGAATAGGGTGTCACACTGCATATGGAGTCACACTGCATAGTGAATAGGGTGTCACACTGCATAGGGAATAGGGTGTCACTCTGCATAGTGAATAGGGTGTCACACAGCATATGGAGTCACACTGCATAGGGAATAGGGTGTCACTCTGCATAGTGAATAGGGTGTCACACTGCATAGTGAATAGGGTGTCACACTGCATAGTGAATAGGGTGTCACACAGCTAGTGAGAGAGAAACATGGAGAGAAAGAAGAGTTAGATAGCTAGTGAGAGAGAAACATGGAGAGAAAGAAGAGTTAGATAGCTAGTGAGAGAGAAACATGGAGAGAAAGAAGAGTTAGATAGCTAGTGAGAGAGAAACATGGAGAGAAAGAAGAGTTAGATAGCTAGTGAGAGAGAAACATGGAGAGAAAGAAGAGTTAGATAGCTAGTGAGAGAGAAACATGGATAGAAAGAAGAGTTAGGTAGCTAGTGAGAGAGAAACATGGAGAGAAAGAGTTAGGTAGCTAGTGAGAGAGAAACATGGAGAGAAAGAGTTAGGTAGCTAGTGAGAGAGAAACATGGAGAGAAAGAAGAGTTAGATAGCTAGTGAGAGAGAAACATGTAGAGAAAGAAGAGTTAGGTAGCTAGTGAGAGAGAAACATGGAGAGAAAGAGTTAGGTAGCTAGTGAGAGAGAAACATGTAGAGAAAGAGTTAGGTAGCTAGTGAGAGAGAAACATGGATAGAAAGAAGAGTTAGGTAGCTAGTGAGAGAGAAACATGGAGAGAAAGAGTTAGGTAGCTAGTGAGAGAGAAACATGGAGAGAAAGAAGAGTTAGATAGCTAGTGAGAGAGAAACATGGAGAGAAAGAAGAGTTAGATAGCTAGTGAGAGAGAAACATGGAGAGAAAGAGTTAGGTAGCTAGTGAGAGAGAAACATGGAGAGAAAGAAGAGTTAGATAGCTAGTGAGAGAGTAACATGGAAAGAAAGAAGAGTTAGATAGCTAGTGAGAGAGAAACATGGAGAGAAAGAAGAGTTAGATAGCTAGTGAGAGAGAAACATGGAGAGAAAGAGTTAGGTAGCTAGTGAGAGAGAAACATGGAGAGAAAAAAAAGTTAGATAGCTAGTGAGAGAGAAACATGGAGAGAAAGAAGAGTTAGATAGCTAGTGAGAGAGAAACATGGAGAGAAAGAAGAGTTAGATAGCTAGTGAGAGAGAAACATGGAGAGAAAGAGTTAGGTAGCTAGTGAGAGAGAAACATGGAGAGAAAGAAGAGTTAGATAGCTAGTGAGAGAGAAACATGTAGAGAAAGAAGAGTTAGGTAGCTAGTGAGAGAGAAACATGTAGAGAAAGAGTTAGGTAGCTAGTGAGAGAGAAACATGGAGAGAAAGAGTTAGGTAGCTAGTGAGAGAGAAACATGGAGAGAAAGAGTTAGGTAGCTAGTGAGAGAGAAACATGGAGAGAAAGAGTTAGGTAGCTAGTGAGAGAGAAACATGGAGAGAAAGAGTTAGGTAGCTAGTGAGAGAGAAACATGGAGAGAAAGAGTTAGGTAGCTAGTGAGAGAGAAACATGTAGAGAAAGAGTTAGGTAGCTAGTGAGAGAGAAACATGGAGAGAAAGAGTTAGGTAGCTAGTGAGAGATAAACATGTAGAGAAAGAGTTAGGTAGCTAGTGAGAGAGAAACATGGAGAGAAAGAGTTAGGTAGCTAGTGAGAGATAAACATGTAGAGAAAGAGTTAGGTAGCTAGTGAGAGAGAAACATGGAGAGAAAGAGTTAGGCAGCTAGTGAGAGAGAAACATGGAGAGAAAGAGTTAGGTAGCTAGTGAGAGAGAAACATGTAGAGAAAGAGTTAGGTAGCTAGTGAGAGAGAGAAACATGTAGAGAAAGAGTTAGGTAGCTAGTGAGAGAGAAACATGGAGAGAAAGAGTTAGGTAGCTAGTGAGAGAGAAACATGGAGAGAAAGAGTTAGGTAGCTAGTGAGAGAGAAACATGGAGAGAAAGAGTTAGGTAGCTAGTGAGAGAGAAACATGGAGAGAAAGAGTTAGATAGCTAGTGAGAGAGAAACATGTAGAGAAAGAGTTAGGTAGCTAGTGAGAGAGAAACATGGAGAGAAAGAGTTAGGTAGCTAGTGAGAGAGAAACATGTAGAGAAAGAGTTAGGTAGCTAGTGAGAGAGAAACATGGAGAGAAAGAAGAGTTAGGTAGCTAGTGAGAGAGAAACATGGAGAGAAAGAAGAGTTAGATAGCTAGTGAGAGAGAAACATGGAGAGAAAGAAGAGTTAGATAGCTAGTGAGAGAGAAACATGGAGAGAAAGAAGAGTTAGATAGCTAGTGAGAGAGAAACATGGAGAGAAAGAGTTAGGTAGCTAGTGAGAGAGAAACATGGAGAGAAAGAAGAGTTAGATAGCTAGTGAGAGAGAAACATGGAGAGAAAGAAGAGTTAGATAGCTAGTGAGAGAGAAACATGGAGAGAAAGAAGAGTTAGATAGCTAGTGAGAGAGAAACATGGAGAGAAAGAAGAGTTAGATAGCTAGTGAGAGAGAAACATGGAGAGAAAGAAGAGTTAGATAGCTAGTGAGAGAGAAACATGGAGAGAAAGAGTTAGGTAGCTAGTGAGAGAGAAACATGGAGAGAAAGAAGAAGAGTTAAAGAGTTAGATAGCTAGTGAGAGAGAAACATGGAGAGAAAGAAGAGTTAGATAGCTAGTGAGAGAGAAACATGGAGAGAAAGAAGAGTTAGATAGCTAGTGAGAGAGAAACATGGAGAGAAAGAAGAGTTAGATAGCTAGTGAGAGAGAAACATGGAGAGAAAGAAGAGTTAGATAGCTAGTGAGAGAGAAACATGTAGAGAAAGAAGAGTTAGGTAGCTAGTGAGAGAGAAACATGGAGAGAAAGAGTTAGGTAGCTAGTGAGAGAGAAACATGTAGAGAAAGAGTTAGGTAGCTAGTGAGAGAGAAACATGTAGAGAAAGAGTTAGGTAGCTAGTGAGAGAGAAACATGTAGAGAAAGAGTTAGGTAGCTAGTGAGAGAGAAACATGTAGAGAAAGAGTTAGGTAGCTAGTGAGAGAGAAACATGTAGAGAAAGAGTTAGGTAGCTAGTGAGAGAGAAACATGGAGAGAAAGAGTTAGGTAGCTAGTGAGAGAGAAACATGTTTAGGTAGCTAGTGAGAGAGAAACATGGAGAGAAAGAGTTAGGTAGCTAGTGAGAGAGAAAAAGAGTTAGGTAGCATGGAGAGAAAGAGTTAGGTAGCTAGTGAGAGAGAAACATGTAGAGAAAGAGTTAGGTAGCTAGTGAGAGAGAAAACATGGAGAGAAAGAGTTAGGTAGCTAGTGAGAGAGAAACATGGAGAGAAAGAGTTAGGTAGCTAGTGAGAGAGAAACATGGAGAGAAAGAGTTAGGTAGCTAGTGAGAGAGAAACATGGAGAGAAAGAGTTAGGTAGCTAGTGAGTGAGAGAAAGAAACATGGAGAGAAAGAGTTAGGTAGCTAGTGAGAGAGAAACATGTAGAGAAAGAGTTAGGTAGCTAGTGAGAGAGAAACATGTAGAGAAAGAGTTAGGTAGCTAGTGAGAGAGAAACATGTAGAGAAAGAGTTAGTTAGGTAGAAACATGTAGAGAAAGAGTTAGGTAGCTAGTGAGAAGAAACATGGAGAGAAAGAGTTAGGTAGCTAGTGAGAGAGAAACATGGAGAGAAAGAGTTAGGTAGCTAGTGAGAGAGAAACATGGAGAGAAAGAGTTAGGTAGCTAGTGAGAGAGAAACATGGAGAGAAAGAGTTAGGTAGCTAGTGAGAGAGAAACATGGAGAGAAAGAGTTAGGTAGCTAGTGAGAGAGAAACATGGAGAGAAAGAGTTAGGTAGCTAGTGAGAGAGAAACATGGAGAGAAAGAGTTAGGTAGCTAGTGAGAGAGAAACATGGAGAGAAAGAGTTAGGTAGCTAGTGAGAGAGAAACATGGAGAGAAAGAGTTAGGTAGCTAGTGAGAGAGAAACATGGAGAGAAAGAGTTAGGTAGCTAGTGAGAGAGAAACATGGAGAGAAAGAGTTAGGTAGCTAGTGAGAGAGAGAAACATGGAGAGAAAGAGTTAGGTAGCTAGTGAGAGAGAAACATGGAGAGAAAGAGTTAGGTAGCTAGTGAGAGAGAAACATGGAGAGAAAGAGTTAGGTAGCTAGTGAGAGAGAAACATGTAGAGAAAGAGTTAGGTAGCTAGTGAGAGAGAAACATGGAGAGAAAGAGTTAGGTAGCTAGTGAGAGAGAAACATGGAGAAAAGAGTTAGGTAGCTAGTGAGAGAGAAACATGAGAGAGAAAGAGTTAGGTAGCTAGTGAGAGAGAAACATGGAGAGAAAGAGTTAGGTAGCTAGTGAGAGAGAAACATGGAGAGAAAGAGTTAGGTAGCTAGTGAGAGAGAAACATGTAGAGAAAGAGTTAGGTAGCTAGTGAGAGAGAAACATGTAGAGAAAGAGTTAGGTAGCTAGTGAGAGAGAAACATGGAGAGAAAGAGTTAGGTAGCTAGTGAGAGAGAAACATGGAGAGAAAGAGTTAGGTAGCTAGTGAGAGAGAAACATGGAGAGAAAGAGTTAGGTAGCTAGTGAGAGAGAAACATGTAGAGAAAGAGTTAGGTAGCTAGTGAGAGAGAAACATGGAGAGAAAGAGTTAGGTAGCTAGTGAGAGAGAAACATGGAGAGAAAGAGTTAGGTAGCTAGTGAGAGAGAAACATGTAGAGAAAGAGTTAGGTAGCTAGTGAGAGAGAAACATGGAGAGAAAGAGTTAGGTAGCTAGTGAGAGAGAAACATGGAGAGAAAGAGTTAGGTAGCTAGTGAGAGAGAAACATGGAGAGAAAGAGTTAGGTAGCTAGTGAGAGAGAAACATGGAGAGAAAGAGTTAGGTAGCTAGTGAGAGAGAAACATGGAGAGAAAGAGTTAGGTAGCTAGTGAGAGAGAAACATGGAGAGAAAGAGTTAGGTAGCTAGTGAGAGAGAGAAACATGGAGAGAAAGAGTTAGGTAGCTAGTGAGAGAGAAACATGGAGAGAAAGAGTTAGGTAGCTAGTGAGAGAGAAACATGGAGAGAAAGAGTTAGGTAGCTAGTGAGAGAGAAACATGGAACATGGTAGAGAAAGAGAAACATGGAGAGAAAGAGTAGCTAGTGAGAGAGAAACATGGAGAGAAAGAGTTAGGTAGCTAGTGAGAGAGAAACATGGAGAGAAAGAGTTAGGTAGCTAGTGAGAGAGAAACATGGAGAGAAAGAGTTAGGTAGCTAGTGAGAGAGAAAACATGGAGAGAAAGAGTTAGGTAGCTAGTGAGAGAGAAACATGGAGAGAAAGAGTTAGGTAGCTAGTGAGAGAGAAACATGGAGAGAAAGAGTTAGGTAGCTAGTGAGAGAGAAACATGGAGAGAAAGAGTTAGGTAGCTAGTGAGAGAGAAACATGGAGAGAAAGAGTTGGGTAGCTAGTGAGAGAGAGAAACATGGAGAGAAAGAGTTAGGTAGCTAGTGAGAGAGAAACATGGAGAGAAAGAGTTAGGTAGCTAGTGAGAGAGAAACATGGAGAGAAAGAGTTAGGTAGCTAGTGAGAGAGAAACATGGAGAGAAAGAGTTAGGTAGCTAGTGAGAGAAACATGGAGAGAAAGAGTTAGGTAGCTAGTGAGAGAGAAACATGGAGAGAAAGAGTTAGGTAGCTAGTGAGAGAGAAACATGGAGAGAAAGAGTTAGGTAGCTAGTGAGAGAGAAACATGGAGAGAAAGAGTTAGGTAGCTAGTGAGAGAGAGAAACATGGAGAGAAAGAGTTAGGTAGCTAGTGAGAGAGAGAAACATGGAGAGAAAGAGTTAGGTAGCTAGTGAGAGAGAAACATGGAGAGAAAGAGTTAGGTAGCTAGTGAGAGAGAAACATGTAGAGAAAGAGTTAGGTAGCTAGTGAGAGAGAAACATGGAGAGAAAGAGTTAGGTAGCTAGTGAGAGAGAAACATGGAGAGAAAGAGTTAGGTAGCTAGTGAGAGAGAAACATGGAGAGAAAGAGTTAGGTAGCTAGTGAGAGAGAAACATGGAGAGAAAGAGTTAGGTAGCTAGTGAGAGAGAAACATGTAGAGAAAGAGTTAGGTAGCTAGTGAGAGAGAAACATGGAGAGAAAGAGTTAGGTAGCTAGTGAGAGAGAAACATGTAGAGAAAGAGTTAGGTAGCTAGTGAGAGAGAAACATGTAGAGAAAGAGTTAGGTAGCTAGTGAGAGAGAAACATGGAGAGAAAGAGTTAGGTAGCTAGTGAGAGAGAAACATGGAGAGAAAGAGTTAGGTAGCTAGTGAGAGAGAAACATGGAGAGAAAGAGTTAGGTAGCTAGTGAGAGAGAAACATGGAGAGAAAGAGTTAGGTAGCTAGTGAGAGAGAAACATGGAGAGAAAGAGTTAGGTAGCTAGTGAGAGAGAGAAACATGGAGAGAAAGAGTTAGGTAGCTAGTGAGAGAGAAACATGGAGAGAAAGAGTTAGGTAGCTAGTGAGAGAGAAACATGGAGAGAAAGAGTTAGGTAGCTAGTGAGAGAGAAACATGGAGAGAAAGAGTTAGGTAGCTAGTGAGAGAGAAAACATGGAGAGAAAGAGTTAGGTAGCTAGTGAGAGAGAGAAACATGGAGAGAAAGAGTTAGGTAGCTAGTGAGAGAGAGAAACATGGAGAGAAAGAGTTAGGTAGCTAGTGAGAGAGAAACATGGAGAGAAAGAGTTAGGTAGCTAGTGAGAGAGAAACATGTAGAGAAAGAGTTAGGTAGCTAGTGAGAGAGAAACATGTAGAGAAAGAGTTAGGTAGCTAGTGAGAGAGAAACATGGAGAGAAAGAGTTAGGTAGCTAGTGAGAGAGAAACATGTAGAGAAAGAGTTAGGTAGCTAGTGAGAGAGAAACATGGAGAGAAAGAGTTAGGTAGCTAGTGAGAGAGAAACATGGAGAGAAAGAGTTAGGTAGCTAGTGAGAGAGAAACATGTAGAGAAAGAGTTAGGTAGCTAGTGAGAGAGAAACAAAACACTAGCAGGAATGTCAGATGACACCATACAATCACAAATTCTTTAAATAAGTCAAACAACAAAAATGAGCTAAATGCAGAGCCTTCGGAAAGTAATACGACCCTTTGACTTTTTCCACACTTTGTTACGTTACAGTCTTATTCAAAAATGGATTGAATTGTTTTATTTCCCTCATCAATACATTCACAATTCCCCGAACTGACAAAGCAAAAACAGGTTGTTGGTTTTTTTTCTTCACATTTACATTTACTTAGTTGAGGCACCTTTGGCAGCAGCCTTGAATCTTCTTGGGTATGATGCTACAAGCTTTGCACACCTGTACTTGGGGAGTTTCTCCTATTCTTCTCTGCAGATCCTCTCAAGCTCTGTCAGGTTGGATGGGGAGCGTCGCTGCACAGCTAATTTCCGGTCTCTCCAGTGATGTTCGATCAGATTCAAGTCTGGGCTCTGGCTGGGCCACTCATGGACATTCAGAGACTTGTCCCAAAGCCACACTTGTGTTGTCTTGGCTGTCTGCTTAGGGTCATTGTCATGTTGGAAGGTGAACCTTCGCAACAGTCTGAGATCCTGAGTGCTCTGGAGCAGGTTTTCATCAAGAATCTCTCTGTACTCCATTCATCTTTCCCTCGATCCTGACTAGTCTCCCGGTCCCTGCCACTGAAAAACATCCTCACAGCAGAATGCTGCCACTACAATGCTTCACCGTAAGGATGATGCCAGGTTTTTGGTGTTCATCTAAAATACAGTAAGAAAAGAGTGTGCCTTCCCAAATCATGTTCAATCAATTTCATTTACCACAGGTGGAATCCAATCAAATTGCAGAAACATCTCAAGGATGATCAATGGAAACAGGATGCACCTGAACTCAATTTTGTGTCTCACAGCCAAGGGTCTGAATACTTATGTAAATAAGGTATTTCCGTTGTATTATTTTTTTTAATTAGCAAAAAATTCTAAAAACCTGTTTTTGTTTGTGTCATTTTGGGGTTCTGTGTGTACATTGATGACAACATTTTTTCCCATCCATTTTAGACTACGGCTGTAATGTAACAAAATGTGCAAAAAGTCAAGGAGTCTGAATAATTTCCGAAGGCACTGTGCATGCTAATTGTCGCACCATCAGCAAAGATTGCTCAATGAATTGGTTAAATAACAACTAAAAGAGAAGTGGAAGAGGAGAAGTCCGCCTGGGGCCTTGGGCATCTGGAAACTGAATGGACTATAATAGTATTCTGTTTCAAGACCACATCAACAGATAACTCCTGACTAAACCGTCACACACACTCGCATGCAGGCAGACGCATGCACACACACACACCGGATGTCCCTTTTGTTCTCTCTGATAAATGGGAAAAGTTTGGGTCTTTTTTTCACAACATTTAAATATTAATAGATATGAAATATTTCATATTAATAACAGTAAGTGGCTACTCAGGGTAGAAGAAGCAGTGTTTCTTTAGAGAGTGTTGAGATACGCTGCTTCATTCCTCTGCGGAGGTTCACATAATCAGTATCTGTACCGCACAAAACAACTTTCACCTTAAATGGTGTGAAATACTGTACTGGCCATATCATTGCAAACAGTGGTTCCCAAACGTGTTCACTTGTGAACCTGAAAAATGGAAAGTAAAAGTTTGCAGACACAATGATGTAGGACATGGGGTGCTTATCTAGGTGAGGTAATACTCTGAATTGAAAAAGTACTGCACGTTAAAAAGTGGACTGCACAAATTCTTTGAAAGACGAAGAACTCAGTATAGCCTCCAATACAAAACAATGTCCCTAGCAACATTCAGAGCCTTAGCTGTAAGAGGGAGAGAGAGAGAGAGAGAGAGAGAGATAGAGAGAGAAAGAGAAAGAGAAAGAGAAAGAGAAAGAGAAAGAGAAAGAGAAAGAGAAAGAGAAAGAGAAAGAGAAAGAGAAAGAGAGAGAGAGAGAGAGAGAGAGAGAGAGAGAGAGAGAGAGAGAGAGAGAGAGAGAGAGAGAGAGAGAGAGAGAGAGAGAGAGAGAGAGAGAGAGAGAGAGAGCATGTGAGTGAGAGAGCATGTGAGTGAGAGAGATAGAGAGAGATAAAGAGAGAGACAAAGAGAGAGACAAAGAGAGAGCATGTGAGAGAGAGAGCATGTGAGAGAGAGCATGTGAGAGAGAGAGAGAGAGAGAGAGAGAGAGAGAGAGAGAGAGAGAGAGAGAGAGAGAGAGAGAGAGAGAGAGAGAGAGAGAGAGAGAGAGAGAAAACAGCAGGTGGTAGTGAAGCCTGGAGGTTTTCTATCAAAGTCCTCTCTCCTTCTTTTCTCTCTTTAAACATCCCTCCATCCTCTCCTCTGCCTCCCCTCTTCACTCCATCACTGTTGAAGAGTGTGTGTATGTGTGTATGTGTGTGTGTCCTCGCATTTGTGCATGCTTTTATACGAGTGCAATGGGACTAAGAGGCCTTTCTGATGGTAGGAGTAATGAGAGAAATAAACCACATTTATAATGCCTTAAAGGGGCAATCTGCAGTTGCTACATCCATTTTTGTATGATACAGTCCCTACAGAAATTATTCATACCCCTTGACTCATTTCACATTTTGCTGTGAAATACCCCATAATGCACCGTTTCCCAAACTCGGTCCTAGGGACGCCAAGGGGAGCATATTTAGTTTTTTGCCCTAGCACTACGCATCTGATTCAAATTATCAAAGCTTGATCATTAGTTGATTATTTGAATCAGCTGTGTAGTGCTAAAAAACGTTTGTTTACTGGCCCAATGCTCTAGCCGCTAGGGTACCTGCCACCGAGCAAAGACTTTCGCATTCTTGTTATGAAGCCATTCCAGCATTGCTTAGGCTGTATGCTTGGGGTCCTTGTTCTGTTGGAATATACAGTACCAATCAAACGTTTGGAAACACCTACATTGTAGAATAATAGTGAAGACATCAAAACTATGAAATAACACATATGGAATCATGTAGTAACCAAAAAAGTGTTAAACACTGTGTACGGGCTATTTGACCAAGAAGGAGAGTGATGGAATACTGCTAAGCTCCACAATCACCTGAACTCAACCTAAATGAGATGGTTTGGGATGAGTTGGACTGCAGAGTGAAGGAAAAGCAACCAACAAGTGCTCAACATATGTGAGAACTCCTTCAAGATTGTTGGAAAAGCATTCCTCATGAAGCTGGTTGAGAGAATGCCAAGAGTGTGCAAAGCTGTCATCAAAAAATATATCTAAAATATATTTAGATTTGTTCAGGATAGGGGGCAGTATTTCCCCTTTGGATGAATTGCGTGCCCATAGTGACCTGCATCAAAAATCTGTCCTAAATTGCTAATATATGCATATTATTATTATTATTGGATAGAAAACACTCTGAAGCTTCTAAAACCGTTTGAATTATGTCTGTGAGTATAACAGAACTCACAGGGCAGGCAATCTTCCAAACTAGTTTTGGAATCCTGAAAGTTGGGGCAACTTTGACGTCATTGCCCCCTCCCTTCCCAACAAGTTATGGATCTGGAAACACTTCCTATGTCTTCCACTAGATGTCCTCATTCAGTAGAAAGTGCAATGGAGCATTTGCTGTGAACTTTGACCTAATGGGAAGGAATTTACTACAGTGTCGCAAAAGATTAATGTGCTTGAAAGCGCATATGCGTTTGGCGTGCTTCCTCTGTTCCAATCAGCCCGAGATGAACTAGGATTGTCCGGTTGGAATGCCATTTGTTTTGTACGTTTATAACATCCTGAAGATTGATTCTGCACTTAGTTTGACCAGTTTCGTCGACCTCAAATATGTAATTTGGAAGTTTTGATGCAAAATTATCCTGGACCAGAAGTCATTTTTTGGGCATTTGAGCTGAAAGTGGTAGCAAATGCTGCTACATGGACACTAGAATTGAACATTATGAAACAAAACGATTTATTGTTGAACTAGGACTCCTTCCACTACTTTCTGATCGAAGACCATCAAAGGTAAGGGAATATTTATGTTGTAATTTTGTATTTCTGTTGACTCCAACATAGCGGAGAAATATTGTTACGTCTGAGCGCCATCTCAGATTATTGCAATGTTAGGCTTTTTCCGTAACGTAAAAAAAAATGTGACACAGCGATTGCATTAAGAACCAGTGTATCTTTTTAATTATATGTAGAACATGTATCTTTAGTCAAAGTTTATGATGAGTATTTCTGTTATCTGGCTTTCTATAATTTCTCCGGACATTTTGGAGAATTCTCTGAACATGGCGTCAATGTAAACCGAGATTTATGGATATAAAATGCATATTATCGAACAAAACATAAATGTACTGTGTAACATGTCATATGACTGTCATCTGATTAAGATTTTCAAGAGGTTAGTGAATTATTTATTTTTTAATCTGCTTTTGTGATTGTATCTTTTTTTATACAAAATGGCTGCGTTTTTTCTTTGTTTTGGTGGTGGTCTAACATAAATATATGCTGTGTTTTCGCCGTAAAACATTTAAAAAATCTGACATGCTGGGTAGATGAACAAGGTGTTTATCTTTCATTTGAGGTATTGGACTTGTTAATGTGTGGAGGTTAAATATTTCTAAGAATATTTTTGCATTCCCTGCGCCACCGTTTCAGCTGAACGGGGGGGGTTCCCTGAGGGGGACGCCTCGCCGCAACAGGTTTTAACGCTTTTTTGGTTACTACATGATTCCATATGTGTTATTTCATAGTTTTGATGTCTTCACTATTATTCTACAATGTATAAAACAGTCCAAATAAAGAAAAACCCTTGAATGAAATGGTGTGTCCAAACCTTTGACTGGAACTGTAAATCTTTGCACCAGTCTAAGGTCGCTTGCACTCTAAAGCAGCTTCTCATCAAGGATTTGCCTGTATTTCAAATCAAATCAAATGGTATGTCACATGCACCGAATACAACAGTGAAATGCTTCCTGACAAGCCCTAACCAACAATGCAGTTAAAAAAACAAAAAATACATTTTAAAAATTGTGAGGCTATATACAGGGTGTAAAAATGGAGCTGTGAGTCTGGAAGAGGGTGCAGGTGAAACATTAAATAAAACAACAAAACCAGGAACGGGACAATTCCATGTGGCTACAAGCCGGTAAACAGAAACAATATCAACTGGACATATCGCTTTGCATTCAGACCAAATAGTTACATTTGTATCTCATGTCAGAGTGATCATTGGGTTCCTGATCACCTCCCTGACCAAGGTTGCTCAGTTTGGCCAGATCCAGGCAGAGTCTGGGTAGATACATATTTTTGGAGACCATTGTGCTCGTGTAAACTTTCAAAACTCTAGAAATAGTGTTATACCCTTCTAAAGATATATGCCTCATCACAATTCTATCTAGGAGATCTACAGACGGTTCTTTAGACCTCATGGTATGGTTTCTGCTCGGACTTGCACTGTCAACTGAGAGACCTTATGGTATGGTTTCTGCTCGGACTTGCACTGTCAACTGAGGGACCTTATGGTATGGTTTCTGCTCTGACTTGCACTGTCAACTGAGGGACCTTATGGTATGGTTTCTGCTCTGACTTGCACTGTCAACTGAGGGACCTTATGGGCGGCAGGTAGCTTAGAGTGTTGAGCCAGTAATCGAATGATCGCTGGTTCGAATACCTGAGCCGACGAGGTAAAATATTTATTGATGTGGCCTTGAGCAAGGCACCTAACCCTACTTTGCACCAGAGGCACTGTACTACTCTGGCTGACCCTGTAAAACAACACATTTCACTGCACATGTCTGGTGTATGTGACAATCAAGACAATAAATATAGACAGCTGTGTTTCTTTCTAAATCATGTCCAAACAATTGAATTGGTCACAAGTGGACTCCAATCAAGTTGTAGTGACGGAGGAAGGAAGGAAGGAAACTGGTTGCACATGAGCTCAATTTAGAGTGTCATAGAAAAGAGGTGTAAAAACTTCTGTAAATTAGATATTCATTCAATAAATGTACAAACATTTCTAAAAACCTGTTTTCACTCTACCATTATGGTGTATTGTGCGTAGATGGGTGAGAACAACTATATTTAATCCATTTTGAATTCAGGAAAAATGTGGAATAAGTCAAGGGGTATGAATACTTTCTGAAGGCACTGTATATACCCATTGACGATTCTTGAAGAATATATCTTATATTTAAAATGCCTCGTGGGCCTCCCGGGTGGACACTCTAAATTGAGCTCATGTGCATCCAGTTTCCTTTGATCACCCTTGAGATATGTCACTACAACTTGTGCCATCAGAGACTCTGGGTTGGCGCCCAGGCTCTGTCGTAACCGGCCGCGACCGGGAGGTCCGTGGGGCGACGCACAATTGGTCTAGCGCCGTCCGGTTTAGGGAGGGCCTGGCCGGTAGGGATGTCCTTGTCTCATCGCACACCAGCGACTCCCGTGGCGGGCCAGACGCAGTGCGCATGACTTTCAACCTTCGTCTCTCCCGAGCCCGTACGGGAGTTATAGCGATGAGACAAGATAGTAGCTACTAAAACAATTGGATACCATGAAATTGGGGAGAAAAAGGGGTAAAAAAAAATATTTAATTAAATAAAATGCCTCGTAAGCTTAGCTCAATGGTCGTACCCCATCAGAACCCAAAATATTAGCTTGTTTTACTCCAATGTTTGTAAACATTGTAAATGTAAACAGACACTGCATGTAGCCTGAAGAAACGCTTAAACTATCATTTTGATATCTTGGATGGTCCTTGCATCCATAGCTCTGCCCAGTGTTTTACCAAAAGAGAGGTGGGGTGTCACTTTGTTAATGTTTCAACTGCGGAATAACCCTTTAAAGAAATCCATTACTAATTGTATGTTATGAATATGGTTACTTTTAAAAACAACAAAGTTGTTTTGCTTATCACCATTTAATGACTGTTTTTTGTCATTGTTAACTTGGACCTATTTGAAAAAGTTTCAAAACATGACTGAAAGAAATCTTTGGATACATTTCTATAAAACCGTCCGACAAGTCAACAGAAAGAGAGGTGGCAAAACAACAACAACGGTGATGTCACTTCCTCTCAGATCTAGTTACTGTTACACTTACGCCCTGGTTACAATACGCACATTATTCACACACGTGCACAGACTACACTCATACATGTGGACACACACGTCAAGATCACACTGTGTCTCACACTGTGCAAGTAATGAGAATAAAACTCCTTGTTAGCCTTGTGGTTCAGTGTGAGAGCTGCTGGGGTAAAAATAGTTACATCACTGAGAGATAGAGTAATGATGGTCATACACACACACACACACACACACACACACACACACAGCATTTAGCGCTCTGCTTCTGTGTGTGTGTGTGTGTGTGTGTGTGTGTGTGTGTGTGTGTGTGTGTGTGTGTGTGTGTGTGTGTGTGTGTGTGTGTGTGTGTGTGTGTGTGTGTGTGTGTGTGCGTGCATGCATGCGTGGATGAGTGTTGTTTTAGTGACAGAGAGATGTAGCACCTTGCTCCCCATTAGCCAGAAAGAAGCAATTAATGTAGATACACAGAGATAAAGGTCACATACACATACACACACACACACAAACACACACAAACACACTGCATAAAAGGTCACCCCACGCTGTGTGTGATAGATAGTCAGACAGAAGATGCTGCTTGTTGCCATGGAGCAGTCTTAGACAAATGAGAGTGCTGCAGACACATGAACAGTAGGTGGGACACCAGTTAGAGTAATGAGAGCAACAGTATGATAATGACAGCAGACACTTTTCAAGAACAAGATTACTGGCCGGTCTGACTGTGTGTGTTAGTGTCTCAGTGTGTGTGTGGTGTATGTTTTACGGTTATGGCCTGTTATTTTATTTTCATGACGGTCTTCATCCATAATCACAGATTACACGATTACACAGTAATTGTGCCAGCCCTGTGTGTGTGTGTGTGTGTGTGTGGCAGACACTTTTCAAATACAAGATCCCTACCCTGATTATACATCTAGGCCACGGTAATTATGCCAGTCGGGTAATCAGATTCTCTCCACAGTCCCTCGCAATCTAGCACCTCCGGTGTGTGTGTGTGTGTGTATGTGTGTGTGTGTGTGTGTGATAATGTATCCTTGGCCCTCTGTGGTTCATCAGTGGAGAGCAGGGATGGCTGTGTGACCCCTCTACTGTCCATCACACCTGACTTACAGCACAGAGGGAGGGAGATAAGGGGGAGGGAGAGACTGATACATAATGTGCCCGTGGAGAACATGTAATCATGCACAAACCAAGGCCTTTCCTAGACTTGTCTGAGCATTTGAAAGGATAAAATGCATTGATATAATTGGCTTTGGATGAAGAAAGTGGAAGAACAGAGTAAAATTGCGTATGTCTACCCTCTATTGCACTCGTTATCATGCCTGACCAGGTAGAAAATATGCAACTATAGAAAACGGAGGACTCCCCAAGAAGTTTAAAAGGGCAAAAAGGCATATTGACAGAGGTAGAAAAGTAAAGGCACTGGATGATAGACGTGAGGGCATGCTTTACAGTTAACCCCTATCATATTTAATCCCTAACAAGACCCCTATTATACTGTATTCTAGTATTTTCTGTTCTGTTCTTGTTACGCGGGGCGGAGCAGGGGAACTCAAATGCAGAATCATATGAGGATACAAGGACAGGTAACCAATATTTTTATTGAAAAGCAGGAGAGGAGATAGGGTGCAGTCCAAGGGAATATTGGGTGGGTAGTAGGGAATCTGGACTGAGGCTGAGTGCAAGGAGATTAGGAACCGGGTAAGCAGGTCTGGAGCGGAATCCAATGAAGCAGTAGAGCGAAGATCCAGGGCAGAGAAGCAGGACTGAGGAGACGAGGGACTGGAGACAGGTACCAGAGTCAAAGCAAACGGGACTGCAGCGGAGGGGAAAAGCAGCGTGAGGCTAGGGAAAACAGGCACAACAGGGTAACAAAATCTATGCAGGAACAAACAGCTAGAAATGCAGACTAACTGAGTAGAGGCTACAATCTGGCAGAGTGGAAGTGGCAGGGCTGAGTATTTGTACGGTTCTTGATTATGGAACAGGTTGCAGCTGGTAGGAATCTGTTCTGCTTCCAGCACACCTGGTCTCCACTCACACAATCACATACACATAGAGATAAAGGGATAGAGAGAGAGAGCACTGGGGGAGTGGTGGCAGGTTAGGGAGGTCCAGGATGAAAAGTAGAGGGTGTGGCAGGAGCAGATGTAACATTTATGTTCTGTTCTGTTCTATATACTGTTCTATTCTGTTGCTGTCCTCTCCCCCCTAATTGACTAAGGTGAATTTATCAAATGGGGGTATCAGGGCTGTGAAATACATTCTAACCCTTTTGTTGACAAATAAATAGACTACAAACAATATATACAGTCAGTTTCACCTGTTGGTCAATAGTAGTCAATCGTGTACATCCAGGAGTACGCTCCAGGATAAGACTGCCTTAGGTGCCGATCTAGGATCAGTTTCCCCTCCCCAATCCTAACCTTAACCCTTAAACTGGAAAATTCTAACTTCACCAAACACACTCACAGGGCTGGCTCTATACCTCCACAGGCTGCTTGACCTAACACATGTTTGGGTTAATTAAAACCTCTCTAGGATATGTGGGGCGCTAGCGGGGATAGGGGGCAGCATTTTCACTTTGGATGAATAACTTGCCCAGAGTGAACTGCCTCCTACTCTGTCCCAGATGCTAATATAATATTATTGGTATTGGATAGAAAACACTCTGGAGTTTCTAAAACTGTTTGAATGATGTCTGTGAGTATTTCAGAACTCATATGGCAGTCGAAAACCTGAGAACAATCTAACCAGGAAGTGGAATATCTGAGGTTTGTAGTTTTTCAAAGCTTGGCCTACCGAATACACAGTGTCTATGGAGTCAAGTTGCACTTCCTACGGCGTCCACTAGATGTCAACCGTCTTTAGAAACTGGTTTGAGGATTCTACTATAAAGGAGGGGCTCATGAGACCTGTTTGAGTCAGTGGTCTGGCAGAGTGTCTCAGGCTCGTGATGCGCGCTCCCGACAGAGTTAGCACTTGTTCCAGTGCTTTGCTTCAGTCATAGGAATTCTCAGGTTGGAACCTTATTGATGATTTATGCTAAAAACATCCTAAAGATTGATTCCATACATCGTTTGACTTGTTTCTACAACCTGTAACAGAACTTTGAGTTTTTGGCTGGACGAAGTGCTCGCGCCTCATGAAGATGGATTACTGGACTGAACACGCTAACAACAAGGGGCTATTTGGACATAAATGATGGACTTTATGGAACTTATCAGTCATTTATTGTCGAACTGGGATTCCTGGGAGTGCCTTCTGATGAAGATCATCAAAGGTAAGTGAATATTTAGTGTTATTTCTAACTTCTGTTGACTCCAAAATGGTGGATATTTCTCTGGCTGTTTTGGGCTCAGAGCGCTGTTCTCAGATTATGCTTTTTCCGTAAAGTTTTTTGGAAATCTGACACAGCGGTTGCATTAAGGAGAAGTATATCTTTAAGTATGTGAATAACAGTTGTATCTTTTATCAATGTTTATTATGAGTATTTCTGCAAAATCACCGGATGCTTTGGAATCAAAACATTACTGCACGTAACGCGCCAATGTAAACTGAGATTTTTGGATATAAATATGCACATTATCGAACAAAACATACATGTATTGTGTAACATGATATCCTATGAGTGTCATCTGATGAAGATCATCAAAGGTTAGTGATTAATTTTATCTATATTTCTACTTTTGTGACTCCTATCTTTGGCTGTAAAAATGGCTGTGTTTTTTTGACTTGGCTATGACCTAACATAATCATATGTTGTGCTTTCTCTGTAAAGCATTTTTTAAATCGGACATGGTGGGTAGATTAACAAGATGTTTATCCTTCATTTGCTGTATTGGACTTGTTAATGTGTGAAAGTTACATATTTCAAAAAAATATATTTTGGAATTTCGCGCACTGCCTTTTCAGCGGAATAATGTCGAGGTGTTCCGCTAGAAAGATTAACTTCTTGTGAATCCAACCACGGTGTCAGATTTCAAAAATGCTTTACGCGAAAGCATACCGTACGATTATTTGAGAACATACCCCAGCAGACAAATCATTACAAACAGTAACCAGCCAAGTAGAAGAGTTACACAAGTCAGAAATAGAAATAAAATTATTCACTTACCTTTGATGATCTTCATATGATTGCACTCAGAAGACATTCATTTATTTAAAAAATGTTCCTTTTGTTCGATAAAGTCTCTCTTTATATGCGAAAACCTCAGTTTTGGTCACGTGTTTTCTTCTGTAATCCACAGGCTCAAACGCAGTCAGAACAGGCAGACAAAAAAATCCAAAGTGTATCCGTAAAGTTCATAGAAACATGTTAAACGATGTTTATATTCAAACCTCAGGTTGTTTTTAGCCTAAATAATCTATCATATTTCAACCCGGACAATAACGTCTTCAATATAAAAGGTAAACAAGAAAGGTTCTCTCTCGGTCACGCTCATGAAAAAGCTCTATGACACGGCAGGGTCCACTCATTCAGACTGCTCTTACTCCCTCATTTTTCAGAATACAAGCCTGAAACCATTTCTAAAGACTGTTGACATCTAGTGGAAGGCATAGGAACAGCAATTTGAGTCCTAAGTCAATGGACACTGTAATTGCATTGAATAGAAAACTACAACAACAAAAATAATCCAACTTCCTGAATGGATTTCTCTCAGGTTTTCACCTGCCAAATCAGTTCTGTTACACTCACAGACATTATTTTAACAGTTCTGGAAACTTTAGAGTGTTTTCTATCCGAATATACTAATTATATGCAAATCCTATCTTCTGGGCCTGAATAGAAGGCAGTTTAATTTGGGAACGCTTTTCATCCAACATTCCAAATGCTGCCCCCTACCCTAGAGAAGTTAAACACCTACATGTTTGTCATTTACCAGACACTTTTATCCAGAGCAATATACAGTTACTGCATTCGTTTTCAGATAGCTAGTTGGGACAACCACATATCACAGTCATAGTAAGTGCATCGTTCTTCAATAAAGTAGCTATCAGCACATTCAGAGCAAGTAAGGGGGGAAAAAGTCAAGTGGGAGTGTTGTTTACTCCCAAAACCTAGACTAAAGCTATGCTGCTCCACTGAAAGAGTTTTGTCTTGGCTTAATCTGTGTCTGGGAAACCGGCCTCGAAACTAGAAAAGTGCTCAGATTGTTTGCCACAAGAGTAAAAGGTCTGATGCTAAAGTACTGCATGAGAGCAGCTAGTCAGTAACACTAATGTGGACAACAAAGGAATCGGCGTCCCCAAGTTCAGCACCACAATAATAGCGACAGCCAAACTGCAGCCAGGATAATCCTAACCAGGAGGGCATAAGTCAATAAACACAGAAGTGACTGTTGGATCAATTACTTAGGTACCAGTTGGGCGAAAGCAGATTCAAATAGTTGTATTTAAAAAATAAATCACGAAAACAAAACATCACTTTTTTCTCTAATGCTGTTAAAGTGGCTGTCCTTGTGTGAAGCAGCATATCTGTTTGAGTATGTGTGTGTGTGCGTGCGTGTGTGTGTGTGCGTGTGTGTGTTCCTGCGTGCTTCCAAGCAACTGTGCGTGTGGGACTAGCACTTCAGGTCAAGAGAGCTGTGTACACACATTTCCATTAATTTTTGAGCCTAAGGATTTAGCCGGCAGGTGTATGCATCTCTGTATCTCTCCAGATAAAAAGTTGACTCTACAGCTGTTTCAGTAGCTGGCTTAGTGACAGATGCATCTCTCTCCCTCTGTGTGTGTAGTTGCATGCCTGCGTGGCTGTTTAAGTAAGTGTGTGAGAGCACTGCAGATGCTTAAGTTGGTATCAGACCAACTCGTGGGATCAAATGCAACACAAAAGAGAAACCTAACGCAAAAAAGCACATCATACCAGTTTTCATGATTTGTGGTGATCACATTGCGTTTTTACCTGATTGAGTAGAATGCTATTGGAAATTAATGTTGAAAGTTCCATTTATATTTCTGAAACATTAACTGATCATTATGCTGTTGCTGCCTTTCTAGGAGTTTTTCCTAGCCACCGTGCTTCTACTAGAGGTCGACCGATTAAGTTTTCATAACAATCGGAAATCGGTATTTTTGGGTGCCAATTTGCCGATTTAAAAAATAAATAAAAAAATATTTTTTTTAAATATGTTTTTTTAATACCTTTATTTAACTAGCAAGTCAGTTAAGAACACATTCTTATTTTCAATGATGGCCTAGGAACGGTGGGTTAACTGCCTTGTTCAGGGGCAGAACGACAGATTTTCACCTTGCCCGCTCGGGGGATTCAATCTTGCAACATTACAGTTAACTAGTCCAACGCAATAACGACCTGCCTCTCTCTCGTTGCATTCCACAAGAAGTCTGCCTGTTAGGTGAATGCATTAAGCCAAGGTAAGTTGCTAGCTAGCATTAAACCTATCTTATAAAAAATATCATAATCACTAGTTAACTACACATGGTTGATGAGGCTAAATTGATTTTATTGATGTATTATTTTAAGTTAAAATAAGTGTTAATTCAGTATTGTTGTAATTGTCATTATTACAATCTTTTTTTATTTAAATCGGCCGATTAATCGGTATCAGCTTTTTGGTCTTCCAATAATCGGTATCGCGTTGAAAAATCATATTCGGTCGACCTCTAGCTTCTACACCAGCACTTTGAGATATCAGCTGATGTAAGAAGGGCTATATAAATACATTTGATTTGATTTGATTTGCTTCATATTGTCAAGACCTTTTGATAAATTGCCCAAATCAATCATCAATATGCAGAAACAGTTTGTGATATATTGAAAACAGAAACACAAAATGTAGCCTGCTACCTACATATACATGTGCCACAACAGCTATCGGATTTGTAGTTGTATTGCAGGCTATTTTTGTTAAATGAGCACCTTATGCGGTCCCTTCGGTAAGTATTCAGACGCCTGGACTTTTTCAACATTACAGCCTTATTCTTAAATGGATTAGATAAAAACAATTCCTAATCTACATACAATACTCCATAATGACAAAATAAAAACAGGTTTTTATTATATTTTGCAAATGTATTGAAAATAAAAAATAGAAATACCTTATTTACATAAATATTCAGACCCTTTGCTATGAGACTCAAAATTGAGCTCAGGTGCATCCTGTTTCCATTGACCATCCTTGAGATGTTTCTACAACTTGATTGGAGTCCACCTGTGGTAAATTCAATTGATTGGACATTATTTGGAAAGACACACACCTGTCTATATAAGGCCCCACAGTTGACAGTGCATGTCAGAGCAAAAACCAAGCCATGAGGTCAGAGAAATTGTCCGTGGAATTAGAAACAGGGTTGTGTCGAGGCACAGATCTGGGTAAGAGTACAAAAAAATACTGCAGCATTGAAGGTCCCCAAGAACACAGTTGCCCGGCAAAACTGAGCAATAGGGGGAGAAGGGCCTTGGTCAGGGAAGTGACCACGAACCTGACAGAGCTCTAAAGTTCCTCTTTGGGGATGGGAGAACTTTCCAGAACGACAACCATATCTGCAGCACTCCACCAATCAGGCCTTTATGGTAGAGTGGCCAGACGGAAACCACTCTTCAGTAAAAGGCATATGACAGCCCGCTTGGAGATTGCCAAAAGGCACTTAAAGACTCTCAGACAATGAGAAACCAGATTATGTGGTCTGATAAAACAAAGATTGAACTCTTTGGCCTGAATGCTAAGCGTCACATCTGGAGGAAACTTGTCACCATCCCTACGGTGAAGCATGGTGTTGGGATCATGTTGGGATGTTTTTCAGCGGCAGGGACTGGGAGACTAGTCAGGATCGAGCGAAAGATTAATGGAGCAAAGTACAGAGAGATCCTTGATGAAAACCTGCTCCAGAGCGCTAAGGACCTCAGACTGGGGTGAAGGTTCACCTTCCAACAGGACAACGACCCTAAGCATACAGCCAAGACAACATAGGAGTGGCTTCGGGACAAGTCTCTGAATATCCTGGACTTGAACCCGATCGAACATATCTGGAGAGACCTGAAAATAGCTGTGAAGTGACTATCCCAATCCAACCTGACAGAGCTTGAGAGGATCTGCAGAGAAGAATGGGAGAAACTCCCCAAATACAGGTGTGCCAAGCTTGTAGCGTCATACCCAAGACTCGATTCTGTAACCACTGCCAAAGGTGCTTCAAATACTGAGTAAAGGGTCTAAATATTTTTGTAAATGTGATATTTCAGTTTTTATTTTGAATAAATTAGCAAAAATGTCAGAACCTGCTTTTGCTTTGCCATTATGGGGTATTGTGTGTAGATTGCTGAGGGGGAAAACTATTTAATATATTTTAGAGTAAGGCTGTAACCTAACAAAATGTGGGGGGGGGGAATCAAGAGGTCTGAATGCTTTCCAAAGGCACTGTAAACTGCATAAGCATATGCAATTAATCACTCATCTATTTGTGGTTAATCTAGTTTTGTGCCCTGTTGAAACGAACACAACTCAAAAACCACACTGAATCTGGACATCACCGGTTCGATTGCCGATTAAACTTAACTCCACGATTTACGATGGAGTTGAGCATAGTCGGCTTCTGATTAGAGGACAGCCTGCATGCAGAACAGCCACCAACATTTTGAAGTGTTGGATTTTGATTGGAGGTTGACAAAATGGAAAGGGAAAAGGTCAATGTAATATTGTTCTGAAATGTTCTGTTTTTTTGCAGTTCCACCTGCAACTGGAAACAGGGGTGTATAAGACACCGGGAAAAAGTATATATATCGACAACGAAAAAAGTATATCAACGGCTATCACGTGCTAGTTTGCCATTCCGATGGACGTTGAGATCAACTAATAGTGACTTTGCAGCTGCCCTTTCAATTTGCCCTCCCTACGAATAGGTGGGTAAACCCTATCGCACAGTAAAAAGATGGGTAGGCTTGGCTACATGAGTTTAGAAGTGCATCCCCTCTGTATCCATATATATATCACGGATTTCAACCACACTAAATCTGACACAAGATCACTGGGCAACTTCATTCCACCCAGAGAGCAACAGCTCAGCGTTAAGTCAAATTGGAGAGTCCATCATCACAATATCGGTTCTAGATCGGGTGCCAAACTTACTCACCATGTGAGATAGACCTATATAAAACCGCATCACTCATATCTCCAAACATAGGCCCGTGTTGTGATACATGTAATGAATCAAATCCTACTGGTGTCAGTGACATTGATTTCAACTGAAAATAGTCTGCTGCTCGTCAAACAGACACCTGCTGTATGACTAACGGACTGAGCCAAGACCGTCGCCACTGTCATAGCCTATGGTGATTTACGGTATTATCATGACCAACAAGCTCACCGATCCAACGTTGTACAAATTCAACAATTCCTAAACCGTAAGCCAATCCAACCAACCACTTACAAATAACTGTTAACATGATGCTAAAAAGTACGTAGCCCACTACCTCAGACCCATGGCTGTATATTCTAGTAGATACTATAGGCGAATTAATCAATTGGACTACCATCTGAAACTTTCACTCTCACTCACCTTCTTCCTCCGGTAACGTTAATTTGCCTCCTCGCACAATCGACAGCACCGGTCCCGGACGCTTATCATCCGCCGGGCAGTCTACTCAATTGTGTTCGCTAAATCATCCGTCCAACTTGAATAAACAGTCCTCCCGTTGTCCTGTCAATGTGCTCTCGCCGTTGCTGTGGGTAGCCTATATTTTCCCTGGTTCCATGCGCTCTGGCTGTCGTTCAGTTGTGCGGTTTGATGTTATTCTCCTTTCAAGCGTGCTCTTTCGCTCAGTAGGGAACAGGCAAAACGCTCTGTTGATATCATTCACCGGGTAACCGGAACAGCAGAGGGAATGGGAGCTCGAGCTAATAGGCTACAGTACAGTGCACCCACACGCGCAGGTATCATCTTACATAAAGTGCTACTGAGAGAGAGAGAGAGAGAGAGAGAGAGAGAGAGAGAGAGAGAGAGAGAGAGAGAGAGAGAGAGAGAGAGAAAAGAGAAAGAAAAAACTATGAACAGCAAACCCAAACCCTTACCCTTCTAAGAGGAACGCAGTGACAGCAAACCCAAACCCAAACCCTAAGAGGAACGCAGTGACAGCAAACCCAAACCCTTACCCTTCTAAGAGGAACGCAGTGACAGCAAACCCAAACCCAAACCCTTACCCTTCTAAGAGGAACGCAGTGACAGCAAACCCAAACCCTTACCCTTCTAAGAGGAACGCAGTGACAGCAAACCCAAACCCTTACCCTTCTAAGAGGAACGCAGTGACAGCAAACCCAAACCCTTACCCTTCTAAGAGGAACGCAGTGACAGCAACCTTCTGAGAGGAACCCAAACACTTCAAAACATAGACAATGAATGTAGAATAACACACGAACAAGAACACACTAGCAAGGACGGACACATAATCACACACACACTTGACAATGACAATGAACAGAGATGAGATAGAGGACAATTTATCAAATCACCAGCCAAGGCAGACTGGACGTCTGGAGCCAATACTGGTCTGGAGAAAGAGGGAGCAAAAAAGGGGGAGAGAGAGGGAAAAGTTATAGAGAGAGAGAGCGAGAGTTGGGGGAGGGAGAGAGAGAGGGGGAGAGGGAAGAAAAAAGGGTGCGAGAGAGAGAGGGGGAAAGGGATACAGAGGAGAGAGAGAGAGCTTGAGAGATGGAGAGAGAAAGTCGCGGTGCTACACTAAGTGTCATCCATGCAGAAAACAGACAAGCTTAAGGGGCTTGGCTGCTGTGTGTGTGTGTGTGTGTGTGTGTGTGTGTGTGTGTGTGTGTGTGTGTGTGTGTGTGTGTGTGTGTGTGTGTGTGTGTGTGTGTGTGTGTGTGTGTGTGTGTGTGTGTGTGTGTGTGTGTGTGTGTGTGTGTGGTTTAACTATCCTTGTGGGGACCAGAAGTCCTCACAAACATAGTATAACAAGGAAAAGTGGGGACATTTCACCAGTCCGCTCAAGGAAAAATACTATTTTAGGCTTAGATGTTAGGTTTAGGGAAAAGTTTAGAATTAGGGTTAGGGGTTAGGTTTAGGTACAGGAGTTAGGGGTTAGGGTTAAGTGGGGGTTGATACATTGATACATGCAGTAACACGAAAGCTGATACAACAGAGCACAGGTCCTCACAAGACCAACGGACATGGAACAATAATCAACAAGGACAATGGCAAACAGAGGCCACATATATACACATGCTAATCAGGGGGAATGGTGTGTGTAATGAGATTAGACAGTCCAGGGTTGGTGGTGATGATCCAGTTCAGTGATGCCTAGAAGGCCGGTGACGTAGACCTCCGGAGCTGGTGCACGGAATGAGTAGCAGTACCGGGGGAATCCGAGAGAGAGAGAGAGAGAGAGAGAGAGAGAGAGAGAGAGAGATTTAAGGAGATACTTAAATTAGCTGTTTCCTATCAGACACAGATCGATGTTCATTTCCAGAGCTTTACAATGTTTACAGGTCACAATCAATGCACTTATGTCTGGAAGGAGGCCAGGGGGAGGAGAGAGCGTGTTTCAGTGTGTAAGTGGGTCAGTGAGTGAACAGAGACCTTTTGAAGGATAAAATATCACTTGACCTTGTCTCTATATAGCTGACCTGAACAACATTGATCTGTTTTAGCGTGTTGTATAAACGTATCGCGGTTCTGAGATGAGAGACAGAGAGGCTGTGTCTTGCATACTACTTTTTAAGACGACATACAGTGACAAGTATTCAACCCTCTTGGCATTTTTCCTATTTTGTTGCCTTACAACCTGGAAATGAAATAGATTTTGTTTGTGAAACAAACAAGTAGTAAGAGAAAATAAACTGAACTTGAGCGTGCATAACTATTCACCCCCCAAAGAAAATACTTTGTAGAGTCACCTTTTGCTGCAATTACAGCTGCAAGTCTCTTGGGTACGTCTCTATAATACTCCAATCTCCGCTGTGGAGCTTGGCAGATCCTTCAGGGTTCTCTTTGGTCTCTCTGTTGCCTCTCTGATTAATGCCCTACTTGCCTGGGCCGTGAGTTTTTGTGGGCAGCTCTCTCTTGGCAGGTTTGTTGTGGTGCCACATGTTTTAATAATGGATTTAATGGTGCTCCGAGGGATGTTCAAAGTTCCTGATATTTTTTAATAATCCAACCCTGATCTGTACTTCTACCCAACTTTGTCCCTGACCTGTTTGCAGAGCTCCTTGCCGCTTGCTTGGTGGTGCCCCTTGCTTGGTGGTGTTGCAGACTCTGGGGCCTTTCAGAACAGGTGTAGATATAGTGAGATCATGTGACATATCCTGTGACACTTAGATTGCACACAGATGGACTTTATTTAAGTAATTATGTGACTTCTGAAGGTGATTGGTTGCACCAGATCTTATTCAGGGGCTTCATAGCAAAGGGGGTGAATATCTATGCACACACCACTTTTCAGTTTTACATTTTTTTTTTTCTTCATTTCACTTCACCAATTTTGACTATTTTGTGTATGTCCATTACATGAAATCCAAAAATAAAAATCTATTTAAATTACAGGTTGTAACGCAACAAAATAGGAAAAACGCCAAGGGGATGAATACTTTTGCAAGGCACTGTACTGTGTACTAATCGTGCAGCATACTATTTAGAACATACTATTAAGTAGAAATGTTGCGCACCTGCATAAGGTAAGTCTGAATACCAACTACTGAGAAGTGCATAGCAAAGGCATAGATTTACTGTCTGAATTGGACCCTTAAAGCTAAATTTAAAACATAATATGTTTGTATACCGAAAAAGCGTACTATTTATAACGCAAGGTCAGGTTCTCGGACACTACCAGAGAGAGGGGGAAAAAAAGAGAGAGAAAAGAGGGCGAGAGAGAGAAAGAAAAGAGGGTGAGAGAGTGAAAGACCAAGAGAGAGAGAGAGGGATGGGGTAGGGGGAGAGAGAGAGAGAGAGAGAGAGAGAGAGAGAGAGAGAGAGAGATGGGGTAGGGAGAGAGAGAGAGAGAGGAGAGAGAGAGAGAGAGAGAGAGAGAGAGAGGGGGGCAAGATGGGGTACTAAGAGAGACAGAGTGAGAGAGAGACAAACAGAGAGTAGCCAAGCATCATAGAGGGAGAGATCCTGCAATGGATTTATATCCAGTATCAAGTGCACCTTCTCACCAAAGGAGAGGTCTAATGTTAGGTCTGTGTTTGTGCGTGTGTGTGTTCGTCCATGTCCTGTTTGTTTTTATGAGCAGTGTTTATTGAGAACAGGTGAAGCTAATCCAGAGATACATATATGATTTCTTTAGCATCAGCACATATCTCTCTGTGTGTGTGTGTGTGTGTGTGTGTGTGTGTGTGTGTGTGTGTGTGTGTGTGTGTGTGTGTGTGTGTGTGTGTGTGTGTGTGTGTGTGTGTGTGTGTGTGTGTGTGTGTGTGTGTGTGTGTGTGTGTGTGTGTGTGGGGGGGGGGGCAGCAACTGTTGTAATTTACAGCTCTTCATTTATAGTGACCAGTTAACTCCGAGGGTGGAGAGAAGAGACTAAATCACACTTTCATGTGGCGCCATCATTTGGTGCATCTCAAATGGCAACCTATTCCCTATGTGGTGCATTACTTTTAACCAGAGACCTATGGGGAATAGGGAATAGGGTGTAGGGAATAAAGGGGTGCCATGCGAGATGCAACAAAAAGTGCCACTTACCAGACTGTTGATCAGAAATACAGAGGCTGTGGGAAGAGACCAGCACCATCTCAACTGTGACTATTTGTCTATGAAACCAGAGAGAGGAGGACAGCAGAAAGACCTCTGCGGACATGTTTACTTCATTTTAAAGGTGCTTTTAGTAACTTCCATTTTGTCTCCAGAATCTTGAGGCGTTAACACATTCAGCCAAGAGGCAGAAATAAAACTAAGAAACGTATCACATGGTTTCATTTAGAGGTGGACAGATTAGGATTTTTCAATACCGATAGCGATTATTGGAGGACCAAATAAAGCCGATACCGATTAATCGGCTGAGTGTGTGTGTATGTATATATATATATATAGTTGTAATAATGATAATTACAACAATACTGAATGAACACTTTTATTTTAACTTAATATAATACATAAATAAAATCAATTTAGCCTCAAATAAATGATGAAAAGTGTTCAATTTGGTTTAAATAATGCAAAAACAGTGTTGGAGAAGAAAGTATAAGTACAATATGAGCCATGTAAAAAAGATCAAGTTTAAGTTCCTTGCTCAGAACATATGAAAGCTGGTAGTTCCTTTAACATGAGTCTTCGATATTCCCAGTTAAGAAGTTTTAGGTTCTAGTCATTATTGGAATTATTTGACTATTTCTCTCTCTACCATTTGTATTTCATATACCTTTGATTATTGGATGTTCTTTATAGGCATAATCTCGGGAGTTGATAGGCTTGAAGTCATAAACAGCACAATGCGTGAAGCACAGCGAAGAGCTGCTGGCAAACGTAGGAAAGTGCTTTTTGAATGAATGCTTACGAGCCTGCTGCTGCCTACTACCGCTCAGTCAGACTGCTCTATCAATTATCAAATCATAGACTTAATTATAATATAATAAACACACAGAAATACGAGCCTTAGGTCATTAATATGGTAAAATCCAGAAACTATCATTTCGAAAACAAAATGTTTATTTTTTCTGTGAAATACAGAACCGTTCCGTATTTTATCGAACGGGCAGGAAACCATAAGTCTAAATATTGCTGTTACATTTCACAACATTCAAAGGTATGTCCTAATTATGTACAATTCTGGCAAATTAATTACGGTCTTTGTTAGGAAGAAATGGTCTTCACATAGTTCACAACGAGCCAGGCGGCCCAAACTGCTGCATATACCCTGACTCTGCTTGCACAGAACTCAAGAGTAGTGACATAATTTCCTTAGTTAAAATAAATTCATGTTAGCGGGCAATATTAATTAAATATGCAGGTTTTAAATGTACTTGAGTATTGATTTTAAGAAAGGCATTGATGTTTATGGTTAGGTACACATTGGTGCAACGACAGTGCTTTTTTTGCGAATGCGCTTGTTAAATCATCACCCGTTTGGTGAAGTAGGCTGGGATTCAATGATAAATTAACAGGCACCCCATCGATTATATGCAACGCAGGACAAGCTAGATAAACTAGTAATATCATCAACCATGTGTAGTTATCTAGTGATTATGTTAAGATTTATTGTTTTTTTATAAGATAAGCTTAATGCTAACTAGAAACTTACCTTGGCTCCTTGCTGCACTCGCATAAGAGGTGGTCAGCCTGCCACGCAGTCTCTTCGGAGTGCAATGTAAACAGCCATAATCGGCATCCTAAAATGTTGATTACCGATTGTTATGAAAACTTGAAATCGGCCCTAATTATTCGGCCATGCCGATTAACCTGTCGATCACTTGTTGCATTTGTCAACAACCAGACCCTCAGCACTTTAATTTTGAAATAAAATGTACAGCCTGAGCATCCACCCTGAAAGTAAAATATAACCCGTTAAAATTAATACATTTGTCATTTCATTAAATGCTATTTGATATATTTTGTAACTGATATGGTGTACTGCCAATGTCCAACCAAGTCTCTCTTTAAAATGAATATGCATTATGTACAAGAAAGTTGAAATGACATACTGTGAATAGTTCCAACCCTATATCAGCCACCTAGTACTGTGCTAGCACGTTTCATTTGAGACAGTATGTGACCCCTGACGTCTTTCTTTAGCAACTGATTGTAAAGTTGAGTTACAGCAGTACAGTTTGAGAAGTCAGGCAGAGTTAAGTCTGTCCTGGTTTGTGCCACGATCTACAGTAGCATTAAACATGATCAGTGTTGGGGAGTAGAGAACTACATTTACAGTGCATTCGGAAAGTATCCAGGCCCCAACCTCATTCTAAAATGGATTCAATTGTTTTTTTCCTCATCAATCTACACACAATACCCCATAATGACAAAGCAAAAACAGGTTTTTAGACATTTTTGCAAATGCATTTAAAAAAATGAAATATCACATTTACATAAGTATTCAGACCCTTTACCCAGTACTTTGTTGAAGCACCTTTGGCAGCAATTACAGCCTCGAGTCTTTTTGGGTATGATGCTACAAGCTTGGCACACCTGTATTTGGGGAGTTTCTCTCATTATTCTCTGCAGATCCTCTCAAGCTCTGTCAGGTTGGATGGAGAGTGTCGCTGCACAGCTATTTTCAGGTCTCTCCAGAGATGTGTGATCAGGTTCAAGTTCGGGCTCTGGTTGTGCCACTCAAAGACATTCAGAGACTTGTCTCGAAGTCACCCCGACATTGTCTTGGCTGTGTGATTAGGGTCATTGTCCTGTTGGAAGGTGAACCTTCACCCCAGTCTGAGGTCCTGAGGGCTCTGGAGTTGGTTTTCATGAAGGATCCCTCTGTAATTTGCTCCATTCCTGTTTTCCTCTATCCTGACTAGTGTCCCAGTCCCTGCCGCTGAAAAACATCATGATGCTGCCACTACAATGCTTCACCGTAGGGATGCTGCCAGGTTTCCTCCAGAGGTGACGCTTGGCATTCAGGCCAAATAGTTCAATCTTTGTTTGATCAGACCAGAGAATCTTGTTTCTCATGGTCTGAGAGTATTTTAGGTGCCTTTTGACAAACTCAAAATGGGCTGTCATGTGCCTTTTAATGAGGAGTGGCTTTATGGCCACTCTACCAATAAAGGCCTGATTGGTAGAGTGCTGCAGAGATGGTTGTCCTTCTGGAAGGTTTTCCCCATCTTAAACTGGTCTGATAAAACTACACATTTTTAATAGTGAGTGAGCGTGGGCTATTGTGTGTAGATAGAAGAGGAACATTTTTTATTTAATCCATTTTAGCTACATAGGACTACATACTGTCATGATAATATAATAACACATCCCACTGAGCAAAAACTGGTTGAATAAACAATGTTTCCATGTCATTTCAACCAACAAAACAACAATGTGACGACATTGAATCAATGTGGAAAACGTTTGGATTTGCAAAAAGTCATCAACATAAGTGATTTTTGTATTTTCTTCACCCAACTTGCAACCTAAATCCAATTACACGGTGGCTTTTTTTGTTGATTTCACGTTGAATTCATGTTAGCTGAATTCATTGAACTGACGTCTGTGCCCAGTGGGATGCCTCTGAGCAGACACTCTTTATTAAAGTGGCTTATATGACAGTCAGAGCATATCCTACATGTCTATGTCTGTGTTCCTTATAGGATCTGACCCCATAATGAGGCTGACCCCATGTTCTTACAAACTGATCCACACAAGACCACATGATACTGTTGTGGTAATAATAAATTCCTCTTAGCAGACACCCTTTCTACTCCAAACCGAATGAAAATTTAAAATAAAAAAACATGAAGAAATGTGACTTATAGATCTGTCATTCTTCAATGAAAGCAAGTCTAAGAAGAGGTAGATCTGTTCTGTCTGTTATTTCTATGCTTTCCATTTTTTTAAGTAGATTTCTTTGCATAATTTACTTTCGGTTTTGTACACGAGCTTCAAACGTCTGAATATACAGTGAGGAGAACAAGTATTTGATACACTGCCGATTTCACAGGTTTTCCTATTTACAAAGCATGTAGAGGTCTGTAATTTTTATCATAGGTACACTTCAACTGTGAGAGACAAAAATCCAGAAAATCATATTGTATGATTTTTAAGTAATTAATTTGCATTTTATTGCATGACATAAGTATTTGATACATCAGAAAAAGCGGAACTTAATATTTGGTACAGAAACATTTGTTTTCAATTACAGAGATCATACATTTCCTGTAGTTCTTGACCAGGTTTGCACACACTGCAGCAGGGAGTTTGGCCCACTCCTCCATACAGACCTTCTCCAGATCCTTCAGGTTTCGGGGCTGTCGTTGGCAATACGGACTTTCAGCTCCCTCCAAAGATTTTCTATTGGGTTCAGGTCTGTAGACTGGCTAGGCCACTCCAGGACCTTGAGATGCTTCTTAAGGAGCCACTCCTTAGTTGCCCTGGCTGTGTGTTTTGTCATGCTGGAAGACCCAGCCACGACCCATCTTCAATGCTCTTACTGAGGGAAGGAGGTTGTTGGCCAAGATCTCGCAATACATTTCCCCATCCATCCTCCCCTCAATACGGAGCAGTCGTCCTGTCCCCTTTGCTGAAAAGCATCCCCAAAGAATGATGTTTCCACCTCCATGCTTCATGGTTGGGATGGTGTTCTTGGGGTCCTTCTTCTTCCTCCAAACATGCGAGTGGAGTTTTTGTCTATTTTTGTCTCATCAGACCACATGACCTTCTCCCATTCCTTTTCTGGATCATTCAGATGGTCATTGGCAAACTTCAGACGGGCCTGGACATGCGCTGGCTTGAGCAGGGGGACCTTGCATGCGCTGCAGGATTTTAATCCATGACGGCGTAGTGTGTTACTAATGGTTTTCCTTGAGACTGTGGTCCCAGCTCTCTTCAGGTCATTGACCAGGTCCTGCCGTGGAGTTCTGGGCTGATCCCTCACCTTCCTCATGATCATTGATGCCCCACGAGGTGAGATCTTGCATGGAGCCCCAGACCGAGGGTGATTGACCGTCATCTTGAACTTCTTCCATTTTCTAATAATTGCGCCAACAGTTGTTGCCTTCTCACCAAGCTGCTTGCCTATTGTCCTGTAGCCCATCCCAGCCTTCTGCAGGTCCACAATTTTATTCCTGATGTCCTTACACAGCTCTCTGGGTCTTGGCCATTGTGGAGAGGTTGGAGTCTGTTTGATTGAGTGTGTGGACAGATGTCTTTTATACAGGTAATGAATTCAAACAGGTGCAGTTAATACAGGTAATGAGTGGAGAACAGGAGTGATTCTTAAAGAAAAATTAACAGGTCTGTGAGAGCCGGAATTCTTACTGATTGGTAGGTGATCAAATACTTATGTCATGCTATAAAATGCAAATTAATTATTTAAAAATCATACAATGTGATTTTCTGGATTTTTGTTATAGATTCCGTCTCTAACAGTTGAAGTGTACCAATGATTAAAAAAATACAGACCTCTACATGCTTTGTAAGCAGGAAAATCTGCAAAATTGGCAGTGTATCAAATACTTGTTCTCCCCACTACAATATTTTTGGTTATGGAAAAGATATTTCACAGCGGTTTAGATTGTACAATGATTTTCTACACATAAACTAATTAGGTGAACTATTCCATTTTTTTGCAACCAGGAAATGGTGGAGCTGTTTCTGCATAGTGCAAAAATAATATTCCCATCCAGAAATGAGCCATGGATCATGTACTGTAAATATAATGTAGCCCTACCTGTTAAATGAACCCTCTTTTCTTCCCTACAATGACTCAGCATGCATATTTCTCTCCCTGTGCCGTGCTCACATTTTGAATGCTCCTCGTATCCCTTTCCCGCCTAGAATATGACAGGCTGAATAATTGAATTGGCAAATTAAATTAAAAGTGGACAAGTTTTCATTAGATAATTCCCATAAGCAAAGGTACCAGGTCTCAGCTCTACCTGGCTCTCGCTTGGATCAAAGGTGCCCCAAATGCCACCCCATTCTCTATATAGTCCACTACTTTGACGAGAGCTTTATAGCCTTATGGAGACAAAACTGTACTGCCATGATATCATACGGTACTTTAATAATATAATGCACAAAGATTCCCCTAATCACAAATCTGGGATTACTCCTAATCCTAACCTAATGTCCTGTCCAGGGGTATACTTCTACATCAAACTGTGTCACGCTACAAAAACAGGAGATGCTAGATGCCCTATGGGTCGTTTTGGCTCACACAATCCTTACTTAACCTTAATCCTAACCATTAGAGAGATGAAAACTCGGACCCTGTAACTAACCCTGAATCAGGTGGAACTTTGACCTACGATTTACGGGAGAGAACACAATACCACCATGATGTATGCCGTTGAATACATACAACAGCAGGTTTTAATCCACAATGTGCAGTACTGAATTATGTAGAATTATTTGCAGAGTTACCATTTGGTGATTTATATCAAAGCTATGCAATAGGCTAATGAATAGGCTACTGAATAGGCTAATGAATAGGCTAATGAATAGGCTAATGAATAGGCTACTGAATAGGCTAATGAATAGGCTACTGAATAGGCTAATGAATAGGCTACTGAATAGGCTAATGAATAGGCGACTGAATTGAATTGCAGTGTCTTTGGGAGATATTGAATATATATATATATATAATTTATTAATCACTTAATTTGTTCGGGTTCATTCATTTATTTACCCCCCCCTCCCCATCGATCCACAAACGTTAGTGCAACCTCCTCTTCTTTTGTCAATGCTCATCTCTGGTCTGGAGTTGGTATCTGCTACCATCTGCTGGACAGTCAGATGGACTTCCCTGTTGAAGTAGGATGAGGTTGTCATCACTAGGTGGAACCAGAGTACTTCTCCGAGTTCCCTACATCATCTATGTTATTATGTGAGTTTCTCCTAATACGCCCACTGGTAAGGCCAAGGCAACTTCTATCCAAAGCTTTGTGTTAAAACAATAATTTAAGGCTAAAAAAATACCTGTCTTTGGTCTATGTAGTTGGAGGAGTTGGAGGAACGTCAACTCCCGACTTGGCTCCAGTGCAGTGCCAGGGGTCAGAGTATTGGCCTATCTGAACCATTGGCTGGTCGTAGTGGAGTTGAGGGAAAGGTTGAGCTCCACACTTCTACGCTGGTTTCCCATATTCTGTCTTTGAAGATAACAGTGAATCACAAGAAAAGTTGTTTGAATCCGGCTCAGTGAGGGATTTGGTCAACAGCGCAAAGGTCACTGCATATCAATTACCTAGAGCTACTGACTGTTTTGCTAGAGCAGAGGCATTTCCTTCTGATGTTGGCGGGCCAGCATGAGTTACAGACTGTTTTGCTGGCACTGAGGCATATCCTTCTGATGTTGGGGGGCCAGCATGAGCTACAGACTGTTTTGCTGGCACTGAGGCATATCCTTCTGATGTTGGGGGGCCAGCATGAGCTACAGACTGTTTTGCTGGCACTGAGGCATATCCTTCTGATGTTGGGGGGCCAGCATGAGCTACAGACTGTTTTGCTGGCACTGAGGCATATCCTTCTGATGTTGGGGGGCCAGCATGTGTTGGTAAGGTACGACAACAGGACAACGGTGGCGGGAGGGGGCTCTCTCTCTCTATAACAACACAGGGTGAGACCCAGATGCAGATAAAGGTGGCGTACATCAACAGGCGGGGGGGCTCTCTCTCTCTCTCTCTCTATAACAACACAGGATGAGACCCAGATGCAGACAAAGGTGGCGTACATCAACAGGCGGGGGGGCTCTCTCTCTCTATAACAACACAGGGTGAGACCCAGATGCAGACAAAGGTGGCGTACATCAACAGGCGGGGGGGGCTCTCTCTCTCTCTCTATAACAACACAGGGTGAGACCCAGATGCAGACAAAGGTGGCGTACATCAACAGGCGGGGGGGTCTCTCTCTCTCTCTCTATAACAACACAGGATGAGACCCAGATGCAGACAAAGGTGGCGTACATCAACAGGCGGGGGGGGGGGGCTCTCTCTCTCTCTCTATAACAACACAGGGTGAGACCCAGATGCAGACAAAGGTGGCGTACATCAACAGGCGGGGGGGGCTCTCTCTCTCTCTCTCTATAACAACACAGGGTGAGACCCAGATGCAGACAAAGGTGGCGTACATCAACAGGCGGGGGGGGGGGGGCTCTCTCTCTATAACAACACAGGATGGGACCCAGATGCAGATGGTTGGTTCAAGTCTCTGATATTTATTAATAGACTAGGGTCAGGCAAGAGACAGGTCGAGGACAGGCAGAAGTTCGTAAACTGGGACAGAGTCTGATTGGTACATGATGGCAGGCAGGCTCGAGGTCAGGGCAGGCAGAATGGTATGGCAGGTGGTGGGCTCAGGGTCAAGGCAGGCAGCAAAGGTCGGAACCTGGAGGACTAGAAAACAGGGACAAGGAAAAGAGTAGTACGAAAAAACACGCTGGTAGGCTTGACGAGGCAAGACGAACTGGCAACAGACAAACAGAGAACACAGGTATAAAAACACAAGGGACAATGGGGATAAATGGGAGACACCTGGTGGGGGTGGAGACAAGCACAAGGCAGGTGAAACAGATCAGGGTGTGACACTCTCTCTCCTAAACCTGGCCCTGCTTGTTGAAGCAGTGAGCATTTCCTGTCGCTCTATGCGTTTCCTGATTCATGCCACCATGGAGAGTGTCCATTAAGAGGGTCTGTTGTTGATTCTGGTGGCTTCCCATTGGCCCAGACAACCCTGGTTGACAGAGATCATCCTCCTGTTGAGCGGGGGGAGTTCCGTGTTGTGTCAAGCTAAATCCTCAATCAAGTCAATTTCAGAAACCTAGAGTAAAACGACATGCACTTGTATGACTCATTTATGACACAGGGTTTGTTCAAAATTCCAGAAATCGTAATAAAAGGTCCCAGCTCAATCAATAAATATCACAAATTAATAATCACACAAGCAATTATGATAATCAAAAATTAACCATGGATTAGATACCTCCAGCGCCCTTATCTAAACCCCTGCTGCCAATGCAATATTTTGTGTCTAATACAATTTTATGGGAAGACAGCATTTAATAACAAGAAAAACGGTCTCTTACCTTCTACAACCATAAACAGTATTTTGTCGCCCCCCCTAAGGATGATCAGTATCTCAGTTGGTGATTCAAAATTCTAATAGCTACTTATAACTTCTATCAATAAGGTAACCTTAAGGATTCCTTCTAGAACTTTACTTTAACATTTTTAATACAAATCTAAATATATATAAGCTAAAAAGCTACAGCTAAATTCTTATTCAGCAGACAATGGGTTCATTTAGCAAACCAAAATAGACTCTTCCGAAAGCTACCTTCTGTAGCTCAGTTGGTAGAGCATGGCGCTTGTAACGCCAGGGTAGTGGGTTCGATTCCCGGGACCACCCATACGTAGAATGTATGCACACATGACTGTAAGTCGCTTTGGATAAAAGCGTCTGCTAAATGGCATATATTATTATATTATTATCATATATTAAACAATTCCTGCATCATTTATATCCTGATGCTTGTCCTAATGATGCACTTATGGTTAACACCAGCTGCTCTAATGGCCTACCTCATTACTCCTCACCTAAAAACCCTTGTGGTTTTGCTGACCCCTCTACAAAATCTTGCACCTGCAAACTCGCTCCTGACCCTTAAAGGGGCTTTGTCAGCCAACCACTAACCACACCCTATGCTCTCTAAAACCAGGCTCTAGCGAGCTGTGACGCAAGTAACCCCTGACCCACCAAGAATGATGCAGGTTCCAATACCAAATGATTACAAGCCTCATCTCATAATGATCCGAGCCACGTATGACCAGGTTTTCCTGACCACTCCTTTTAGGTCTCTCCGTACTAGTCTGACATGGGGTTATTCTAGGTCAAGTTAGCACCCTTAAAGCTGCAATATGTAACTTTTTGGGCGACCTGACAAAGTTCACATGAGTTACAGATATGCAATTTTCATTGATCTGTCATTCTCATAGAAAGCAAGCCTAAGAAGCAGTAGATCTGTTCTATGTGCATTATTTATATGCTTCCCCATGTTAAAGCTTGATTTTTGCAACTTTTTACTTTGGGTTTGTATACCAGCTTCAAACAGCTGAAAATGCAACATTTTTGGTCATGTAAAATATATTTCACAGCGGTTAAGATGGTACAATGATTATCTACACTATAATTGCTTGTTTAGTCACAACCTGAAATTAGGCAAACTATTATAATTTTATCAACCGGGAAACAGTGGAGCGATTTCTGCATATTGCATCTTTAATATATCTCTAACTAAACATCATCATCACTACTATTTTTCAACATTAACACTTCTTATTCTCTTCAAATCAAGCTTTAATATTATAATTTCACTCAAATCTAATCTAACTTATTACTCCAGTTACATCTCTAACATTCTACATCCCATCATCCTATTATTTCGTTTCATTTCACATTTCATTATCAATCTCCTACAAGCCCGATAGACATAGTCCAAATATACCCTAAAACAAGCAAACATCTCATCCTAAACCATTTTACTATATTACTTCAGTCACCCTTTAACATTCCCCAATGTTTCCAACATTTAACATATTCAACATTTCATTATCATTTTTATTGCTTCTAAATTCCAATTAATTTATTTTTCTTCTTTTCTATGGTCATTGTCAGTTTCCCTCAACCTTCATTCTCCTCTGTGCTCTGTGTGTGGGTGTGTGAGTGAGGCCTCCTGTCAGCACTTCCTGTCCATGCTTTATGCCACAAAAAAATGTCACAGAAAACTAGGCCCTTAGCCTGCCATTCTGACAGTCTTGAGGATCTATTGTCCCAGCCACACAGGAGAGTTTGGCACCGACAACCACAGACATGGGATCTGTGGGTTTGGCCCCTGAAGGTTGAATTTGACAGGGTTTACTCTTTACTCTTGAATGTGATTATGACTATACAGTTGGTGTCAGGTTAAATGAGCTTCTCCTTTTCAGAGCTATTTGGTGGACATTTTGATGTTCTTGCAAGAGATTTTTAAGCAGAGCCTTTCTTTTTCCACATTGAAGGTTTATATAGCAGACATCTCAGCGTGTAATGCATTGATTGACGACTCTACCCCGGGTGTCATTCTCTGGTGGTACAGTTCCTGAAAGGCGTGCTACGACAAAGACCAGTATCTAAGTTTATGGTACCGACCTGGCTTTGGTCCTGAACGCTCTGTGTGAGCCTCCGTCTGAACCATTGGAGTCTGTGGATGTGAAGGTCCTTTTCTGCCAGACTGCCCTGCTCATGGCCTTGGTGTCGGCCAAGCACGTTGGGGATCTTTGCGTGCGATCAGTACACTCTTCTGTTTGGAGTTCACCGATGGTTACTCCAAAGTGATGTTACCTGCTTATGCAGCTTGTGCTCCCAAGGTTTTGCCTATGTCTTACAGGTGCCGGGTATTCGAGCTGTTCCCCTTCTCACCTCCTTCATTTGCTTCCAGTGAACAACAGAGGTTGAATGGCCTGTGTCTGGTGCTTGCTTTACACAAGTACACTGAACAAAAATCAGAGTGTTGGTACCATGTTTAATGAGCTGAAATAAAAGATAAAAGGTCACTCTAAAACGTCTCTGTCACACCCTGATCTGTTTCACCTGTCTTTGTGCTTGTCTCCAACCCCCTCCAGGTGTCGACCATCTTCCCCATTATCCCCTGTGTATTTATACCTGTGTTCTCCGTTTGTCTGTTGCCAGCTCGTTTTGTTTGTGAAACCTACCAGCGTTTGTTTTCCTAATCCTGCCTGTTTCTTGCTCCCGTTGTCTAATCCTTCCCAGTTTTGACCATTCTGCCTGCCCTGACCCTAAGCCTGCCTGCTGTTCTGTACCTTACCCCACCTTACCTGATGATTGACCCATGCCTGCCCTGACCCTGAGACTGCCTGCTGTTCTGTACCTTACCCCACCTACCTGATGATTGACCCCTGCCTGCCCTGACCCTGAGACTGCCTGCTGTTCTGTACCTTACCCAACCTTACCTGATTATTGACCCCTGCCTGCCCTGACCCTGAGACTGCCTGCTGTTCTGTACCTTACCCCACCTTACCTGATTATTGACCCCTGCCTGCCCTGACCCTGAGACTGCCTGCTGTTCTGTACCTTACCCCACCTTACCTGATTATTGACCCCTGCCTGCCCTGACCCTGAGACTGCCTGCTGTTCTGTACCTGATTACCCCCCTGACCTTACCTGATTATTGACCCCTGCCTGCCCTGACCCTGAGACTGCCTGCTGTTCTGTACCTTACCCCACCTTACCTGATGATTGACCCCTGCCTGCCCTGACCCTGAGACTGCCTGCTGTTCTGTACCTTACCCCACCTTACCTGATTATTGACCCCTGCCTGCCCTGACCCTGAGACTGCCTGCTGTTCTGTACCTTACCCCACCTTACCTGATTATTGACCCCTGCCTGCCCTGACCCTGAGACTGCCTGCTGTTCTGTACCTTACCCCACCTTACCTGATTATTGACCCCTGCCTGCCCTGACCCTGAGACTGCCTGCTGTTCTGTACCTTACCCCACCTTACCTGATTATTGACCCCTGCCTGCCCTGACCCTGAGACTGCCTGCTGTTATGGACCCTTTGCACCGTCTCTGTATTATTGCCACCTTCCTGCCTTTGACCTGTCCTTTGTCTGCCCCTGTATTAGAAATAAATGTTTGTTTCTTCAACACTGTCTGCATCTGGGTAATACATCAAATGTGATAGTCTCAAGTTTTGAGGGAGTGTGCATTTGGCATGCTGACTGCAGGAATGTCCACCAGAGCTGTTTCCAGAAAATGGAATGTTAATTTCTCTACTATAAGCCGCCTTCAACATCGTTTTAGAGAATTTGGCAGTACACCCAACCAGCCTCACAACAGCAGACCACATGTAACCACACCAGCCCAGGGCCTCCACATCAAACTTCTTCACCTGCAGGATCATCTGAGACCAGCCACTCGGACAGCTGATGAAACTGTGGGTTAGCACAACCGAAGAATATCTGCAAAAACTGTCAGAAACCATCTCAGAGACGTTCATCTGCGTGCTCATCATCTTCACCAGAGTCTTGACCTGACCTGACCTGACCTGACCTGACCTGACCTGTAGTTTGGCATCGTAACCGACTTTAGCGGACAAATGCTCACCTTCGATGGCCACTGGCATGCTGGAGAAGTGTGCTCTTCATGCATGAATCCTGTTTTCAACTGTACTGGGCAGATTAGCCTAGTGGTTAGAGCGTTGGACTAGTAACCGAAAGGTTGCAAGATTGAATCCCCGAGCTGACAAGGTAAGAATCTGTCATTCTGTCCCTGAACAAGGCAGTTAACCCACTGTTCCAAGGCCATCATTGAAAATAAGAATTTAACTGACTTGCCTAATTAAATGAAGGTAAAATAAAGAAATGTCAGACAGTGTGTATGGGGTCATATGGCCAAGCGGTTTGCTGATGTAAACGTTGTGAACAGAGTGCCCCATAGAGGTGGTGGGGTTATGGTATGGGCAGGCATAAGCAACGAATACAATTGCATTTTATAAATGACAATTTGAAAACACAGAGATACCGTGACCAGATCCTGAGGCCTATTGTCGTGCCATTCATCCATAGTCATCACCTCATGTTTAAGCACAATAATGCACGGCCCCAAGTAGCAAGGATCTGTACACAATTCTTGGAAACTGAAAATGTCCCAGTTCTTCCATGGCCTACATACTCACCAAACATGTCACCCATTGAGCACGTTTGTGATGCTCTGGATCGACATGTGCGACAGCATGTTCCAGTTCCTGCCAATATACAGCAACTTCGCACAGCCGTTGAAGAGGAGTGGAACAACATTCCACAGGCCACAATCAACAGCCTGATCAACTCTATGTGAAGGAGATACAGTATGTCGTGCTGCACGAGGCAAACAGTGGTCACACCAGATACTGACTGGTTTTCTAATCGACGCCCCTACCTTTTTTTTAAGGTATCTGTATTCACACTCATGTGAAATCCATCGATTAGGGCCTAATGAATGTATTTCAATTGACTGATTTCCTTATATAAGTCAGTAAAATCTTTTAAATTGTTGCATGTTGCATTTGTATTTTTGTTCAGTGTATATGTATATGTATAGGACTAAGGATATCCACATATGTGACCAGCTTTTTGTCTGTTTCGCTTATTCAGCTAGGGGTAGGGCACTTTCGAAACAGCATCTTTCATATTAGATTGTGGAGGCCTGGTGTACGACAGCGAAGGACAAGGGCTGCCGAGCAGCGTGTGTGCTCACTCCACTAGAGGTGTGGTGGCTGCTTGTTGATATATTGGTGATATCTGTGCTGCAGCGAGTTCGGGTTCCCGACATAGCTTTGTGAGGTTTTATCGCGAGGACATAACTGTTTCCCAGTGTGGCTCATAATGTTCTTCAGCCACACTGTGTCAGGCAGCGGGCAGGTTGCATATTTATCCGGGTTTGAGGATTGGACTTCAGCAGTATGTGAAGTGCTCATTATAAGGGTTACCACTATTCCCTGTGTGTTTGAGGCTTGGACTTCAGCAGTATGTGAAGTGCTCATTATAAGGGTTACCACTATTCCCTGTGTGTTTGAGGCTTGGACTTCAGCAGTATGTGAAGTGCTCATTATAAGGGTTACCACTATTCCCTGCGGGTTTGAGGCTTGGACTTCAGCAGTATGTGAAGTGCTCATTATAAGGGTTACCACTATTCCCTGTGGGTTTGAGGCTTGGACTTCAGCAGTATGTGAAGTGCTCATTATAAGGGTTACCACAGTTTTCTGTGTGTTTGAGCCTTGTGCTGCTGTAGTTCATTGACTCTGGTCGATGCTATGCAGCGCACATGTGCACTTTACCAAGTCACGACAGATGTTCCATTGTTTTGGGCTTGCAGTTCCTCTTACAAGTGCTGACATTTCAGGCTCGCAAGGTAAGTATTATTCTTGGAACCGTGGGGTTTATGGACTTGGGTTGCAGTGGCAGCTTGTCAATGCGCATAGCCAAGTTGCAGCAGGTTCTTGTTCCCTATATGGGGCTCTGACAGTTCAGGCCTCATGATGCTCTGACAGTTCATGCTTCTCGGGTACGTTTTGGGGAAAAAGGTGGCTTCTGTAATCCCTTTTTGGAGCCAGTGGAACCTGTGCGTGCCTGGGCTAGTTTGGTACCCTCTGACCTGGCTTGGTTGTGATTGTTTGTCCCCATAGTATGTTATAACGAGTGATAAACTGAAAGGGAAATTACAGTTATGAATATAACTACTGTTCCCTGAAGGAGGGAATGAGGTATTACATATTTTGGACCTACACAATCAGGTGATTTGGGCTCGCTAAAGAGCAATACTGAATTGAGGAAATTAATTCTCGTCCCGGTACTATCGCCAGGAAACGAGGCTTCCGAGGGCGGCCTGCGATTTCACTTTTCTTTAGGTGAATATGATTGATTGTTGAATCCCCATGGTATGTTATACCTCGTTTCCTTCAAGGAACAGTTGTGATATTCATAACCGTACGTTCCGTAACTCGGAACAAAGAAAATTGACATGAAAAGCACAATTGACAAGATGAAAATAATGGCTAGATTTAGATGACTAACTGTACAGTAAGATATCACTGCCTGAGGTGTAGTTCTCTACAAAGACGAGAGAGAGAGAGAGAGAGACCATCTCTCAGTCTCACTCTATCTATATCAAAGGAAAATTCAACATTTTATATATATATTTATTTATAGGGGACAATGCACATTAATCAACATCAATATTACAATAATGCAACATCCATGTAAATGTGCCGGGGTTAGCCAAAAGATCATTTGCAATCGTAGTCTCAGGGCAGCTAAGGGCCTTAACTTATTTGGGACTGGGGGGCAGTATTAAGTAGCTTGGATAAAAAGGTGCCCTGAGTAAACTGCCTGGTACTCAGCCATTAAAGCTAGAATATGCATATAGTTAGTAGAATTGGATAGAAAACACTCCGAAGTTTCTAAAGCTGTTTGAATGATGTCTGTGAGTATAACAGAACTCATTTGGCAAGCAAAAACCTGAGAAGAAATCCAAACTGGAAGTGGGAAATCTGATGTTTGTAGTTTTCATCTCATTGCACTTCCTAAGGCTTCCACTAGATGTCAAAAGTCTTTAGAACCTTGTTTGAGGCGTTTACTGTGAAGGAGGGGGGAATAAGCACTGAATGAGTCAGAGGTCTGGCAGAGTGCCATGAGCTGATCACACGCGCACAGGTGAGAGCGACCATTGCATTTCTGCAATGACAAAGGAATTCTCCGGTTGGAACATTATTGAAGATTTATGTTAAAACCATCCTAAAGATTGATTCTATACATCGTTTGACATGTTTCTATGGACTGTAACGGAACTTTTTGACTTTTCGTCTGGACCTAGTGTCACGCCTCATGAATTTGGATTACTGGGCTAAACGAGCGAACAAAAAGGAGCTATTTGGACATAAATTATGGACTTTATCGAACAAAACAAACATTTATTGGGGAACTGGGATTCCTGGGAGTGCATTCTGATGAAGTTCATCAAAGGTAAGTGAATATTTATAATGCTATTTCTGACTTCTGTTGACTCCACAACATGGCGGATGTGTTTTGTTTTGTGTCTGAGCTCTTTACTCAGATTATTGCATGGTGTGCTTTTTCCATAACGTTTTTTAAAATCTGACACAGCGGTTGCATTAAGGAGAAATGGATCTAAAATTCCCTGCATAACACTTGTATCGCTTAGCAATGTTTATTATGAGTATTTCTGTAACCCAGAGAAGTTAATCTGTCCATCGAATATGGGTTCTTCCCCAAATCTTGGAAGTATGCTGCAGTGATACCCGTTTTAAAATCTGGTGACCCAACACTGGTGGAAAATTACCAACCTATAAGCATTCTACCAATGCTATCAAAAGTAACTGAAAGATGGGTGGCTGATCATCTGACTGATCACCTCCTTCAGGGCAACTCAATACATCAAATGCCATTTGGATTCAGAACTAACAATTCTACCAAAACAGCCAATTGCTATTTTCTGGGCACCTTATTCATCCAAGCTACTCAATACTGCCCCCCAGTCCGAAAGAAGTTAAATCTAATCTGGACCTAGGTGGTGAAGTCAGTCTTTTTGGATCTTAAAAAGGCTTTTGTTACTGTGAATCATTAGGTCCTATCTTCCCTTACTGTGTCCACTGACGTGTCCACTGACGTCATTAGTTGGATGTATTCTTATCTGGCAAACAGAAGTCAAAGGGTTTGTTTGGGGGACACTCAGTCAGACTCTCTTTACTATAACATTGGGGTCCCACAAGGGTCAATATTATGCCCCCTTCTGTTTACCATTATATATAAATGATCTCCCACAAGTTAACATGCAGATGAATGCAGACGATACAGTTCTGTATGTACACAAAAAATAGACAACTAGCTGTTAACTGAAGCTATGGTACATGTTTTTAAATGGATTACTAATTATTGCCTTCATTTAAATGTCAACAAGACGGTTTGTATGTACTTCTCCAAGAAATCCATTGATTCTTCCCAGCGAGCTGTTCTTGTTAATGGAGAAAATCTGAAAGTTGTGTTTAACTTCAGCTATCTTGGTGTCATTTTGGTCTCCAACTTGACATTTAAGAAACGTGAAGAAGGTGATTAACACGGTCAAATATGGATTATCCAACTTTAGGTTTATAAGACATTTCCTTCTTCTGGAGGCCACACAACTATATATGCATGCTATGATCTTCTCACATCTGAGTTTTTGCCTCACAAGCTGGTCACAAGCAGGAGCTACTATTCTGAAACCAATTGAATCCCTCTACAAATTGCGTTGTCCCTTTTCGACACGTTAAAATCGGTCAATCAGTCTTCTCTGTCAGAACTACAATATACTGGAATGCAATGCCCATGGACTTGAGAAGCTGCACTGATTATTGTACTTAAAAATTTAATTTGAAAACATGGCTCAAATCTATCCAAACCTGTACACGAGTTATCTGTGGTTCCTCATATGTAAGACGATGATAGATGATGATGATAGTGTTGTTGTCATTAGAATGATATATTATTGGATGTATTGTATTGATATTTTGTATTGTTTTAGTGAGTATATGTATTGTGACTGTGTTAACCTCCCTGTACACGGAACCCGGTAGTGGGATGAAATTCGACAGCATACGGTGATTGCTACATAAATATGCATATTAAACATGAATGATGAATGAAAATACAAGTGTCTCACATGTTTCGAAAGCCTAGAATCTTGCTAATCCAACTGCGTTGTCAGATTTAAAAAAGGATTTACTGTGAAAGAATACGATGCGATTATCTGAGGATAGAGCCCCATAAAAAACAACTATTTCAACCAGCACAGGCGTAACAAAATCACAAACTGCAATAAAATAAATTGTTTACCTTTGACGATCTTCCTCTCTTTGCAATCCCAATGCTCATTGTTACACAATGAATGGTCTATTGTTTGATAAAATCAAATTTTATAGCCTAACACAAAACATTTTGTGAACCGCTTGTGTCGTGAATTACGTCTCATTCCATTTTCAATGACACACTTGAGGTAAATACACACACAGAACGTGACTTTTCCAGTCATGTTTGGTTTCATTGCAATCAACTGGTTTGTTTGTAACACAACCAAACCTGATGGGTCATTTCGCGGGGACATATTGACTGAAAGAAACCGATTTGAAGACAACAAGTAATGACATCATTGTGCACCAATGATTTGCCCGCTGTTTCGTGGATTGACTGTATTTTAACCCAATGACCACTGATCGTCTTCAAATCTAGCTGGGTAGATGGCCAATGAGCTGAGGTAAACGGCAATATGTAATGTTCATGTGTTGGAAAACCAACCTATGTAGTAAACTCCGGCATAAAGAGGGTAATTCGCCATTGAAGTTTCATAACGGAAGGAGCAACGCATGTTGCGCACAGCATTGTTTTGGTAAAGCTCATATCCAGCTGTTTATATATCAATCAGTATGTCGACTAAGTCAGGGAAAGCTAAACATAAGTCTAGATATACAGATGTACACACAATTTTAGAATAAATTGATCGAGGACAATTAATTTAGCGATTCCCAAATGGAGGAATATTCTTTGAACGGAGAGGACATCATTTTGGACTGGTAAGTTCTTCTCATGCTAATGCCATTGTTTGAAATTAATCATATAAAATATTATTTGTGAAATGAAATAGCCTATTTGAGGCTGTTGAGGGGAGGGCAGGCCCACAACAATGGCCAAAGTGAAATGGAGACAGTAGATACAGCTGGTCTGTTGTAATATAATAAAGACAGTAGATCTAGCTGAAATGTCATAATATAAATGAGACAGTAGATCTAGCAGGTCTATAATAATATATTCAACCTTATATTCCCTGTACTCTATATACAGTGCCTTGCGAAAGTATTCGCCCCCCTTGAACATTGCGACCTTTTGCCACATTTCAGGCTTCAAACATAAATATATAAAACTGTATTTTTTGTGAAGAATCAACAAGTGGGACACAATCATGAAGTGGAACGACATTTATTGGATATTTCAAACTTTTTTAACAAATCAAAAACTGTAAAATTGGGCGTGCAAATTATTCAGCCAATTTACTTTCAGTGCAGCAAACTCTCTCCAGAAGTTCAGTGAGGATGTGTCCATGATCCTTTGCTCCTCACTTCCAGAGTGCCTGCTACTGTTATCCTCACAGAAATTATGACTGATAAGACAGCAGCTGATGCACTGAAGACTGTATCATTGTCGTATAACAGGTTCTACCGTAGGATCGACGACATTGGCGTTGATATTGTTGAAAAATTATAATTTCTGTCCATTTTCTCTGCAGTTGGACCAATCGACTGAAGTCAGTGGGGAAGCCCAGTTGATTGTGTTTGTGCGATAGAGACATTTCGGCAATTAATGAGCACATTCTGTTCTGCTAGAAGCTAATGGGGAGAACTACAAGTGAGGATGTGTTTGGATTGGAAATTCTGTGTTCATGTGTGCATGGATGGAGCTGCATCAATGCCTGGGAGAGTGAAATGATTAATTGTCCACATAAAGTAAATCCCACTGTAATGCTCCAGGTGTCGTGGCTGTGGAGTCAAATGCAGGAGACAGAGTTCAATGCTGTGCGTCTTTTAATAGCACCAACGCACCACAGGGTGCTCACAAAAGTTACGTTCCCAAACACAGGGAATCAAAAAATACAATGGAAAAAATCACGACCAGGCACTAACACGTACCTCTACAACAGAGCCGAAGGTTACATTGAAATAATCCCGCACAACAACCAGGCGGGCCGGCTGACTAATAAAGACAAACTAATTAACATGAACAGGTGCTACCACTAAACATACAAGGAGGGGGAGGAAAAACAATCAGTGGCAGCTAATAGGCCGGTGACAACGACCGCCGAGCTCCACCCGCCCGGGAAGGGGAAGCACCCTCGGTCGGACTTGTGACACCCACTGTATCATTCACAGAGAGGCATTAGCCAGCAAGAGAATGAATCCTGAGTTACATTATGTTTTGATGCAGTGAAAGTTATTAACTTTATCATCATAAATCCAGACCTCTGAACTGTACGTGCGTTTCTCAGCCAGTCAATCATGAATCAGCTGGCATAATTTTTATGGATATAATATATATACACACAAAGAAATGTAAATTTAAAAAAGGTCAAACGAAACAAAGTGCAGCTAGTTCGCAGTCTTTACAGCTTCAGTTTGAAGTGATTGTGTTAGCTGTGTTGTTGGCTAGCTTCTCTGAACAACAGTCTTTACAGCTTCAGTTTGAAGATTGTGTTAGCTGTGTTGTTGGCTAGCTCCTCTGAACAACAGTCTTTACAGCTTCAGTTTGAAGATTGTGTTAGCTGTGTTGTTGGCTAGCTTCTCTGAACAACAGTGTCCTGATGAGTGAGCACATTTTCTTTGTGTTAGCTGTGTTGTTGGCTTGCTCCTCTGAACAACAGTGTCCTGATGAGTGAGCACATTTTCTTTGATTGTGTTAGCTGTGTTGTTGGCTTGCTCCTCTGAACAACAGTGTCCTGATGAGTGAGCACATTTTCTTTGTGTTAGCTGTGTTGTTGGCTTGCTCCTCTGAACAACAGTGTCCTGATGAGTGAGCACATTTTCTTTGTGTTAGCTGTGTTGTTGGCTTGCTCCTCTGAACAACAGTGTCCTGATGAGTGAGCACATTTTCTTTGATTGTGTTAGCTGTGTTGTTGGCTTGCTCCTCTGAACAACAGTGTCCTGATGAGTGAGCACATTTTCTTTGATTGTGTTAGCTGTGTTGTTGGCTTGCTCCTCTGAACAACAGTGTCCTGATGAGTGAGCACATTTTCTTTGATTGTGTTAGCTGTGTTGTTGGCTTGCTCCTCTGAACAACAGTGTCCTGATGAGTGAGCACATTTTCTTTGCCAGGTGAAATCACGGCTCATTATATCATTATGTGTGTATCCAAATAAATCACTAAAAAAACAGCTTATGCAAAAGCACCTACTTTGCTGTTATTCTGGCTGCACTTTTTGATGTGACTGTAAGTTAGCCGTGGTTGGCTAGCTAGCAAGCAAGGGATAAGAAAATGGTCAGCCAGTATGGCAATGGAACATTTAGATCGAACGACTGGGTCGCGTCCATAGATTCAGAACAAAAAGACTGAACGACTGGGTCGTGTCTCTGACAACCGACCCGATGAAACGAACATCCAGCCGGCTTAGGTAGCAACGCTAGATTTGAGTTGGGACGATATCTTGTGGAAGGATGAAATATAAATAATCTGAACATTTTTATGAAAATGTCAATCAATATTTGAATATGTTGTATAAAAGTGATAATGCCCGAGAAGACGGTGTTTGGAGGATATATTGGCGAGGTTTGCCGGCCCTCGACTTAGTCTCGGACCTAACAACACCTGTGCCAATATATCCTCTAAACACCGGCTTCTCGGGCATTATCACTTATGTAGATGTCAGAGTGGAGTGCAATGACAATCATCGTAGCACAGTGATAAAGAAGTCATGACGAGAGCATGTTGGTGTTTCTCTACATATGTAATGGATTGAAAAGAGCAATAGCTTTCAAACAATTTAACAGTAAATTTCCACGCTGCATTATGGGAGTCTAAATCTGCATTTATTTCTATGAGAAACTAGACAGAGCACAATAATATACAGGTGTTGTTATTGCACAGATACACAGGCGACTGAAATAGCGCATGCACCACACAATAACACTGACAAGCATTGACAAGGACTTCGACAGCTTTGTGTGCTATAAGACCAATGTGGCATATATATAAATCAATTAAAGAATAGACCAATGCATTTCAGACAAAATATTTATAACAGTAAAAATATCACTGCAACTGTCAAGTCCCATTAGCCAGGGGGAGACTGTCATTCTCCCTTTTGACCAATTAACAAAAGTACCAACACGATTACATACAATTCCTCTGTTTGCTAAACTGGTATTCAAAACAAAACATTCTTGACAATGTTAAATAAAACAAAACATTCTTGACAATGTTAAAGGCTTCTACTCATTGTCATTGTGCGATGTAGAAGAGTTTTGTGGAAAGAACTACAGTCAAAACAAAAACCCTGAAACGTTCTTAGATGATCTATAAAACATAATTCTGCACAACACAACCATATGTTGAAACTGAAACGTCTACATTCTCAAGAATGGACAGCAGTTTCCTGTCTGGTACAATATAATCAGGTAGGATTTGGTGCGATAAACGAAGTCTGTCCCATCTGAAAAATGTACTCATATAGTATGATTGAGTAGTGTATGATATAGGCTAGTCTGTCCTACAGATGTAGGATCTTAATTTGATCTATATTGTCACAGCAAAATAATCCTGCAGCAACAGGATTTGAACGTTTAGTCCATAATGTTGCTTGATCGGTGGTTAGGCTATTAGCTGGAAAAAAGTAGGCTACATAAAAAGTGCAATACTGTTAATATAACCATGTGTTAGTGTGGGTTTTCAGCAAATTTATGTAAATCACAAAGCTCATCTTCAAATTCTCTGAAACAAAAGGGTAATCAAATTAAGATCCTAAATCTGTAGAAATAATATTACCAGTATGTACACAAGCAAATCAGCTGGTACTGTAGGCTACGAGCAAATTACTTCCAAATACAGGATGACATTAAGTCAGGAAAAATATGTACAAGCAAATCAATGTTGATGTACAAGCAAATGTTCCTTGATGGACATCTTAACTTAAATGTTAATATAGTACATTTTTTGTAGATCTTTGGACAATATATGTCAGATAACTCATGATGCAGCTATTGAAAATCAGTTTGAGGTTTGACTGCATTGCACTGTAAAGCAGTCCTGTCTGTCAATCAGTGTTTCCTATCTTCAAGTTTCTCTCACAATGACGCTCTCATGGAGTACGTTTACTTGAAATCATCATCTGCATAAATCATAAATACACATTTGTAAACACTCCACTTTACATTCTCCAAAAATACTAGGCTCTTTTTAAATTTGGTTCAAAAACTGTTCGTATTCTCATCTTTAAATATAAATTCCAGTATCAAATAATGTCTTGTGTCACAGAGCAGTCCTTAAGTTTTCTACAAACTGCCAGCCTACTAACATTACTTATGAATTTAGTGGTTTACCCTCTTTGTCCTCTCACTTAAAGATGCACTATGCAGAAATCGATCCCCCATTACTTGGTTGGCAAAATTCAGATAGTACACCTAATTTCAGTTTATATGGTGACAAAACAAGCAAGTATAGTAAAGAGAATTATTGTACCACCTAATTTCAGTTTATATGGTGACAAAACAAGCAAGTATAGTAAAGAGAATTATTGTACCATCTAAACCACTGTGAAATTATGTATCATTTCCATAACCAAAATGTTTATTTTCAGCTATAAGCAGCTGGTGTACAAATCCAAAAGTAAAACTTAACGGGAAGCATAGAAATAGCACACATAGAACAAATCTTCTTAGACTTGCTTTCAATTAAAGATCTATAACTTATTTGTGAATTTGGTCAGGTCGCCCAAAACGTTCCATATTGCAGCTTTAAATCTGAGGTACGGGAAATTACTTTTGTACTTTCCAGAACCAATTATTTTCATACAAAATGTTCAACCCAGTAATTTCCCATTTCCGAGTGGTGTCACATAAGATGAACAGTAACCTGCTGTGTTCAAATAATTTATGAAAATACACTGCGACAAAAAAAATGAAGGGTGCTTTGTGGTTCTATACATAATCTTTGAGGGACATGATATGAGCAACTGGACCTTTTTTGTTTTAAATAGCAGCATTTCTTCTAGCAGCGTACCCTGCTTGGGGTCTGCCTCATTCTTGCTCCCCCTTTAAGTTTAAAAAAAGCTTTTATAATTTGTCACTAACGTTCAATAAACCACATATTACACAGTAAATCCCTTTCTTTTAGACAAATCAACATGATAAATACACAGTACTGCGCGAGACATGAAACATTTAACTACCTTAAAATAACATTGCAAGTTGTACTTTTAAACTAGCATCAAACAAATGTCTTACTGTAATTAATACACAGAGCATTTACAACGATGAAATGTGCTACTGTTGTATACCTGATACAGTTAACCTGAATAAATGCGTTCCATTAAACTCCTGTAAAATAGTACTTAAGGTATATGTATACAGACACATTACGGCACAATGTGATATTCAGTTACATTTTACAAGGTGGATGTCCCATTAAATGTTCCCTAATGTGCTATTGTCAAGTCAGTTCTATGAAGCCCATAACTGTGCTTATGTATTACAGGGTTTTTATTATGCCTTATAACTTGCGATGAGCGAGTTCATAATGCATTATAGATATGTGCTTAAATGTTATTCCATCCATGAGAACAGCTGATAGAACAGCCATGCTGAGCGAGGACTTTGACAATGAACGAAGCTATAGCAGGCGTTTTCCTTATCATTAAGTTGACCAGCGTACATATCAGGTATACATATGAAGGCTATATTAAGTTTTTCCTATGTCAGTGAATACAGATCTTGTTAATGCAGTATAGCACAATATGCTCATTTTTCATCATTAAGAGAGTGATAGTTAAGTTTCTCATGGATGGTAAAGGGCTAAAAGACAATCGTTCAATTTCAACATTACTAACAATGGTTTGAAGTTGAGCTTTTGTTTTTAAAATGCATCCTTATGCTGAAGCTTAAGTTATAATGTAGTCACAAATATCCTTCTACGAGAGTCCTCTGTATCACCCTCCCATAGGTTGCATCCCAATTCTCTACCCTTTTCATTAAAAAACATTGAATTGGTGTAAGCATTCACTGGGGAGAGAGTTTCAGCTAACGTTAAAGTTTCACCTAGAAAATTCATGATAGGCAGTGTACACTTCAAAAGAAGGATAGCAAAATGGGATGCAAACTTGGGTTTCACCATCCCCCTTCAGTACTCTCCTTTTCCTTGCCTATTTCACCACAACATTTGTAACTATTTCCCCCCCCTCTAGTTGATCATGGGGTCATCTCCACCAGGCGAGGCCAGCACGGGGCCACTAACGAAGGGTACGTCCTTAATCTTGTCCCCCTTGAGCGAGGTGGAGTCGGACTGGTGGGACACGGAGGTGAAGGACAGATGGTCGTGCTCCAGTATTGCCAGGCGGTCCTGTGGTTTCTCCTTCTTCAGATAGAACATCTTCCTCAGGGTCTTCAGCTGCTGCAGCTCACAGAAGGTCTCCAAGACAACCAGCATCACAACCAGGCCCAGGAGGAGGTAGACTGGAGAGAAAAGGAATAATACAGACAAGGGGTTACTAGAGGAACCATTATCAATCACAGAAGGTCTCCAGGACCACCAGCATCAACCAGGCCCAGGAGGAGGTAGACTGGAGAGAAAAAAGGAATAATACAGACAAGGGGTTACTAGAGGAACCATTATCAATCACAGAAGGTGTCCAGGACCACCAGCATCAATCAGGCCGGGCAACAGGTAGACTGAGGGGGGCGGCAGAGATGGAGAGAGCAATGTTGCATTTCATTCAAATAAAATCTTTAGCAATATTTACTCATGGATTTCATGCAAATGATGCTCATTGAATTGAGAGGGAGAGATGAGTTAAACCAACACTAGCTGAGACGGAGAAAGGATGTGACCGTAGAAGTGTAAGCAACACTAGGCGAGAGGAGGTGACCTTACCAGATGCTCTTATCCAAAGCGACTTAGTACATTCATCTTAAGATAGCTAGGTGGGACAACCACATATCACAGTAAGTACATTTTTCCTCAAAGTAGCTCTCAGCAAAGTCAAAGCTAGTAAGATAAAACAAAATGTGCGTGTTAGTTCACAAAAGGGGTGCTGTGGGACTTTTTAAAGATGATCTTTAACGAGGTAGTGTTTCAGATGTTTTCAGAAGATGGGCAGGGACTAATTGGGGTGCCAGGACAGAAAAGAGCTTGGAACTGTGCTGAGCGGGTGCTGCCCTCCGGGTAGGGTTGCGAGGGCCAAGAGACCGGAGGTGGTAGAATGGAGTACTAAGGTTGGGCTGTATGTTTTGAGCATAGCCTGGAGGTAGGGAGGGGCAGTTCCTCTTGCCGCTCGGTAAGCAAGTACCGTGGTCTTGTAGTGGATGTGAGCTTCCTTGGGAAGTTGAAAAACAGGCAGTTTGCAGCATTCTGGATAAGTTTCAGGGGTTCGTTGGCACAAGCGGGGAGCCCAGCCAACAGAAAGTCACAGTAGTCCAGATGGGAGATGACAATGCCTGGATTAGGACCTGTGCCCGCTTCCTATGTGAGGTAGGGTCATATTCACAGATGTTGTAGAGCATGAACTGCTTTGATATCTGCAGAGAATGACAGGGTGTTGTCCAAGGTCATGGCAAGGTTCTTATCACTCTGGGATGGGGACACCATGGAGTCAACCATGATGGCGAAGTCTTTGAGCGGGCAGGCCTTCCCAGGAAGAAGAGCAGCTCAGTCTTGTCGAGGCTGAGGAGGCGAGGCAACATTCAAGCGGAGATATCTGCCATGCGTGTTGCCATGTGTGTGTCAGAAGGGGGAAGGAGAAAAGTAGTTAACGGGATTTCAGCCGTAAGAAGTTAACAGGATCGCTTTGACAACAGCCAGTGAAAGTGCAGGGCGCCATATTCAAACAGAAAACTCATAATAGAATTCCTCAAACATACAAGTATTATACACCATTTTAAAGCTAAACTTGTTGTTAATCCCAGCAGTGTCCGATTTCAAAAAAGGCTTTACGACGAAAGCATACCATACCATTGTTAGGTCAGCGCATAGTCACAGAAAAACACAGCCATTTTTTCAGCCAAAGAGAGAAGTCACAAAAAGCAGAAAGAGATTAATGTATCACTAACCTTTGATGATCTTCATAAGATGGCACTCATAGTTCATATTTATATCCAAAAATCTCAGTTTACATTGGCGTGTTATGTTCAGTAATGTTTCGCTTAGAGCCACATAAATTTACAGAAATACTATTCATAAATGTTGATGAAAATACAAGTGTAATGCATGGAATTAAATATATACTTCCCCTTAATGCAACCGCTGTGTCAGATTTCAAAAACTCTGAGCAATAATCTGAGTACAGCGCTCAGAGACCAAAACAAGCCATACAGATACCCGCCATGTTGGAGTCAACAGAAGTCAGAAATAGCATTATAAATATTCACTTACCTTTGATGATCTTCATCAGAATGCACTCCCAGGAATCCCAGTTCCACAATAAATGTTTGTTTTGTTCGATAAAGTCCATCATTTATGTCCAAATACCTCCTTTTTGTTTGCGCGTTTAGTTCACAAATCCAAATTCACATGTCAAACGATGTATATAATCAACCTTTAAGATGGAACATTATTGAAGATTTATGATAACAACCGGACAATTCCTTTGTCTTTAGAAATGAAAGGGAACGCAGCTCGCCCTCACGGCTGCCGCACGAGACTTAGCTCATTCTGCCAGACACCTGGTTCAAACAGCTCTTATTTGCTCCCCCTTCACAGTAGAAGCCTCAAACAAGGTTCTAAAGACTGTTGACATCTAGTGGAAGCCTTAGGAAGTGCAATTGGTTCAAATTTTACACTGTATATTGGAGAGGCAAAGACTTGAAAACCTCAGATTTCCCACTTCCTGGTTGGATTTTTTCTCAGGTTTATGCCTGCCACATGAGTTCTATTATACTTACATCATTCAAACAGTTTCAGAAACTTCATTTGGTTTCTATCCAAATCTACTAATAATATGCATATATTAGCTTCTGGGCCTGAGTAGAAGGCAGTTTACTCTGGGCACCTTATTCATCCAAGCTACTCGATACTGCCACCCGGCCATAAGAAGTTAAGTGTCATCCGCATAGCAATGATAGGAGAAACCATATCATTGACGGAACAAAGAGGGCCTAAAACGAGCCCTGGGGGACACCAGTCATGAGAGTACGTGGTGCAGACACAGATCCTCTCCAATTCACCTGGTAGGAGCAGCCTGTAATCGGAGTGTGCGGTGCCTGAGATGACCAGCCCTGAGAGAGGGTGGAAAAGAAGAAATTATGGTTCCATCTGCTGCCTTCGACACTGAGATCTACGAGGATGAGAACAGAGGCAGTGCGGAGAGCCTCCGTGAAGAAGAGCAGTCTCAGTTGAGTGACCAGTCTTGAATTCAGATAGAACGATATTAGTGACGATAACATGAGAGAGAGTTGGTCAGAGACAGCACGCTCAAATGTTTTGGAAAGAAAAGGGATACCGGTCTGCAGTTTCTGACGTCAGAGTCAAGTGTTGGTTTCTTGAGGAGTAGAGCGACTTGGGCCATTTTGAAGTCAGAGGGGACACAGCCAGTGGTCAGAGATGAGTTGATGAGGGAAGTGAGAAGGTCTCCAGATATAGTCTGAAGAAGGGAGGAGGGGATGGTGTCGAGCGGGCATGTTGTCAGGCAGCTGGACCTCACTAGTCTCAGAAAGGGGATAGTGTGAGTCATAGGATGCGGAAAGGGAAGAGTAGGGTTGAAAAGGCAGAAGGATTGAGCAGAATGGAGAGAGGATAGAAGAGGAGAGCAAAGATTGTGACTGCTTTTGACCATCTGGATAGGGGATGTGGCTCGGGTTGGAGGACAGAAAAGAGACGGAAAAGGAAACAAAGTAGTGATCAGAGACATGGAGGGCTGCAGTGAGATTAGTAGGCGAACAGCCTCAAGTAAAGATGAGGTTGAGCGTATTACCTACCTTGTGAGTGGGAGGGGACTGGGAAAGGGTGTGTTCAAAAGAGGCAAGCAGGGGAGTTGGAAATTAATCGAAAAGCAGACGTCTAGAGGTTGAAGTCGCCAAGTACGAAGAGTGGTGAGCCATCGTCAGAAAATGAGTTTATCAAGGTGTCAAGCGCATTGAGGAATAACAATTTTAAAAAAGAGCCAAATCTAAGCGCACCTGGTGGGTGACTATTGTCATCTATGTTACAGTTGAGTGGACATGTGACTATGTAATTCAAATTAAGAGATGGACAGGTGAGGGAGAAGAGAAAATTTTCATTTAGGAGAAATGAGGCTGTTCGCCTACTAATCTCACTGTGCCACCACTGCGATGACCAGATGCTCTCGGACTATGAGGGAAAACATAGTTAGATGAAGAGAGAGCAGCTGGAGTATGTGTGCGCTCTGGGGTGATCTAGGTCTCCATCAGGGCAGCATAAGCTGAGATGAACTCTGCGTTCTTGACTTTAGATTGGCAGTTCCAACGCTGCCAGAGACCAGGAATTCCACATGGGTTGTGTGCGCAGGGTCCACTAATTTAGAAAGGTTGCAGCCAAGGGGTGGGGTGTGTCTGTAAAGTCGACAGGGAGAATAGTGAACTGGGATAGAAAACACACAACAAGCTACAAATATCTAAAATAAAATCAGAAAATAAGTACCGTAATTTCTGGACTATTAGGCGCACCCGAATATAAGCCGCACCCACTGAATTAAATGTTTTATTTATTTTGTACATAAATAAGCCGCACGTGCCTACCGGTACATTGAAACAAATTAACTTAATTTTGCACGGCCAATTTTTCAGTTTTTGATTTGTTAAAAAAGTTTGAAATATCCAATAAATGTTGTTCCACTTCATGATTGTGTCCCACTTGTTGTTGATTCTTCACACAAAAATACAGTTTTATATCTTTATGTTTGAAGCCTGAAATGTGGCAAAAGGTCGCAAAGTTCAAGGGGGCCGAATACTTTCGCAAGGCACTGTAAATGGTTTATGGCCGTTCATGGTTCGGGCTCGGCCCCTTAGTTCTAGTGAAGGGAAATCTTAAGGCAACAGCATACTAATGGCATTCTAGACGATTCAGTGCTTCCAACTTTGTGGCAACAGTTTGGGGAAGGCCCTTTCCTGTTTCAGCATGACAATGCCCCCGAGCATTAAGCGAGGTCCAGAGAAAAATGGATTGTCAACAACAGTGTGGAAGAACTTGACTGGCCTGCACAGAGCCCTAACCTCAACCCCATCAAACACCTTTGGTATTAATTGGAATGCTGACTGAGCCAAGCCTATTCGCCCAACATCAGTGCCCGACCACACAAAATAAAAGTCCCTGGAGCAATGTTAAAATAGATAATTTAGAACCAATAATAAAAACAGTTCTACAGAACATCAACAAAGTGCCTGCCCTGCCACAAAATGCTGAACTTATTTTTAATAGGGCAGGGATCTACTCTGAAACATTTTGAAAGGAGTAGAAATGTAGAAGCACACAGAAATAAAATCGGAGAACAATGACTAAAAGTTAATGAAAAAAAGTTTTGGGCTCCATTTGGCCGTGATTTTGTCCCCTATCAATCTGGAGATGTCACGTCATTGTAACAATCCTATTATACATAGCACAGTACGTATCTGAAAGCAAATGTCCATTTTGACCAATATCATTCCTGCTCCCTGTTACAAGGAATCCCTCCTTTGCCCCCTCTAACCTTGATAACACATTTGAGAGATGGGGAGAGCTAGGGATCAATAACATAGGGGATCTATATATAGAAGGGATCTTTGCCTCTGATTTGTTGTGGGAAACATACTTCTGGGAAGATTGTAACTTTTTCAGATACCTACAGATTAGAGACTGTTAGAAAACATGTTCCTACATTTGGAAATGCCAAACCTTCCATGTTTGACAGATGCATAAAAAGTTGTCCCACCTCAGGCAAACAGATCTAATCTATATGACACTTTTCAATCTGTTAGCACACCTTCTACAGATGCCATTAAGGCAAAATGGGAGGAAGAGCTAGGCACTGACATTTCTGTAGCAGACTGGGAAGAGAGCTTGGAGCATATCTACACCTGCTCAATTAACTACAGACATAGTCTCACAAATCAAGACAGATTATTCCAAAACTAAGCTGCATAGCATATTTCCTGATACCTCTCCCATGTGAGTTAACACTACTCTACTGCTTTGCCCTACGCTCTAACTTGCATGGTTATTGGTGTGGAATTTTTGGGATCCTCTGAATTTCTGGAGACTAATTGACCCAGACCAGCTTCTGATCAACCTGGGAGTGTCACAAACCCTGAACAGATAAACCAACAGGTAAAAATGTTTTTGCGCCCAAATGCTTACTTAGAAGCCCTTAACCAGCAATGCAATTCAATGAATAGAGTTCAGAAAATAAACTAAAGTAAAAAATAAAAAGTAAAGTCTGGGTGGCCATTTGATTAATTATTCAGCAGTCTTATAGCTTGGGGGTAAAAGCTGTTAAGGAGCCTTTTGGACCTAGACTTGGCGCTCCGGTACTGCTTGCCATGCGGAAGCAGAGAGAAAAAGTCTATGATTTGGGTGACTGGAGTCTGACAATTTTTTGGGCCTTCCCCTGACACCGCCTAGTAGGTCTTGGATGGCAGGAAGCTTGGCCCCAGTTTTGTATTGGGCCGTACGCACCACCCTCTGTAGCACCTGAAGGTCGGAGGCCGAGCAGTTGTCATACCAGGCGGTTATGCAGCCGGTCAGGATGCTCTCGATGGTGCAGCTGTATAAATTTGAGGATCTGGGGACCCATGACAAAAAAATTCAGACTCCTGAAGTGGTTGTTGTCGTGGCATCACACTGCCAGGTCTCTGACCTCGTCCCTATAGACCGTCTCATCGTCTCATTGTTGTGACGTCAGCAAACTTAATGACAGTGTTGGAGTCGTGCTTAGCCACGCAGTCGTTGGTGAACAGGAGGGGACTAAGCACGCACCACTGAAGGGCCCCGGTGTTGAGGATCAGCGTGTTCGGTGTGTTGCCTACCCTTGCCACCTGCGGTCGACCTGTCAGGAAGTCCAGGATCCAGTTGCAGATGGAGGGGTTTAGTCCCAGGGTCCTTAGCTTCGTGATGATCTTCGTGGGCACTATGGTGTTGAACGCTGAGCTGTAGTCAATGAACAGAATTCTCATATTGGTGTTCCTTTTGTCCAGGTTGGAAATGGCAGTGTGGCGTGAGATTGAGACATCTGTGGGTCTGTTGGGGCGGTATGTGAATTGGAGTGGGTCTAGGGTTTCCTGGATGATGGTGTTGATGTGAGGCATGACAAGCCTTTCAAAGCACTTAATGGCTAACGTCATGAGTGCTACTGGGCGGTAAACATTTAGGCAGGTTATCTTCTCTTCCTTGGGCACAGGGACTATGGTGGTTGCTTGAAACATGTAGGTATTACGGACTCTGTCAGGGAGAGGTCGGCGCATGCTCGGAGTACACGCCCTGGTAATCTGTCTGGCCTCGCGGCCTTGTGAATGTTGACCTGTTTAAAAAGGTCTTCCTCACGTCGGCTACAGAACACCTGGTGCTCTCATGCATGCTTCAGTGTTGCTTGCCTCGAAGTTTGCAAGCCCTGACACATCCGACGAGCGTCAGAGCCAGTGTAGTAGGATTGAGTCTTCGTCCTGGATTGCCTCTTTGATGGTTCGTTATAGGGCATAGTCGGACTTCTTATGAGCGTCCGGATTGGTGTCTCGCTTCTTGACAGCGGCAGCTCTAGCCTTTAGCTCGGTGCAGATGTTGCCTGTAATCCATGGATTATGGTTGGGATATGTACATATTGTCAATGCCATTGTATGAATCACGGAACATATTCCAGTCCGTGCTAGCAAAATAGTCCGGTTGCGTAGCATCCGCATCATCGGACCACTTCTGTATAGAGCAAGTCACTGGTATTTCCTGCTTTAGTTTTTGCTTGTAAGCAGGAATCAGGTAATCAATTATGGTCAGATTTGCCAAATGGAAGTCGAGTTTTGTAAGCGTCTCTGTGTGTGGAGTAAAGATGGTCTAGAGTTGTTTTTTCTCCTCTGGTTAGTGCCAGCATCAGTCTTAGTGCCAGCATCAGTTTGTGGTGGTAAATAGACTGCTACGAATAATATAGATGAGAACTCTTGGTAGACAGGATACCTCATGATAAGCTGTAGACCACACTACCTCAAGCGAGCAATACAGACACTTCTTTAATATTAGACTATTGCACACCAGCTGTCATTGACAAAGACACACACCCCCGCCTCTAGTCTTACCAGACGTAGCTGCTCTGTCCTGCTGATGCACGGAAAACACAGCCAGCTCTATATTATCGGTGTCTTTAAGCCACGACTCAGTGGCTTAACCGTTTTTAATGTCTCGTTGGTAGGATAGTTTCGACCGTATAGCGAGTGTAGTGGCTTCCTTTCGTCTTTACCATGGCCACTGCCCAAGCCTGAAGCGGGGTTGTTTGGTACGCATACAGTCCACACAAAGTTTTCAAACGGCCAAACATTCAATGACATCCAGGGGTATGGTGCAACAAAAATGTTTATTCTTCTTATATCTAACAAATAAATGTTTCTCCAATTAACTTAAAGCATAGAATACTTTATATGGAAAATACATATTATGACCTGTCTGTATGTCTGAATGGTCAAAAAAACTATACTGCTCCCGCATCTAGCAAGGACTCCCTCTCCCGAAGGCCCAACTTCCTGCCTTTATCCTAACACAATACAATGAATAGGCAAGAGGGGGGGCCAAAAACTAAGTTACACTAACAACAAATGAATATATCTCAATCAGGTAAATATAAATCATAAAGGTACGTACCTAATATTTCATCATTTACATTTAATATATTTACACAAATATACATGGAGCTCCATATGTTCGGTCTTTTATACAAATATGTCCAAATCGGCTCTAACAGCGAGTGTCTTCCAGTGATTGCACGTTGGCCAATAGAACCGATGGTAATGGCGATTTACTCGCATCCTAACACAGCACCCCGACCTTCTCCCTCCATCTCTGCCTTTTCTTCAAGCAAAGGACGGGGATTTGAGCCTGGTCTCCGGAGAGCAGCATGTCCTTGTGTTTATATACACGTCTTTTATGTTTATATAAGAATTGCATACTTATTTTCTACAAAGTACCTATACACCATTGTGTTCAATAAAAAAAGTGAGCAAAAAAACATTATTTTGGGAGTGATCCATGCTCAATCAAGCACAATTAGTGTGTGATAAATGATCAGCTGGATCTTAAAGGGATGGTCCGTTACTGTGGTAACTGCTTGCCTGTGATTGAGAAAATCAGAGTGATTTCTTCCTAGCAGCAGACAGGTGCAGCAAACGCAAACGTATATTGAAAAACAACCTAGCATGTGAACAACACGATATAACTGGCCAAAAAACGAGGACATGGTCACACTTTAGTAGCCTTTCTTGTAACTTCTACATGTAGGCTATGGATTAAAACATTTAAATAAAATGTTCCCCAAATGCTCTGTGTGACCACCCGCCAATGTGGCTGGTGAAATATACATTCGTAGTTACCAATCCTGGAGGTGACCTTAGAAGAGGAAGCCTTGTCACTTCCTTTCTGGCGCACGTCACTTCTTGTTGAAGGTGGTAAGAGGGAGAGTTTTGGAAAGTCGATTGAAAAAGTTGAGTTACTAGCTAAGCTACCTTTTGAGTTTGGATCCTGCGACTAACTGTCCAGTTATCCAGCCAACCAAGGCCGGGTCTGAGGAGCTGTTTGGTGCCTAGCTAGCTGCCTATTAAGCTAGCAGGGTTTTCTTGAGGGCTTGAACGCAGCCCACGACGCGGTTAGTCATTGTAGCTGGGACCGCAGATTGTGGCTCTCGATCCCTGATGTTTTTGTTGTTGTCAACCTTCCCTGGGCCCTGCTCTGTCTGGAAGTGCGAGGAGTAACAACTATGTTGCTACCATGACAAAGACGAAAGACGGCGGGAGTATGGCCACCCGGACTATTTGATCACCCGGACAATTTGCATTGACACCCCCACCCTTTGTTTTTACAATGTTGCTACTTGTCACTTTACCTCTATCTACATGTACAAATGAGCAAGATGGCCCCAACAGCTCTGCTCTAGCTCTAAAACAACTTTGTAGTGATTTGTTTTTTTGTGTGCCATTTCTTACATTATTAGCCCAGAATGTTTTTTTTGCGTTATTACATGCAGCCAGAAATAACTTCTGGATATCAGAGTGGGGGTAACTCACCAGCATTACGATCAGGAATACGACTTTCCCCAATTGGATCATTTGTTCGCACCCCCCAGGGCAATTGATCTTATCCCAGAGGCTGCTCCATGAAGCCGCCGGCGAAGAAGAGGTATTCGGAGTGGACTTCTAGTTCGACTCAGGAGGGGGGGCATCCACTGTTTCTGAGTATATTACTCGCTAATGTTCATTTTCTGGATAAAGTAAATGAGCTCAAGGTGAGGATCTTCTTCCAGAGAAACATCAGGGATAGTAACATACTCTTTCACAGAAACGTGGCTCTCTCAGGATATACTGTCCCCGTCCATACATCCATCTGGGTTCTCAGTACATCGTGCAGACAGGAATAAAGAACTCTCCTTGAAGAAGAAAGGCAGGAGTGTATGTTTCATGATTAACCATTCATGGTGCGATTGTGATAACATACAGGAACTCAAGTCCTTCTGGTGACCCGATCTAGAATACCTCAATCAAATGCCAACCGTATTGCGTCCCAAGAGAATTCTCTCCGGTTATAGTCAGAACCGTGTTTATCCTCCCTCAATCCAATACCATGACGGTCCTCAAAGAACTTCACTGGAAACCACATATCCTGAGGCCGCAGCTATTGTAGCTGGGGATTATAACAAAGCACGTTTGAGGAAAACACTAGCGATGTTCTAACAACACAATCAACACTCCTTCCAGACTCACATCAAACATCTCCAATCCAAAGTTAAATCTAGAATTGGCCCAAACAACTACCTCTTCCCCTACTGTATTTATTGTGCCCCTTTGAACCCCATTATTTCTATTTCTACTTCGCACATTTTTTTTAACCTTTATTTAACCAGGCAAGTCAGTTAAGAACATATTCTTATTTTCAATGACTGCCTGGGAACAGTGGGTTAACTGCCTGTTCAGGGGCAGAACGACAGACCTTGTCAGCTCGGGGGCTTGAACTCGGGGGCTTGAGGCTGTAGTCACGATACCAGATCCGGGACAATACCGTCATCAATATAAAAGGAATATAAAAGGAATACAAGAAATGCACTCTCTCGGGATTGAGGTTATTAATACGAGTGTAGCGAAATGCTTGTGCTTCTAGTTCCCACATTCTTCCACTGCAAATATACCATTCCAGTGTTTTAACTGCTATATTCTATTTACTTCGCCACCATGGCCTTTTTGCCTTTACCTCCCATCTCACCTGCTCACATTGTATATAGATTTATTTTTCTACTGTATAATTGACTGTACGTTTGTTTTACTCCATGTCAGTACGGAGACAAAGTGGAGACGCAATTCAACAGCTCAGACACGAGACGCATGTGGCAGGTTCTACAGACAATCACGGATTACAAAAGGTAAAACCAGCCACTTCAGACACAGAGGTCCCTAACCGAGTCTTCAGAGCATTTGCAGACCAGCTGGCTGGAGTGTTTACGGACATATTCATTCAAATCAAATGTTATTTGTCACATACACATGGTTAGCAGATGTTAACCTCTTGAGACTCTAGGGGCAGTATTTCATTTTTGGATAAAAAGACGTGCCCGTTTTAAGCGCAATATTTTGTCACGAAAAGATGCTCGACTATGCATGGAATTGATAGCTTTGGAAAGAAAACACTGACGTTTCCAGAACTGCAAAGATTTTCACTTTGAGTGCCCTAGAACAAAAGCTTCAGGCAAAACCAAGATGTTTCTGCAACCAGGAAATGAACAGGATTTCTGAGGCTACGTTTTGCATTATCTCCTTATATGGCTGTGAATGCGACAGGAATGAGCCTACCCTTTCTATCGTTTCCCCAAGGGGTCTGGAGCATTGTGACGTATTTGCAGGCATATCATTGGAAGATTGACCATAATAGACTACATTTGCCAAGTGTCGGCACGGTGTCCTGCGTGGAAATTGGTGCGCAAAACTCAGCTGCTGGTATTTTTCCATGGGATTCTGAGAAAAACCATGCTTCCACGAACGGCATATCAATGAAGAGATATTTGACAAAACACCTTGAGGATTGATTCAAACAACGTTTGCCATGTTTCGGTAGATATTATGGAGTCAATTCGGAAAAAAGTTAGACGTTTTGGTGACTGAATTTTCGGTTCGTTAGCCAAATGTGTAGTAACAAAGAGGAGCGATTTGTCCTACACAAAGAATCTTTCAGGAAAAACTGGACATCTGCTATGTAACTGAGAGTCTCCTCATTGAAACATCTGAAGTTCTTCAAAGGTAAATTATTTTATTTGATTCCTTTGCTGGTTTTTGTGAATATGTTGCGTGCTAAATGCTACGCTAAATGCTAAGCTAGCCATCAACACTCTTACACGAATGATTGATTTTCTATGGTTCAAAAGCATATTTTGAAAATCTGAGATGACAGTGTTGTTAAGCTTGAGAGCAGGCATATTTATTTCATTTCATTTGCAATTTTTAGAAATCGTTAACGTTGCGTTATGGTAATGAGCTTGAGGCTGTAGTCACGATACCAGATCCGGGACAATACCGTCATCAATATAAAAGGAATATAAAAGGAATACAAGAAATGCACTCTCTCGGGATTGAGGTTATTAATACGAGTGTAGCGAAATGCTTGTGCTTCTAGTTCCGACAGTTTAGTAATAACCAACAAGTAATCTAACTAACAACTCCAAAATTACTGTCTTATACACAGTGTAAGGGGATAAAGAATATGTACATAAGGATATATGAATGAGTGATGGTACAGAGCAGCATAGGCAAGATACAGTAGATGGTATCGCGTACAGTATATACATATGAGATGAATATGTAAACAAAGTGGCATAGTTAAAGTGGCTAGTGATACATGTTTTACATAATTACATTCTCTCCCTATCCCAGTCAGCTGTCCCCACTTGCTTCAAGATGGCCACCATTGTTCCTGTACACAAGAAAGCAAAGGTGACTGAACTAAATGACTATTGCTCGTAGCACTCACTTCTGTCATCATGAAGTGCTTTGAGAAGCTAGTTAAGCAGCACATCTACCTTACACCCTAGACCCACTTCAATTTGCTTCCCACCCCAATAGATCCACTGACGATGCCATTGCACTGCACACTGCCCTATCCCATCTGAACAGTAATATCTATGTAAGAATGCTGTTCATTTACTATAGCTCAGCATTCAACACCACAGTTCCCTCCAAGCTCAGCATTAAGCTCAGAGCCCTGGGTCTGAACCCTGCCCTGTGCAACTGGGTTCTGGACTTCTTGACAGGCCACCCCAAGGGGGTGAAGGTAGGAAACAACATCTCCACTTCACTGATCCTCAACACAGGGGCCCCACAATGGTGGGTGCTTAGCCCCCTCCTGTACTCCCTGTTCAGCTATGATTGCGTGGCCACACATACACACCTCCAACTCAATCATCAAGTTTGCAGACTACAAACATTGTAGGCCTGATTACCAACTATGGCGGAGGTGAGGAACCTGCCGGAGTGGTGCCCGGAAAATAACCAACCTCATTGTCAACAAAAATGAAGGAGCCGATTGCTGGTTTCCTGAAGTCCACAGAGGGAACACACCCACATTGATGGCACCGCAGTGGAGAAGGTGGAAAGCTTACATTTCCTCGGCGTACACATCACTGAAGATCTTAAAATGAAGAAATTTGGCTTGAATGCTGAAGAAATTTGGCTTGGACCCTAAGACCATCACAAACTTGTACAGATGCACAATTGAGAGCATCCTGTCAGGCTATATCACCGCCTGGTACGGCAACTGCACCGCCCACAAACGCAGGGCGCTCCAGAGGGTGGTGCAGTCTGCCCAACGCATTACAGCGGGCACACAACCTGCCCTCCAGGACACCTACAGCACCCAATGTCACAGAAAGGCCCCCCCCAAAAAAAAAAAAATCAGCAAGGACATCAACCACCCGAGCCACGGATTGTTCACCCTACTATCATCCAGAAGTCAGTACAGGTGCATCAAAGCTGTGACCAAGAGACTGAAAATCAGCTTCCATCTCCAGGCCATCAGACTCCTCCTCTGCATTTCACAATGACACAATGGTTGGAACCCAAAATCTACAATTTGGACTCAAAACCAAAAGGACAGATTTCCACCGGTCTAATGTCCATTGCTTGTGTTTCTTGACCAAGCAAGTCTCTTCTTATTGGGGTCCTTAGTAGTAGTGGTTTCTTTGCAGCAATTTGACCACAAAGGCCTGATTCACACAGTCTCCTCTGAACAATTGATGTTGAGATGTGTCTGTTCCTTGAACTCTGAAGCATTTATTTGGGCTGCAATCTGAGGTGAGGTTAATTGCAGATTTCCGAGGCTGGTAACTGTAATGAACTTACCTTCTGCAGCAGAGGTCATTCTGGGTCTTCCTTTCCTGTTGTGGTCCTCATGAGAACTAGTTTCATCATAGCGCTTGATGGTTTTTGCGACTGCACTTGAAGAAACTTTAAATTCTTGAAATGTTCTGGATTGACTGACCATGTCTTAAAGTAACGATGGACTGTCAATTCTCTTTGCTTCTTTGAGCGGTTCTTGCCATAATATAGACTTGGACTTTAACCAAATAGGGTTCTCTGTATACCACCCCTACCTTAGTCACAACACAACTGATTGGATTAAATGCATTAAGAAGTTAAGAAAATTCCACAAATGAACTTTTAGCAAGGCACAACTGTTAGCGTCCCACTGATCCGTTAGAAGTTAACGTCCCATTTCGACAACTTCTGGTGAAATAAATTACTATAAATATTAAACTTTCATGAAATCACAAGTGCGATACATCAAAATAAAGCTTAACTTTGTTAATTTTGTTGTTAATCCAGCAGCCGGATGGTTTGGATAGAAAAGCTTTATTTTTATGTATTACTCTTGTGATTTTATGAAAGGTAAATATTTACAATACTGTAATTTGAATTTCATGCTCTGCAATTTCACCGGATGTTGTTGAGGTGTCTCGCTAGCGGCACGCCTAACCCAAACAGGTGAACTTCACTAGGGTAGGGGGCAGCATTCGGAATTTTGGATGAAAAGCATGTCTAAATTAAACGGCCTGCTACTCGGGCCCAGAAGTTATGATGTAACTGGTAGATGTGGATAGAAAACACTAAAGTTTCCAAAACTGTTCAAATTGTGTCTGTGAGCATAAACAGAACTGATTTGGCAGGTGAAAACCTGAGAAAAATCCATTCAGGAAGTAGTTTTTTGTTCATTAGTTTTGTAAGTTTTCTATTCAATGCCACTACAGTATCCATCGACTTAGGACTCAAAATGCAGTTCCTAGGCCTTCCACTAGATGTCAACAGTTTGTTTCAGGCTTGTATTCTGATAAGAGGGGGTGAGACCAGTCTGAATGAGTGGACTGTGACGTGTCACAGAACTTTTTCATGCACAATCCCGAGAGAGTGCATTTCTTGTATTCCTTTTATATTGATGACTGTATTGTCCGGTTGAAATATTATAGATCATTTAGGCTAAAAACAACCTAAGGATGGAAAATAAACATCGTTTGACATGTTTCTATGAACTTCACGGATACAATTTGGATTTTTTTGTCTGCCTGTTTTGACTGTGTTTGACCCTGTGGATTACAGAAGAAAAAGCAAACAAAACAAATGTTTTTGGATATGAAGAGACTATCGAACAAAAGGAACATTTATTGAGTAAATGAATGTCTTCTGAGTGCAACCATATGAAGATCAAAGGTAAGGGATTAATTTTATCTCCATTTCTGACTTGTGTATCTCTTCTCCTTGGCTGGTTACAGTTTGTAATGATTTGTCTACTGGGCTATGTTCTCAAATAATCATAAGGTATGATTTCGCCGTAAAGTATTTTTTTAAATCTGACACCGTGGTTGGATTCACAAGAAGTTAATCTTTAAACCTATGTAAAATAGGTTTTGTTTTCTGAATTTTATAATAAGTATTTCTGTATTTATAGTATTTGTAGATGTCTATGTGTCAGGGGAGAAGCTCCAGGTGGTATCCGATTTTAAGTATCTTGGCATCATACTTGATTCCAACCTCTCTTTTAAAAAGCATGTGAAAAAGGTCATTCAAATAACCAAATTCAACCTAGCTAATTTCCGATTTATACGAAATTGTTTGACTACAGAGGTAGCAAAACTGTACTTCAAATCTATGATACTCCCCCACTTAACATACTGCTTGACTAGTTGGGCCCAAGCTTGCTGTACAACATTAAAACCTATTCAGTCTGTCTACAAACAGGCTCTCAAAGTGCTTGATAGGAAGCCCAATAGCCATCATCATTGTCACATCCTTAGAAAGCATGAGCTCTTGAGTTGGGAAAATCTTGTGCAATACACCGACGCATGTCTTGTATTCAAGATCCTTAATGGCCTGGCTCCCCCTCCACTCAATATTTTTGTTAAACAGAAAACCCAGACATATGGCAGCAGATCCACAAGGTCTGCCATGAGAGGTGACTGTATAGTTCCCCTAAGGAAAAGCACCTTTATTAAATCTGCATTTTCTGTGAGAGCTTCCCATGTCTGGAATACACTGCCATCAGACACACATAACTGCACCACATATCACACTTTCACAAAATGTTTGAAGACCTGGCTAAAGGTCAATCAGATTTGTGAACATGGTCCCTAGCTGTGTGTTGCCGCTTTCCATGTGGTCTGTTGTCTGTAGCTTGTGAGGTGTGGAAACACTGTTGCTTTTATGAATTTTGTCTTGCTGCTTTTTGTTCTATGTTGCTCTGTATGTATGCTATGTCTTGATTGTCCTATGTTGCTATGTCTTGCTTGTTCTATGGTGCTATTGTCTATATTGTAATTGTTTTTAATAACCTGCCCAGGGACTGCGGTTGAAAATTAGCCGGCCGGCTAAAACCGGCACTTTTACTGAAACGTTGATTAATGTGCACTGTCCCTGTAAAAATAAAATAAACTAAACTAAATTTGGCGCTCTGCAATCTCACTGGATGCTGGCCAGGTGGGTAGCGTCCCACATACCCTAGAGAGGTTAAACCCTTTACAATGAAGATCTGTGAAGTTATTTGGATTTTTAAGAGTTATCTTTGAAAGACATGGTCCTGAAAATTGGCTGTTCTTTTGTTGTTGCTGAGTTTACATGATTCCATGTGTTATTTAATCGTTTTGATGTCTTCACTATTATTCTACAATATAGAAAATAGTAAAAGTAAAGAAGAACCCTGGAGTAGATGTGTCCAAACTTTTGACTGGTATTGTATGTGTTATGACTTTTCAACCTCAGCACTGAATCCACGATATGGCAATCTAATAGAACTCAGAAGGGTTTTCACGTCTTGCACGTCATAGTAATTAGATGGCTAATATTAATACTATGTATGCCAGTCTCTCTTGGCTAAGAGTTGAGGAAAGAAACATTGTGTTGGAAATTCCAAATAGTTTGCAGTCAGCTTACACACAGCACCGACACACACACTTACCCCATCAGAAATACCACGAGGGGCCTTTTCACAGTCCCTAGCTCCAGAACAAATTCACGTTAACCTACAGTATTATACAGAGCCATGAGTGCATGGAACTCCCTTCCATCTTATATAGCGCAAGTGAACAGCAAATAATGTGACACCTCTCCCCTTTGTGACCTAGTTGTGTGTATGTACTGACATGTACAGTATGGAACTAATGGACGCGTGCACACACACACACTTAAATACAATCATGTCAATTGTAGTCTGTCTACCGTAATTTCCGTACTATAAACTGCTACTTTATTCCCACACTTTGAACCTCGCGGTTTATACAATGACGCGGCTAATTTATGGATTTTTCCCGCTTTCACAAGATTCATGTTGCCAAAAAACTGAGCACCGTCACATAATGTGAAGTAAATCGAGCGCGCTCAAACTTCATCATTCTGATTACGGTATTTTGTCACCGTCATCATGGCAAAGACACGGAGAAATGCATATGATGCAGCTTTCAAGTTGAAGGCGATAAATCTGTCTGTTGGAAAAGGAAATAGAGCTGCTGCATGGGAGCTTGGCCTTAATGAGTCGATGATAAGACGTTGGAAACAGCAGCGTGAGGAACTGACTCAGTGCAGAAAGACAACAAAAGCTTTCAGAGGGAAGAAAAGCAGATGGCCCAAAGTATTTGCAGCCACTCGACAGTGTAAATCGTGCATTTAAGGTGGCGGTCCTTGTTCAGCCTCCGGATGAAAGTGACGAGAGCGACAATGAAAACGATCCAACATCGGATGAAGCAATTCTGAGGCTATTTAACTCAGACACCGAAGGAGATGACTTCAGTGGTTTCAGTGCACAGGAGGAGGAAGATGGTGACCAATGACTTTCTTGGTAGGCTACTGTTTTAATTTTTGTTACAAGCCGTGTTTCGTTTAAAGGCTGTGTAAAGTTCATTTGTTTCAATGTATCGGTAGGCACCTGCGGCTTATAGACATGTGCGGCTTATGTACAAAATACATATTTTTTAATAATTCAGTGGGTGCGGTTTATATTCAGGTGCGCTCAATAGTCCAGCAATTACGGTAATATAATTTTCATTTTCATAGTATGCGTTTTTCTATTGACCTAATCTTACCACTAGGGGAGAGTGAGCTGCTGATCACAATTAGCAGCATGAAGTGGAACGGTTTTAGTTTTCCCCTCACTGATCATAATGATTATTGAACTAAAATGTAGATACACTACATGAAGTTAGACAACACAATAGGCTTTGCCAAGCCTTTCCCTTGTTTCCAATGTGACCAACTATACTGATCGATAAAGATCATTTTAAGGAAAGATATGTGAAGATTCTCAGAGTCAAACTTAACAAAACATGCCAGAAGTACTGAAGGTAATTCACATCAAATATACAGAACACCCTTTTAAGTTCAAATCAGTCTTTTTCTCCATTCTTAGCCTCAAGATGTCTTAAGCCTGAAGCTTCTAAACAGAATGAGAAACTGTCCAAGAGAATTCAGAGCCTCGAGATGTTGTTGCTCTCTCTATATTTGTCTGGATGATGGTTTGCTTTAAATCAAAGGCAACCAAATATGGTATCATTCATCAAACTTTAAAGCGATGAATCTGAGATTCGGTCAACAGCAGCCCCACCACTTTTTTCACTATAGAGCTGAGGGACACAGTTGGAGAAATGTAACCTCTCTCAAATCCGTAGATTAAGCTATGATGTAGGGACTGTCTGACAGTCCATGAGATCAACATGATATTAAACAAATGATGTATTGCTTCAGCACCAAGACATTGTTTACAAACAATGGAGTTAAACAGAGGGGTATACTACAAAGCAGGATCAAAAAGTTAGCCAGCTAAACTTGCCTAAATATTGTAAAAAAAATATTTTTATATCATCTTGAAATGGACATGGTCTAATTTACTCAAACAACATTTCTAAGCTCCTACCCCCTACTTTTTCGAACATTCTGTTAAAAATCGCGCAACATTTCAGCACCCTGCTGCTCATGCCAGGAATATAGTATATGCATATGATTAGTATGTGTGGATAGAAAACACTTAGACGTTTATAAAATCACGGCTGTGACTATAACAGAACGTGCGTTTCATCGAAAAGCGCAGGAAAATCTGATCACTGAAAATTGGAAAATATATCAATGCGCCACTTGCATGTATTGTCTATGGGAAAGCAAATTACCTGGAGCCGAGATTGCAATTCCTACAGCTTCCACACGATGTCAACAGTCTTGTCATTTGACTAGGCTTTGTTTCTTGGTCAAACGAAGAAGAGACAGCCAATTTCTTCAGGTCTCGGACCGGATATTTTGGTTGAGATTTACCCGGACATTATTTCCAGACGTACCCCTATAGAATATACATCGCCTCGTGATCAATTTGGTCGCTTATTAACGTTTACTAATAACTAAAGTTGCATTACAAAAGTATTTCGAAGTGTTTTGTGAAAGTTTATCGTTGACTTTTTTAATTTAAAAAAATGACGTTACAAGACGCTATTTTTTTCCGTTTATCACACAGTCTTCATAGATCGACATCTAGGCTATATATGGACCGATTTAATCGGGAAAAAAAGACCCAATAGTGATTATGGGACATCTAGGAGTGCCAACAAAGAAGATGGTCAAAGGTAATGAATGTTTTATATTTTATTTGTGCGGTTTGTGTAGCTCCGACTATGCTAATTATTTTGTTTACGTCCCCTGCGGGTCTTTTGGGGTGTTACATGCTATCAAATAGCTTCTCATGCTTTCGACGAAAAGCATTTTAAAAATCTGACTTGTTGCCTGGATTCACAACGAGTGTAGCTTTAATTCAATACCCTGCATGTGTATTTTAATGAACGTTTGAGTTTTACCTAATACTATTAGCATTTAGCGTAGCGCATTTGTATTTCCAGATCTCTAGATAGGACACCTGCGTGTCAGGTAGGAGCAAGAGGTTAAAGCTGAAATATTTAACCTTCTGGGCAACCTGACCAAATTCACATTGACATATCATTCTCATTGAAATCATGTTTAACTTCTTCGAGATAGGGGGCGCTCTTTTAATTTTTGGATAAAAAACGTTCCCGTTTTAAACAAGATATTTTCCAAAACTGCAAAGATATTATCTGTGAGTGCCCCAGAACTAATGCTACAGGCGAAACCAAGATGAAGTTTCATGCAGGAAATGCCCCAGATTCTGAAGGCGCTGTGTTCCAATGTCTCCTTATATGGCTGTGAATGCGCCAGGAATGAGCCTGCCCTTTGTGTCATTTCTCCAAGGTGTCTGCAGCATTGTGACGTATTTGTAGGCATATCATTGGAAGATTGACCATAAGAGACTACATTAACCGGGTGTCCGCCCGGTGTCCTGTGTCGAAATTATTGCGTAATCTTTAGGTCCATGCACCGTTCCATTTCTTCAGAAGAGAAAGTCAACTGCCACGATGGATTTACCATTGATAGATATGTGAAAAACACCTTGAGGATTGATTCTAAACATCGTTTGCCATGTTTCTGTTGATATTATGGAGTTAATTTGGAAAAAAACTTGACTTAATTGACGTTTTTTTTCTTACCCAAACGTGATGAAGAAAACGGAGCGATTTGTCAACACAAATAATCTTTTTGTAAAAACTGAACATTTGCTATCTAACTGAGTCTCCTCATTGAAAACATCTGAAGTTCTTCAAAGGTAAATTATTTTATTTGAATGTTTTTCTGTTTTTTGTGAAAATGTTGCTTAATGAATGTCAGGCATAATCCTATGCTAGGCTATCAATACTGTTACACAAATGCTTGTTTTGCTATGAAGCATAATTTTGAAAATCTGAGATGACAGTGTTGTTAACAAAAGGCTAAGCTTGAGAGCAAATAGATTTATTTCATTTCATTTGCGATTTTCATGAATAGTTAACATTGCGTTATGGTAATGAGCTTGAGGCTGTATTCACGATCCCGGATGGCTCGTCGCAACAGGTTAAGAAGCGGTAGATCTGTGCTATGTGAGCTATTTCTATACTTCCCATTCATTTTCATTTTTGTTATTTCTGGTTCTTTATCAAAGTTAGCTAACTCCTTGATCATGCTTAGCAGTACACCCCTCTGATGTTCTTAAAAAATAAATACAATACCAACTCACCAGTTATTCCGACTTTATAGAGCTGTCTGAACCTCTGGTTGAAGGACTCCCCTGGTACGTAATCTCCCAGTCCGATGGTACTTAGTGATATAAAACAGAAGTAGATGCTCTCCAGGAAGTTCCAGTTCTCCTCTAGGGAGGAGAAGATGGCCGCCGGGATGAGGAAGAAACAGGAAGCAGCCAGGATGGCGAGGAGTGTGGCGTGGACCACGGCTACGAGAGGCTTGGACAGGCCCCAGCGGGTCGACACGTACATGACTGGACGGCGCGTGCTGAAGACCATGATGCGTTGGACCACGGCGGTGAGGAAGAGGAGGGTGAAGGGGATGCCGATCACAGAGTAGACGATACAGAAGGCTTTGCCTCCATCGGAGAGTGGAGCGGTGTGGCCATATCCTGGTTGAAACAAAGGGACATGGACAGGTTAGTTGAGATAATGAGCAATGGAAATGTAGCCTATAGAAAACTCACATTTAAAAGGATTTCTGGTTCTTAATTAACAAAGCCAAAAATATGCCCATTGCACATGTGGCCGATGTGAAATGGCTAGCTAGTTAGTGGTAGTGCGCGCTAATAGTGTTTCAGTCGGTGACGACACTCACTCCGACACTTAGAAGTAGTTGTTCCCCTTGCTCTGCAAGGGCCACAGCTTTTGTGGCGCGATGGGTAACGATACTTCGCGAGTGACTGTGGTTGATCTGTGCAGAGGGTCCCTGGTTCGAGCCCAGGTTGGGGCGAGGAGAGGGACGGAAGCTATACTGTTACACACTAGAGGTCGACCGATTATGATTTCCCCCCCCCCCCCCAAAAAAAAGCCGATACCGATTAATAGGCCGATTCCCCCCCCTTCATTTTTTTTAATGACAATTACAACAATACTGAATGAACACTTACTGTAACTTAATATAATACATAAATAAAAATCAATTTAGCCTCAAATAAATAATGAAACGTTCAATTTGGTTTAAACAATGCAAAAACAAAGTGTTGGAGAAGTAAAAGTGCAATATGTGCCATATAAAAAAGCTAATGTTTGAGTTCCTTGCTCAGAACATATGAAAGTTGGTGGTTCCTTTTAACATGAGACTTCAATATTCCAAGGTAAGAGGTTTTAGGTTATAGTTTATAGTATTTATAGGACTATTTCTCTCTATACCATTTGTATTTCATATACCTTTGACTATTGGATGTTCTTATAGGCACTTTAGTATTGCCAGTTCAACAGTATAGCTTCCGTCCCTCTCCTCACCCTACCTGGGCTCGAACCAGGAACACAGCGACAACAGCCACCCTCGAAGCAGCGTTACCCATCGCTCCACAAAAGCGGTGGCCCTTGCAGAGCAAGGGGAATAACTACTGAAAGTCTCAGAGCGAGTGACGTTTGAAACTCATTTAGCGCCCACCCCGCTAACCAGCTAGCCATTTCACATCGGTTACACCAGCCATTAGGCTGATATGCTTGAAGTCATAAACAGAGCTGTGCTTGCGAAGAGCTGCTGGCAAAACGCACAAAAGTGCTGTATGAATGCTTATGAGCCTGCTGCTGCCTACCATCGCTCAGTCAGACTGCTCTATCAAATATCAAATAATAGACTTAATTATAATCACAGAAATATCTTTGGTCATTAATATGGTCGAATCCGGAAACTACCATTTCGAAAACAAAACTATTATTTCAGTGAAATACGAAACCGTTCGGTATTTTATCGGTATTTTATCAAACGGGTGGCATCCCTAAGTCTAAATATTCTTGTACATTGTACAACCTTCAATGTTATGTCAGAATTATGTAAAATTCTGGCAAATTAGTTCACAATGAGCCAGGCGTTCCAAACTGTTGCATATACCCTTACTCCGTGTGCAATGAACGCAAGAGAAGTGACAATTTCACCTGGTTAATATTTTACATTTATTTTACCTTTATTTAACGAGGCAAGTCAGTTAAGAACAAATTCTTATTTTCAATGACGGCCTAGGAACAGTGGGTTAACTGCCTGTTCAGGGGCTGAACGGCAGATTTGTACCTTATCAGCTCAGGGGTTTGAAATTGCAACCTTCCGGTTACTAGTCCAACGCTCTAACCACTAGGCTACCCTGCCTGCTAACCTGGATTTCTTGTAGCTAACTATGCAGTTTTAAAAATATATACTTCTGTGTATTGATTTTTTTAAAGGCATTGGTGTTTATGGTTAGGTACAGTCGTGCAACGATTGTGCTTTTTTCGCAAATGCGCTTTTGTTAAATCATCCCCCAACGTTGCATCGATTATATGCAACGCAGGACACCCGAGATAAACTAGTAATATCAACCATGTGTAGTTAACTAGTGATTATGATTGATTGATTGTGTTTTATAAGATCAATTTAATGCTAGCTAGGAACTTACCTTGGCATACTGCATTTGCGTAACAGGCAGGCTCCTCGTGGAGTGCAATGAGAGGCCGGTGGTTAGAGCGTTGGACTAGTTAACCGTAAGGTTGCAAGATTGAATCCCAGAGCTGACAAGGTAAAGATCTGTCGTTCTGCCCCTGAACAAGGCAGTTAACCCACCGTTTCTAGGCAGTCATTGAAATAAGAATGTGTTCTTAAATGACTTGTATAGTTAAATAATGATTAAATAAAGGTGAAAAAAGGCAAAAATCGGCATCCAAAAATACAGATTGTACCAATTGTTATGAAAACTTGAAATCGGCCCTAATTTAAAAAAATCGGCCATTCCGATTAATCGTCGACCTCGATTACACACAAACCCAATTAGTGAAAGTGCTGCCCTTTAGAGAAAACTTCAGATTTTCAGCAAACTACTTAGACAAAAGGAAGAGCTGCACCCTTTCCTTTTGTTTAATCGGTTTCTGAACCACAAAACAAGATATCTATTGTCAGTAGCTTAAGTCTTTGTTTCTTTGGTAAAGCCTTATATGCTTCCAACATTATCATCTTTTTCCACATCTACAAGGCAGTAGTCATGACAAACATCCATTGCTGGTTTTAGAGCTGTTCACAACAATAGGAAGGAACAACAGAACACAATATTATCTCATGTAGACAGGTAAACCAGCATAGCCATGACGGCAGAGGGGGTTGAGCACGCTGTTCTGTAGCTCATGGCACGGACACGAGAAGGTGCCATTAAAAGAAAAGAGAATATAGCATGTTTTATGTAGCAAGTGTTGCTAGCATGTAGCAAGTTTTCCTAGCATGAGTGGTATAAATGCAATGGCCCTCCAACACAACCATGCAGATTGGGAACTCAACTAAGCTACTTTATGTCAGAGATGGCCTACTATGACACATTGTCATTGATATCTTTACTATGTCAAAACGTATTACATTTTTTTTGTCAGGAATGTTATCCTGCAGTAAAAGTATCTATCAAGTAATGTGATGAACGGTTATTACTCTGGACGATTGACCTGACACCAAAAAGTAAGTTCCCCTATGAGAAAAGAAAGTCTAAACCACCTCTTTACTACAGTAATAGGCTACTACTACTACTACCACCATAGCTTCTTGTCAAGAAGCAACGTGGTGGATTGTAAGGACCCGAACTGAGAGTGTTTCTATACCACCTGTGAAATGAATACCTCGACACCATAGCTCCCCTTATGCTTTACTTTTTCATGGATCTCTCTGGCTGTATTGTGACTATTGTATATTTTCTTGTGTTTCATTGTTGCAATTAAAAACTGACAGATGCCTGTGTGAGGAAAAGGTGACTGAGAAGGAACTGTGGTTGGAGACTTGAGTCATGGAAGTATTAAATGACAATGGGTGCCTAATCTTGTCAAACCGGATTGTCTGCAATCGGCACACCCATATTTCCCAGCTTTAGGCCTATCCTTGTGGCTCTGTTCTATTTACATGGGACCACACACTAAAGGCTATGTATCACCTGGGACTCTAAGGTGCCACATCAACTCAGATAACCAATTTCAAAATGGCCTATATGTTGGAAGCACAGTCAAAGATAACCCAAGTGATATAAAGACGCTCAGAAGTTAGGACCAAAGTTCTACAGAGACATGTAACTAATGTAGGCCTTTTACACAATAGGCTATATGATAAGGAGGCTGTTATACGTAACACCTATTCAAAAGAAACGCCTTTGCGGTCTGATCTGAAGCATGTAATGTTGGTATCCCATCCCTAAACATTACTTATGTTAGGCCTACATAAAATGACATCTGTCGTAACTTGAAAAGTTAGGCTCAAACGGAATTGACAGTGTTTACTTTTAAAAAGTCGGTAAACATTGGTGGGAGTGTCAATAACTACAGACCCAGGTTTGTAGGCTTTTTTAAAGGATAAATGTTTTCAGTGCGTGAGAAAGAACGTGCCCTTGCTCAATGCATAAACACAGACGAGCAGGCAGACAGACAGAGGGCATACTGTATATTATCATGACAGAATGCTGAGCTCGGGTAACGTAGGCAGGTGTTAGTTACTTGGGTGTACAGTGTCGCGAAAGGGTACATTTCAGTGTCACAGGCCACAACAAAAATGCCAACCTGCTTTCAGGAATGTCGTGTGCCTACCTAACAAGACGCGTATGACAATAATCAACTATATTACCACTAGACATGACTACGTAAACAAGCAACTCCCTTATTTTTCTGAAAATAGACTTATTAAAAAGAAACACATTTCTGAATTGCACCTATTCATTTCTGGGGGCGATGCGCCGACGCAGAACGCGTTTAACGCGGAGGCTGCATCACCTCCTTCAAGCCCCGTATGTCATTCAACGTTCCATCGAGAGATGGCTGAAAAGCAGTAGTCTACACTTAAAATGGGCCACTGACTGACTCACCTGTGGTAGACAATACAGTACTGGCGAAAAACAGCGAAGAGGTGAAATCCCAATTCCAATTGGCCGATGCGTTGTTAAGAATGGACACTCCATAGTTACTGGCCTCGAGCGCCTTCTCCAAAAACTCCTCGAGGCGTTCTTCTGAAAGACATTGGTTTTCTTGGAGGAACTGTTTTTTGATGGTTCGGAGCTCCTGGCGTAGAAGGTCTTCATAAGGCAGTTCCACCGAGGAAAAGACAACAGCTCCGAATATAAGATACAGAATATAGCCCAGGACTAAAAACAAAAAATACCATGTCGATTTGTGACTTTCGATTAATCGCACACACGAATTGCTAGTTAGAGATTGTAGCATTTTCCAAGAGTTCTCGAATCGACAAGTGCTACAGTTGATATCCTTGTCATAAACAATGAATAGCCTCGACACCACAAATGTTACAATGTCTCCTAGTTTCTTTTCACGCGCGCTGTCCTTAGCAACAGCTAAGCTTATGATGACAATCGTTTTTTCCCGTCTGTCTGTTGGGAAAGCTAAATGGACACGCCTGGTGCCCAAATTGATGACGTTGTCGTGCAGAGAGAGTCGAGTGGAGACGAACAGATTCGGCTCAGTCAGTTAAATCTGTCTTCCTGATGAGCAATTCCCAGCTAGCTACGTTAGACGTTAATAATGCGGTACTTTCGATGAAAATCACTACAATAAATATGTTTTAGCTGTCACCCTGGCCTGATAGATAGTGTAGCCAATATCAACAACTGAACAAAAATATAGACGCACCATGCAACAATTAACGATTTTATTGAGTTACAGTTCATATAAGGAAATCAGTAAATTGAAATGAATTCATTATTTTATTTAACCTTTATTTAACTAGACAAGTCAGTTAGGAACACATTATTATTTACAATGACTGCCTACCAAAAGGCAAAAGGCCTCCTGCAGGGATGGGGGCTGGGATTAAAAATAAATAAATACAAATATCGGACAAAACACACATCATGACGAGAGACAGCATAACACTACATAAAGAGAGACCTAAAATGACAACATAGCAGGGCAACATAGCATGGCAGCAACAAATTAAACACTCATCTATGGATTTCACATGTCTGGGAAGGGGTGCAGCCATGGGAGGGCATAGGCCCACCCACTTGAGAGCCAGTCCCAGACAATCACAATGAGTTTTTCCCTACAAAAGGGCTTTATTACAGACAGAAATACTTCTGTTTCATCAGCTGTCCGGGTGGCTGTCTCAGACGATCCCACAGGTGAAGAAGCCAGATGTGAAGTTCCTGGGCTGGCGTGGTTATACATGGTCGGCAGTTGTGAGTCCAGTTGGACATACGGCCAAATACTTTTTTTAACAACGTTGGAGGTGGTTCATGGAAGAGAAATTAACATTAAATTATCTGGCAACAGCTCTGGTGGACATTCCTGCAGTCAGCATGACAATTGCATGCTCCCTCAAAATTTGAGACCTCTATGGCATTGTTGTGTGACAAAACTTCATATTTTAAGAGTGGCCTTTTATTGTCCCTAGCACAAGATGCACCTGTGTAATGATCCTGCCGTTTAATCAGCTTCTTGATATGCCACGCCTGTCAGCTTCACTAACAGGGGTGTAAACACATTTGTGCACAACATTTGAGATAAATAAGCTTTTTGTGCGTATGCAACATTTATGAGATCTTTTTTTTGCGACCAATGGAACATGGGACCAACACTTTACATGTTGCGTTGATATTTTTGTTCAATAAAGCTGCAGTACTTCCCTCTATTTACTGCAGCAAGTGGGAGCTAAGGACACGGTGACCCGTGTTGCTGTGTTGTTGGCTTGCAGCACAACCTCTCCCTAGCATTGACCAGTATAGATTATCCCGGTGACATCCAGATGGTTACTATCAATAGCCTATTACCCGTAATTTATCGTGTAGGCTGCTATCAAGTGGGATGGAACAAATTAGAGATGGTGACCAATACTCCCAAGTTATTTCCCCATCGATATAAACACAACTTTGCTTTATAACTAGCACAATGCCGCCGCTGTTGCCAGCTTTAACAAGCTTGACTGACTGAACCGAATCCACCCACGACTTTCCACTGCGCGACATACGTCATCTATGTGAGCACCAGGCGTGCCTGTATAGCCTCTTTTTCCATACTAACCTACTCTTGTTGTCTATTCAGTTCATTTTCACGGAGAAGGGTCGAGCTGCTGCTGAGAGGAGGTTGATGTGGCGGCGGAGAGAATGTGCCTCTCTTATCTCTTCCCAGGTGAAACGCATTGAAAGAGAGACACTCGGGCGTAGAGCGCTAGTCTATAGCACCTCTTTGGCTATAGCTATTGTTATCGGAATTAACAGACGGTCAACGAGAAAGCCAAGGGCGTAGTGAGATCACACATTTTGGCTAAAATTAGATGCTATTGCTGAAATTGAAATGGGGGGGTTGGCTTTTTTTTTAGTGTTAACCTACCCAAAGAGAATGACTGACATTGGCTGGGACAACTTCATTATTTTAGTAGGCTGTAGCCTGTCACATCCCTCTTTCTATAGGCTGCATGTATGTGTGTGTGTGTGTGTGTGTGTGTGTGTGTGTGTGTGTGTGTGTGTGTGTGTGTGTGTGTGTGTGTGTGTGTGTGTGTGTGTGTGTGTGTGTGTGTGTGTGTGTGTGTGTGTGTGTGTTTCACACATAATCACCAAACCATCTCATTCCACTCCCCAACTGTCTGACATTATAACCTTCATTTGAACAAGGATAAAAGGCCTGTTGCCAAGTAGGCTAGGCTCCTTTCCAGATCCTGTATTGTGTAATGTTTTCTCTCTACTAAGTTAACAACCTATTAGACCGAATAAATTCTCTTTCAAAATAAATAGATCAAATCAAATTGAATTTGTCACAACAGGTGTAGACTAACAGTGAAATGCTTACTTACAGGCCCTTCCCAACAATGCAGAAAACAGAAACAGAAATAGTAAAACACAACACAAAGGATAGAGCAGTTATAGAAAGATAATAACACAAGGAATAAATGCACAATGAGTAATGATAACTTGGCTATATACACGGGGTACAGGTACCGAGTCCATGTGCAGGGGTACGAGGTAATTGAGGTAGATAGGCACATATCGGTAGGGATAAAGTGACTAGGCAACGGGATAGATCATATCAGTAACAGCAGAGTATGTGATGAGACAAAACCACCCTTGCTGTCTTTGCCTGGCCTGGCTCCCCTCTCTCCACTGGGATTTTCTGCCTCTGACCCTATTACGTGACCTCAGTCACTGGCTTACTAGTGCTGTTTCATGATGTCCTTAGGAGGGGTGCGTCGTGACCGTTTTTTGTTGTTGTTGCTGTACTTAACTTGAGTGGGTTGAGTCACTGATGTGATCTTCCTGTTTGGTCTTGCGCCCCGCCCCCTCAGACTTGTCTCAGGGTAGTAAGTTGGTGGTCTGTTGATATCCATCTGGTGGTGTGGAAGCTGTGCTTTGGTAAAGTGGGTGGGGTTATATCCTTCCTGGTTGGCCCTGTCCGGGGTATCGTCAGACAAGGCCACAGTGGCCCGATCCACCTTATCTCAGCCTCCAGTATCTATGCTGCAAAAGTCTATGTGCCAGGGGTCTAGGGTCAGTCTGTCATATCTGGTGAAATTATCTTGTCTTATCTGGTGTCCTGTGTGATCTTAAGTATGCTCCCTCTAATTCTCCCATATCTCTCTCTCCCCTCCCAGAGGACCTGTGCCCTAGGACCATGCCTCATGAGTACCTGGCCTGATGACTCCTGGCTGTCCCAGTCCCCAGTCAAACTTGTTATGCTGCTGCTCAAGTTTCAACTGTTCTGCTTGCGTTCTTTGGCTGTCCAAAGTTCTACCTGGAGATATACCTGGAACCAAAAATAGTTCTTCAAAGGGTTCTCCAATGGAGACAGCCAAAGATAGATAGCACCTTTTTTTCTTAGAGTGTAGTCTTAGAATCTCCACCCGGCCCAGCCAGAAGAGGATTGACCACACCTCAGAGCCTGGTTCCTTTCTAGGTTCCTGCCTTTCTAGGGAGTTTTCCTAGCCACAGAGCTTTTACATCTGCATCGCTTGCTGTTTGGGGTTTTAGGCTGGGTTTCTGTATAAGCACATTGTGACATCTGCTGATGTAAAACAGGCTTTATACAGTTGAAGTTGGAAGTTTACATACAAATTTCTTGTTAACAAACTATAGTTTTGGCAAGTTGGTTAACGTCTACATTGTGCATGACACAAGTCATTTTTCCAACAATTGCTTACAGACAGATTATTTCACTTATAATTCAATGTATCACAATTCCAGTGGGTCAGAAGGAGACGTGTTCTGTCTCCTAGAGATGAACGTACTTTGGTACGAAAAGTGCAAATTAATCCCAGAACAACAGCAAAGAACCTTGTGAAGCTGCTGGAGGAAACAGGTACAAAAGTATCTATATCCACAGTAAAACGAGTCCTATATTGACATAACCTGAAAGGCTGTTCAGCAAGGAAGACGCCACTGCTCCAAAACCGCCATAAAAAATCCAGACTACGGTTTGCAACTGCGCATGGGGACAAAGATCGTACTTTTTGGAGAAATGTCCTCTGGTCTGAAGAAACAAAAATAGAACTGTTTGGCCATAATGACCATCGTTAAGTTTGGAGAATAAAGGGGGAGGCTTGCAAGCCGAAGAACACCCTCCCAACCGTGAAGCACGGGGGTGGCAGCATCATGTTGTGGGGGTGCTTTGCTGCAGGAGGGACTGGTGCACTTCACAAAATAGATGGCATCATGAGGCAGGAAAATTATGTAGATATATTGAAGCAACATCTCAAGACATCTGTCAGGAAGTTTAAGTTTGGTCGCAAATGGGTCTTCCAAATGGACAATGACCCCAAGCATACTTCTAAAGTTGTGGCAAAATGGCTTAAGGACAACAAAGTCAAGGTATTGGAGTGGCCATCACAAAGCCCTGACCTCAACCCTATAGAACATTTGTGGGCAGAAATTAAAAAGCATGTGCGAGCAAGGAGGCCTACAAACCTGTCTCAGTTACACCAGCTCTGTCAGGAGTAATGGGCCAAATTTCACCCAACTTATTGTGGGAAGCTTGTGGAAGGCTACCCAAAACATTTGACCCAAGTTAAAGAATTTAAAGGCAATGCTACCAATCACTAATTGAGTGTATGTAAACGTCTGAGCCACTGGGAATGTGATGAAAGAAATTAAAGCTGAAATAAATCATTCTCTCTACTATTATTCTGACATTTCACATTCTTCAAATAAAGTGGTGATCCTAACTGACCTAAGACAGAGAATTTTTACTAGCATTAGATGTCAGGAATTGTGAAAAACTGAGTTTAATATCTAACAATTAATCTAACAATTTCACAAAAACTACCTTATACACACAAGTGTAAATGAATGAATATGAATATGTACATATAAATATATGGATGAGCGATGGCCAAATGGCATAGGTAAGATGCAGTAAATGGTATAGAGTACAGTATACACATATGAGATGAGTAATGTAGGGTATGTAATTGTAACGGATGTGAAACGGCTAGCTTAGTTAGCGGTGTGCGCTAAATAACGTTTCAATCGGTTACGTCACTTGCTCTGAGACCTTGAAGTAGTAGTTCCCCTTGCTCTGCAAGGGCCGCAGCTTTTGTGGAGCGATGGGTAACGATGCTTCGAGGGTGACTGTTGTCGTTGTGTGCAGAAGGTCCCTGGTTCGCGCCCGGGTATGGGTGAGGGGACGGTAAAAAATTATACTGTTACATAATCATTATATAAAGTGGCATTTTTTAAAGTGAATAGTGATACATTTATTACATCCATTTTTTTAAATTATTAAGTGGCTAGAGATTTGAGTCAGTATGTTGGCAGCATCCACTCAATGTTATTGATGGCTGTTTAATAGTCTGATGACATTGAGATAGAAGCTGTAGAAGCTGTACAGGAGAGGGCAGAGAACGCACCCTTGTGGGGCCCCAGTGTTGAGGATCAGCGGGGTGGAGATGTTGTTTTCCTACCCTCACCATCTGGGGGTGTCCCGTCAGAAAGTCCAGGACCCAGTTGCACAGGGTGGGGTCGAGACCCAGAGTCTCGAGCTTAATGACGAGATTGGAGGGTACTATGGTGTTAAATGCTGAGCTGTAGTTGATGAACAGCATTCTTACACAATTTGCTTACTTCCCCCAATGGGTATTCCTCTTGTCTAGATGGTTTTGGGCAGTGTGCAGTGTGATTGCGATTGCGTCGTCTGTGGACCTATTTGGGCGGTAAGTAAATTGGATGTGGATATATTTCTGAGAGCTCCCTTTCGTGCATGAATATCAGCAGCTCAAGCAGGGTCATGGTCTTCGATGGCAAGTCAGGCAAGTTCTTCAGTTCCTGTGCAAGCTCTCTGCCATCCAAGTCTGAGTGTTCTTTATAGTGCAGTGTCATACTAAGGACCTCACATTGCTCTGTGAGCTCCTCATTTGAGAGACTTTGGAAGGTTGACAGCACTCCAAACTTCTCCCCCACATTTTCCAATGTGGAAAATCTTTCCTGAAGGGCTGAGGTTGCAGCATCAACGATGACATTGGAAAAGGTCCCATCCAGCTTCTTCAGGGCATCACTGAAAGGCTCATCAAATGATCCGTATGAAATGTCCTGCTTTGTGGACCTCAGACCTTTTTGTTGTAGAACGGCTTCTACATTCATAGCCTCGCAAATATCCTTGGCTGACGTTTGTGCAGTCATAAAGCCTGTTGCCCTGTAGTTGCTGAGATTTCTCTCTGTCTTTCTAAGAAGAATGACTGCAACATCCACATGCATACTGGGAGACTGCATCAGCTTGCTCACATGTTGGATCTGGCTCCAGATGTCATACCACATCACTGTACAGATGCTGAAGCGGTATGATCCCAACTCCTCTGACAAGGACTGGGCCTCAATCTTGATCACAGGGTCTTTGGTTTGATCCCTCACCTTAGTCAGTGCCTCTCTCACCTCTGCTGCCTGACACCTCAGTGGCTTGAAACTCTTAACTTTCCTCTCCCACCTTGTCTCAGTCCACATCTTCAAAGAGATGTCCACATGTTTTTTTCAGGATGGCTCATCGCTGTGTGGAGGCTGAGAACAAGGTGTACAGTTTGTATAAGATGCCAAAGTAACCTGTGGCATCGACAGAACTTTTAGCAGCATCAGACACAACCAGGTTCAATGTGTGAGCCCCACATGGCACAAACAGAGCTCTTGGATTCAATTCCAGGAGTCTGGCTTGGACACCTTTGTTTTTGCCTCTCATGTTGGCCCCATTATCATAAGAGTGTCCTTGTCACGCCCTGATCTGTTTCACCTGTCCTTGTGCTTGTCCCCACCCACTCCAGGTGTCGCCCATCTTCCCCATTGTCTCCTGTGTATTTATACCTGTGTTCTCTGTTTGTCTGTTGCCAGTTCATCTTGTTTGTCAAGTCAACCAGTGTTATGTTTCTCAGCTCCTGCTTTTCCCCAGTCTTTCTTTTCTCGCCCTCCTGGTTTTGACAATTGCTTGTTCTGACTCTGAGCCCACCTGCCTGACCAATCTGCCTGCCCCTGAGCCTGCCTGCCATCTGGATTACCGAACCCTGCCTGCCTTGGCCTATTGTTTGCCTGTCCCTGTTGTTGTAATTAACATTGTTACTTAAACAACGTCTGCACTTGGGTCTTACCTGAAAAAACATGATAGTCCTCTGCAGTCCTCAAAAGGAATGTTTAGCTCCTCTAATCTGAGAATCAGGGATGCCAAATATTGGCCCGTGGACTCCTCTGCTACCAAAACCCCCATAAAATGTTCCTTTATGTGGGGCTCCTCCTTCAGTAACACAATTCTAATCACAACTGACAACTGTACAGTGTGGCTGACATCTGAGGTGCAATCTAGAATGATTTTGCCAGCTTGATGTCACTCACCATTATTGAATTGACCTTGCTGCTCAACAAATCAATAAGTTCATTCTGTATTTGGTGGCCAAGGTAGCTGGTGGTATGACTCACGGTCCCCTTTGGACAAGGTTAAGGTGCTCTTTCATGACTACATCAAATTGGGCCATCAGTTCAACCTCTTTGAGGAAATTAAAATTTGATGGAGAGTATAGTGTTTCTGTGTGTCCCCTAACACGGAACCCAAACAGGCTGTGCGCGTATGCCATCGTGCGCTATCGTGCATAAATATATTTCATCCCCCTACACCAAACGCGATCACGACACGCAGCTTAAAATATCAAAACAAACTCTGAACCAATGTCATTCATTTGGGAACAGGTTGAAAAGCATTAAACATGTATGGCAATTTAGCTAGTTAGCTTGCACTTGCTAGCTAATTTGTCCTGGGATATAAACATTGAGTTGTTATTCTACCTGATATCCTGACGCTCTGAGATAATTTCTGAAGAGGCCTGTGTGGCTGAGGTGGATGGCTCCTCATCCTGGCCAGTGCCAGACGGTGCTCCAAAATATTTCAGAAGTGCCCCTGAATTTGCATTGAAATACAGTATGTGAGTCTGACACCCTAAATACATTTGTTGCACAATTAAATATACATGTCATTTTGTACAATTTATCAAACTTTCAGAATAGGAACCACATGAACCTTTCAACCTCCTTGGCTAATTCTAGGCATAAGACACCCCAAAATACTCGTTATATCACAAAAGATACAAAATATTTGCCAGGACACGGTTACGAACCCGGGTCTCCGGAGTGAGAAACAGTCACTTAACCAACTGAGCCACGAATAGTCGGCAGAACCCAGAAGATGAGGCAGACACAGCAGTACTTGAGACGGTGTATTTAATGAAGTAAAAAGTGAAGTTCTTCAGGAAAACATGCAACTCCACAACCTCAAAAGGAATCCTACAAGAACAAAGGTAATCCTCCAAGACAAAAAAAGTCATGTCTTGTCCCTGTGCTCCCCATTCTGTTCGTTTTCCCTCTGCTGTCTTATTGTTCTTTCCCTCTGCCATCCCTCTCTCTCCCCTCCCCTCTCAGGGAGGATATCCACAAGGTGGAAGGTAAAGCACAAAAAGCCTCAAAAGATACTCAAAAAACAAACAAGAACAAAAAAAACAGAATTCCACAAGAGCGTCCACCGGGATCAACAAGAGTTCTCAGAGTACTAAGGCTGGGTGCTAACATACAAAACACAGAGCAAAGAACAGAGGAAAACAAAGGGTTTAAATACAATCAGGGGAAACGAGGCACAGGTGCAAATAATAATGGGGATCAAGGGAAAACAAAAGGTCAAAAGGCACAATGGGGGCATCTAGTGACCAAAAACCGGAACAACCCTGGCCAAAACCTGACAATATTAGCATAATATAGACATCTTTTAAGTTAGCCTACAGCATTGGAAATTCCCCTTACTGAGCTCAGGACCTAGTCAATACAATCACAGAAAACCTTTATGATGTCACCTCAATGAAAGTCAACCAAATCAAGAATGTGCTAGTTAGGTTGTAATCATTTTACTGCAGGCTACACACATTATCATGTTTCCTCGTCTTCCACTGCTTCTCCCTTCGTCGTCCATCCTGTCTTCCATGTCTCCTGTGTTAAGCCCTTTCTTCGCACCCCGTTCGTCTTCCCTCCCCCTCCCGTCCTTGTCGAACTGTGTGAAATTATATCCAATGTTATGTAAGCTCGTTGGACAGAAAACAGAATATTGTCGCCCTATGTGTAATAGCATAGCAAGCAACATAGCAACATAGACCAGCAAACATAAGTGTTATACTAGCCTATTTCATTACATGCATAATATTATACTCATAAAGAGATGACATAGCTGTCTTTTGTGCATTTCTCCTCTTCTTCTCTCCTCTTTTTCCTAGACTGGACACCTGATGGCTTAGACCTCTTCTTATCACTAGCTTTAAGCATCAGCTGTCAGAGCAGCTCACAGATTACTGCACCTGTACATAGCCCACCTATAATTTATCCCAAACAACTACCTCTTTCCCAACTGTATTTAATTTATTTATTTATTTTGCTCCTTTGCACCCCATTATGTTTATTTCTACTTTGCACATTCTTCCATTGCAAAACTACCATTCCAGTGTTTTACTTGCTATATTGTATTTACTTTGCCACCATGGCCTTTTTGCCTTTACCTCCCTTCTCACCTAATTTGCTCACATTGTATATAGACTTGTTTATACTGTATTATTGACTGTATGTTTGTTTTACTCCATGTGTAACTCTGTGTCGTTGTATCTGTCGAACTGCTTTGCTTTATCTTGGCCAGGTCGCAATTGTAAATGAGAACTTGTTCTCAACTTGCCTACCTGGTTAAATAAAGGTCAAATAAATAAATAAAATCTCACCTCATTTGCTCACATTGTATATAGACCTTTTTCCCTACTGTATAATTGACTGTATGTTTGTTTTACTCCACGTGTAACTCTGTGTTGTTGTATGTGTCGAACTGCTTTGCTTTATCTTAGCCAGGTCGCAATTGTAAATGAGAACTCGTTCTCAACTTGCCTACCTGGTTAAATAAAGGTGAAATAAAATAAATAAAATGATCCATGTGTGTTGATTTGGCACTCGAGCATCAAGTGGTGTGCGGACTGCTTTTATATTATTCTTAACAATTTTGCACAAACCAGAAAAAATGCAACAATATGTCTGTGAAACTATATATTCACAGTATTATGAATGAATTGTGGTTTATTTGAAAGCATTTCATAGTGTGGCTGATTTGACTAACTGCATTAGTACTGTACAAAGTTAGCGGTGCTCTATTTGATAGATTCCCCCGCTCCCCCTACCACGTACTTCCAGTGGGGAGACCTGAGGTCAACCTCCCCCGTCATCTCGTACTCCTGAGAGGGAGACCTTCCTAGACAGTAGCCTGACAAGCTCACGAACTAGAATCGTGGCGCCCACTCCGACAAGGTTAATTGACCCACAGTCCCACACGGTGACATGATATCATTGACGTGACGTGCAAATGAGCGATAGCAAAACGATCGCAAAAATATCACTATTACAATTTTTTTTGTGCCGCCCCGGGCAAGATGCCACCCTGTGCAGCTGCCCATGTCGCCCATACCTAAATCTGCCACTGGACACCAGAGATTTTTATTCCCTCAACAGAGGGATCCTGACATGTTGCATGTTAAGTAGGTGGACTTTGTAAAGATTATTGCCTTGGTTATCAACTGCACGGCGCAAACAGAGAGTGCGACTGAAAGTGTTTTGGGACTCGGAGGCACTACAAGGAACCCTGTTGATGAATGCTCTGCCCTCAAATGCACCTGAGCTTGTGTTATTGGGAAGGGCCTATAAGTAAGCATTTCAGTCAACACCTGTTGTTTACTAAGCATGTGACAAATACAATTTGATTTGAACTATGAATATTTTTTTTTTACTTTCCAGAAATTGAATTTTTGTTTTAATTCACTGTACAGTAGGTGGCGACAATGCACCAGTAGGGTGTAGTCTGCCATTAAACCTCGAAGAAGAAGCATCGTCACCACTTTGTCAAAGATTTTTTATAAATAACCCAAGATAGACCAGAGCCTATCGTTTCCAATGGGAGCAAATTAAGGATAGTGGGTAGAACAAGCAAGGAGATCACGAGCTATTGAGATCCTATTAGCGTGTTCTGGCATTTATTTGCATAATTCCATTAGGGAACGCCTGTTTTGTGATGTGCGCTTATGCGATAACAAATGTTTTTGTAAACTTTGGCAAAGGGTAAAGTCTACAAAACACAGTTCACTCTGTTTGTTGCAGATTCTAGTTTTGGAAACAGAAAACTCTAATGGAGATCAAATGTTTCATCAATCAGGACATTTGCAGAATATCGGTCAAAATCCATTTCCCTTGATAATCTTCTACCACTGCCTGCCACTGGGCTTCCTCTCATCACCATATTTGGTAGTAAGTGGAAACGCCAAACGATGCTTCCATTTACACATCCGGTGAAATATCTGTCTCGCTGTTCAATGTATGACTTGACTGCTGAACGGATGAACTGTACGAGTTGCCGTAGCACTCCTCCTGACTGCTAGAAAGATGGCGGCAGCGCACACCCGGGCGAGCCCCAATTCTGCAGGCGAAAAAAAATCTTAACAGAAAGACACCTTTCGCCCAGCTTTTGCAAAAGGAAAACGTGCAAACAACTATTAAACTTGCATGGTCATGGGTGGTCCCATGCACCACTAGAACCGAGCATTCCCCGACCTGCTATGGAGCCTCCGGATAATAGCGAACCTAGCAGGTAGGCGAATAATCAGTGCTTCTTCGTGAAAAGAAACTACACAGCCGGGGCTTCGCCTGCTGCCACTTTGTGAGCTGAATGTGACAACCCACGCGGGTCAATTGGCGCGCTTGTGCGTCTAAAGGCAACCTACTGTCACATAGTGGTTTGCGTGCAGTTGCAATGTATCTGCAGTGTTAAAAGTTGCAAAGTTTTTGGGAGATACATCTGTTCTCTGAAATATAACTTTGCACTGTGTTTCTATTTGTTGTGGAATTATTGGAGGGATGGAGGAAACGCTTACCTTTTGAAAGAGGTAAACTAACTGTCTTTGACTTGGCATTTGATTTGCAACATCGAAAGGCAGCTACCTAGCAACTTGCTCGGCTAGCTATGTGGCGAACGTTACTTTAACGGATCGTTGAGTTAATTCGCTTTTGTCAGTTGCAAATTAAACATTGCTCTTCTTTCTTGCAGTCTGGTAGCTATTAGCTTTCGTCAGGATTGTGGAAACATTTTTCTATATGTACGGTATGCACGAACTTCAATAGAACTCTATTTGAAACATTTCATTGAAATGTTTTAATAATTTTCATGAATTGTTAGCCAACGTTAGCTAGCTAGTTATAGTAGCTATCTTTAACCAGTTAACGTTAGCTAGGCAGTTCGCTAACTTACTACGCTAGGCTCCACGTCATAACTAGTTATATTTGTTGGGGCATGTATTTTATGATAAAGTGTTGTACTTGCAGCCAAAAAAAGTAAGACATCAGTGGCTAGGATGATATGCTGTTTTTTAGCTATGACTTGAACTGAGAAGATGGGGAAACTACTCATGTTTTGGAATGTATTATTTAACTTTCCTAGAATTCAAGACTGTTCTCAACACAGTAGGACAAGCACATAGCTATGTGCTGCCAACACTGGCACATGAACATGATCTCGTTCTAGCAACGCTTATGAAGGTCCAAAACCTTTTTCTGGAACATAGTTAGCTTACTAGCTACAATAGACCACCGATTGCTTAGATTGATTGAACATTTATATTATATGCTAAATTACACACCCATTAATTTCGTGCTTGCTGTTGTAGTGTGATCATTATGTAAACATTGCAAATCACCAGGGGGAAAAATATTAATTCCAAGCTTGAGCTAGTAGGTATTAGTATTGCAGGATATACAATGATGCCTGCTCTTTGTTCGGGAGATTTTCAGATGCCATTTGTTGTTAACCAGGGATTGCATGTACAGTCAATGTGTATGCTCTGTATTCCACTAGAAAACGGCTTCTGAGTTATTGCTTCCAGCTGATTTTAGTGGAATGTTTTTGTTCTATGTGCTTCTCTTTTGACCCCACACGACGTCATCGGGTTTGTTTGCCCCTGACTCCTGGCGACAGATTCTCTGGAATCCAATGTTATGTCTCTCTCCCTTGAGGCATGCAAGAGTGCCTGGCCTACACTGCACGGGGGACTGAATTTAAATGGATAGAATGATGTTCAGAGTGCTAAAATGTGTTCAATGCTTTAGTGTGGTTCTTGATTGTCTGTGTCATCACTTTGATCATACTGGTTGGCTGTGTTTTCAATCCAAGTCTCATTTGCAAGCACAAGCAGACTTCAATATCTAGTTACTGTACTGCTGCTGTCAGACGAGCCAGGTCCCAAATTTCTTTGTGCTCTTTCCAACTCCATTGCACTCCTTGTCAAGCTCAACATGGCAATTAGGTTGTTTTCTCACTTGGTCCCTTTCAGGCAAGTTTTGTGAACTCTGTGTGTTTTGTGAATGTTTGTTTTGTGTGTGGTGTGAACACTCAAATAATTCAGACCCCTCAAAAGAGCCCCAACATGAACCAAACTATCTCGAGAGGTGGTCTTTCTGTTCGCTTGAATTCCGTAGTCCTGTTCCCTTTTTAGGACAACGTGAACACAAAGCTCCTCAGGTTCGCTTGTTGTTCCCCCACACTAGATTACTGCAACACCGTTTCCCCTACCATAAACCCTCACACTAGACTACTGCAACACCTTTCCCCCTACCATAACACCTCACAATAGACTTCTGCAACACCGTTCCCCCTACCATAAACCCTCACAATAGACTACTGCAACACCTTTCCCCCTACCATAAACCCTCACAATAGACTACTGCAACACCTTTCCCCCTACCATAAACCCTCACACTAGACTACTGCAACACCTTTCCCCCTACCATAACCCCTCACAAAATAGACTACTGCAACACCTTTCCCCCTACCATAACCCCTCACAATAGACTACTGCAACACCTTTCCCCCTACCATAAACCCTCACAATAGACTACTGCAACACCTTTCCCCTACCATAACCCCTCACAATAGACTACTGCAACACCTTTCCCCCTACCATAACCCCTCACAATAGACTACTGCAACACCTTTCCCCCTACCATAAACCCTCACACTAGGCTACTGCAACACCTTTCCCCCTACCTCTAAGGAATACCTAGGATAGGATAAGTAATCCCCCCCCTTTAAGATTTAGATGCACTATTGTAAAGTGACTGTTCCACTGGACGTCATAAGGTGAATGCACCAATTTGTAAGTCTCTCTGGATAAGAGCGTCTGCTAAATGACTTAAATGTAATGTAAATGTACCATAAACCCCCACACTAGACTACTGCAACACCTTTCCCCCTACCATAAACCCCCACACTAGACTACTGCAACACCTTTCCCCCTACCATAAACCCTCATATTGGTGTCCCAAAAGGGAGAAGATAATGATGTGCAGATTAGCAGGGGGAAAAAGTGCTGTTTTTAGATATTGATTAGCAATTGTCAAGGATGCACAGAAATTCCCAAGTAAACTCAGCAAAAAAACAAACATCCTCTCACTGTCAACTGTTCATTTTCAGCAAACTGAAGAATTTCTACAGACATGTGACTAACAGAAATTGAATGTGTCCCTGAATTTGTGGGGGGGGGGGTCAAAATCAAAAGTAAGTCAGTATCTGGTGTGGCCACCAGCTGCATTAAGTACTGCAGTGCATCTCCTCCTCATGGACTGCACCAGATTTGCCCGTTCTTGCAGTAAGATGTTACCCCGCTCTTCCACCAAGGCACCTGCAAGTTCCCGGACATTTCTGGGGAGAATGGCCCTCACCCTCCGATCCAACAGGTCCAAACTGTTGCATATACCTGGACTCTGCTTGCACTGAATGCAAGAGAAGTGACACAGTTTCACTAGTTAATATTGCCTGCTAACATGCATTTATTTTAACTAAAATATGCAGGTTTAACAAAATATACTACTGTGTATTGATTTAAGGCATTGATGTTTATGGTTGGGTACATTTGTGCAGCCAATGTTCTTTTTTTGCAAATGCACTTTTGTGAATAAATCACCCTTTTGGGAAAGATGAAGTAGGCTGTGATTTGATGATAAATTAACAGGCAACGCATTAATTATATGCAACGCAGGACAAGCTAATTAACCTAGCCCTCAGTCCAGCCTATTGTGGACATTCTGAGCACTGATGGAGGGGTTGTGCATTCCTGGTGTAACTCAGGCAGTTGTAGTTGCCATCCTGTACCTGTCCCGCAGGTGTGATGTTCGGATGTACTGATCCTGTGCAGGTGTTACACGTGGTCTTCCACTGCGAGGATGATCAGCTGTCCGTCCTGTCTCCCTGTAGCGCTGTCTTATGCGTCTCACATTACAGACAGTGCAATTTATTTCCCTGGCCACATCTGCAGTCCTCATGCCTCCTTGCAGCATGCCTAAGGCACATTCACGCAGATGAGCAGGGACCCTGGGCATCTTTCTTTTGGTGTTTTTCAGAGTCTGTAGAAAGGCCTCTTTAGTGTCCAAAGTTGTCTTAACTGTGATCTTAATTGCCTCCTGTCTGTAAGCTGTTAGCTTCTTAACGACCGTTCCACAGGTGCATGTTCATTAATTGCTGATGGTTCATTGAAAATGGGAAACGGTGTTTAAACCCTTTACAATGAGGATCTGTGAAGTTACTGGGATTTTTACAAATTATCTTTGAAAGACAGGGTCCTGAAAAAGGCAGTAGTTAGTGTAGTTTCTGGTTCAGATTATTTGTTTGCAATATGTGACCCCACTTTATATAGTCTTGTTATTTTACTGCTGCTCTTTAATTACTTGTTACTTTTTAAAAATCTGTGTTTAACTGCATTGCTGGTTAGGGGCTCGTAAGTAAGCATTTCACTAAGGTGTACCTGTTGTATTCGGCGCATGTGATGAACAGAGATTTGATTTGATCTTTCAGACTTGTTCGATTGTGGTTTTTGAATAGTGTGAGAAGACTATGTATTTGGTGAGAATCACAACATCCTGTATGGTACAAAATCTGTTATAGCTCTTAAAGGGCAGTAACCGATATTGGGTTTACATTTGTCAATTATAATATTATTTAATCAGCAGTTATTCTTCTGCTATTTATTATTTTACAATATTTACATGTTAATAGTATCTTCTGATTTACAATTGTCTCATATTTGAACTAAATGCAATCTATTCGCTTCCAAAATGTAAGTTGGCATATCTAGCTGTCCGATAATACGTTCTGATGAAATGGCTTGTCCTGCACTTTGACAAATCCCGGAGTGCATTGATTGAATGTTGTAAAAATATATTTTTTCCTTTCTAAACATAGCAATGTGAATGCAAAGATGATTCGGACCACAAAACGGGTGAAGTGAACTGTCAAAAGAGCTGAGTCCTCATTCAAACCAATGGCAGTGTGAATACAAAGAAAATTGAGTTCTTTAGCTCTTATTTGTTTATTTATTTTTTACCTGAGAGTTCACTTTAAAGAGGACTCCAATCGGTTCTTTTAAAGAGGACCATGTGTGAAAACACTCTTTTAGGGAATAGGGTGACATTTTGGTATGTAGAGTAAGCATACCCATTAAGCACACTTCCATCTTTGGATTCAAGTAAACTAGAAAACAAATATTTTCTGCTGTTTCAACTAATTCAAATGGTTATCTACAACTTTTTACAATTTTAAGCCAATCAAATGTTTTAAGTTATTGACAATTGTGTGTGTTATCAATTTCAAAGCTGCAAAAAAAACAATTGGCATTTAGGCTACCCTCCGATAAACATTTTTGTAACTTCTCAAGTAAGTGATCATACTTTCTCTAAAATGAAGATATTCATGTGCTAATGTAAAAACATGACAGCATATTTCATGAGCATTCATTAATTTTTCTTGCCAATTGAAAATAGTTTTTCCATGCAAGCAGTTGTGCCGTCATGTCTGTCTCACAGTACCAACACCACTCAGTGAATAGATTTCAGGCAATTTACAGCTTACATTTTTGAAGGCTTTTCTAATTTCACTGTTAAATGAACGTTGTATTGCTATACATACATTTTTGTTAAATTTGACATTTATCTCAGGTGGTCTTAGGGTACAGTAGCGCACTACACAGAATGTAAATGACAAAGCAATATCATGAAATATGATCAATCCTAACTTTAAATAATATTGTAGTCTAGTGTATCTTTATTAGAGGTCGACCGATTATGATTTTTCAACGCCGATGCCGATTATTGGAGGAACAAAAAGGCCGATACCGTTTTAATCGGCCGTTTAAATAAAATAAAAATGTATTTGTAATAATGACACTTATTTTAATATAATACATTAATAAAATCAATTTATCCTCAAATAAATAATGAAACATGCTTAATTTGGTTTAAATAATGCAAAAACAAAGTGTTGGAGAAGAAAGTAAAAGTGCAATATGTGCTATGTAAGAAAGCTAACGTTTCAGTTCCTTGCTCAGAACATGAGAGCATATGAAAGCTGGTGGTTCCTTTTTAACATGATTCTTCAATATTCCCAGGTAAGAAAGTTTTAGGTTGTAATTATTATAGGAATTTTAGGACTTTCCCTCTATACCATTTGTATTTCCTTAACCTTTGACTATTGGATGTTCTTATAGGCACTTTAGTATTGCCAATGTAACAGTATAGCCTCCGCCCCTCTCCTCGCTCCTCCCTGGGCTCGAACCAGCAACACAACGACAACAGCCACCACATCGAAGCAGCGTTACCCATGCAGAGCAAGGGAAACAACCACCCCAACGCTCAGAGCGAGTGAAGTTTGAAACGCTATTAGCGAGCGCTAACTAGCCAGCCATTTCATTTCGGTCACACCAGCCTCATCTCGGGAGTTGATAGGTTTGAAGTCATAAACAGTGCAATGCTTGACGCACAACGAAGAGCTGCTGGCAAAACGCACGAAAGTGCTGTTTGAATGAATGTTTACGCACCTGCTTCTGCCTACCACCGCTCAGTCAGATACTTGTATGCTCAGTCAGATTATATGCAACACAGGACACGCTAGATAATATCTAGTAATATCATCAACCATGTGTAGTTAACTAGTGATTATGATTGTTTTTTATAAGATAAGTTTAATGCTAGCTAGCAACTTACCTTGGCTTACTGCATTTGCGTAACAGGCAGTCTCCTTATGGAGTGCAACGAGAGAGGGGCAGGTCGTTATTGAGTTGGACTAGTTAACTGTAAGGTTGCAAGATTTGATCCCCCGAGCTGACAAGTTGAAAATCTGTCTTTCTGCCCCTGAACAAGGCAGTTAAACCCACCGTTCCTAGGCCGTCATTGAAAATAAGAATGTGTTCTTAACTGACTTGCCTAGTTAAATAAAGATTAAATAAAGGTGTGGGGAAAGAATCGGCAAATCGCCGCCCAAAAATACAGATTTCCATTGTTATGAAAACTTGAAATCTGCCCTAATTAATCGGCCCCAATTAATCGGCCATTCCGATTAATCGGTCGACCTCTAATCTTTATACCCCAAACCATTGGTTTCAAATATTTTATGAGTAGACTTTGCTATTCTCTTCAACAAATCACTGTTGCTCCAATTAAGGCCAGTATGCATTGAAACACAAGGATAGTTTGATATCCCTAATATTCAATCAAACATGAGCATAAATGATTTTTGAATCAGATTTTAAGTTGATTTTTTAACACAAACTACCATTATGCATATGGTGCATCTACCCATGGTGCCTTTACCAAGATTCGAAACAATTAGCAATCATTGTGCTCAGAATGTTGATGTAGAAATATAGGGTTGAGGGATATCAGAGAAACAAAAACCACAGGCGGTGGATAAAAATGCAAACAAATGAGAGCGAAGAAGACTATTGGGAGACTACACCTGTCTTTCTTTCATTCATCCAGGTGAATCTGTTTTGTCCACCTGTACTTTATTTAATACACAGAGTGGGAGATTGAAACTGTCTTCAGATATGCCTTAGGAAGATGAGTTGTACTAATTAACAAGAATAGCAGTACTGTAAATGTGAATTAGCTTTCAGATAATTCCTAAAAAGTTGTGTCCTGGTCTTTGTTGCATGGCTTCTTATCCACAGAGGGCCAGTGTGGGTGCAGGTTTGTGTTCTAAGCAATAACACACCTGATTTGACTAATGTCTTGATTGAAGTCTGATTATTTGAATCGGGCGTGTACTGGTCAGCAACAACAAAAGCCCAAGTCCACTTTGTTCTATGTGGATACAATTGGACACCCCCTGTTTTAAGTGCTACTTTCATGATGAATAGCAATGATCATTTTATTTTAGGGGTGATTCATATAATGTAATTTTATAAAAGAAGTGTCAGTTTGTAAGTTTTCAACATTGATTGTTTAAGAGGTGGGCTTATTTGGAACACCCATGGGTTTAAGGCGTACAGTCGGAACCCATTAAGCCCAGTCCGGACTTCTCACACATTTATTAAAACACGTAAGTAAAGTCATAACTTCAAGAGATTTAAATGTTTGTCTCATTAAAACATGAGATGAATCTTATATTTTATATCCACTTTTCTAACATACTGCTCTCATTTTTGTAAGAAATGTCAACTCAGATTTTGGTGGGCTTAATAGGTAGACTTACCCTGCTCATGGTTATGCAGCTGCAGCGTATGGGTGGGGACTGGGGAACTTGAAGTTCCTCTCTTCCAGGAATCAGTTTGTGCACTGCAGGCTCATTGTATTTTTGTCCGAACTCATTTGCTGCATCCCACATTGCTCCCTATTACCCTTATAGTGCACTACTCTGGTCAAAAGCAGTGCACTATATAGGGAATAGGGTGACATTTTGGACTAAGACATAAACATGCCCTGCATGCAAGGCACTTACTGGAGGGCCCTCTGGTTTTGACCAATGTTTTTCCGGAAAAGCGGGGGAAACCTCAGGCTGGAACTGGGATTGCTTTGGGCTTGAATATTATAGCAATGATGTCATATTGTCAATAGTAGAGTTCCAAGTTCCAACAAAGCTGCCCTCTCCTCCCCCCTCTAGAGTCCCTGGCTGCATCCCAAATGGGGAAATGTCACCCGATTCCCTTTAGGTCCTGTTCAAAAGTAGTGCACTATGTAGGGAATAGGGTGCCCTTTGGGACGCAACCCCTCTGTCCGGCATGTGCAGAACATAGAGGGAGAGAGACAAACAAACAACAAGGAACATGATTGTGCAACACTATCTGCCTGCTCGAGTTAAGGTCACCCCTGTCCCTGACTGTAAGACAAGATGATTTGCAAACATGTTTAAAAATGCATGCACAGCACTCACTAACTTCTCATGCCAACCATTGCAAGGAGGAACAGGACAGATCTTTTGTCAGAGCTTTCTTGCTATTTGGTCCTCTGGCTGGGCAAGTAACATTCAGGCACTCTCTCATGCATTCCAGGGATTTCAGGATGTGGTGTAGTCCTGCGTAGAGGAGAGGATAGTAGCCTCATGGCCCGAGGCATGAGGAACCTGTGGCTAGAACTCATTAATGCAACACACTGGAACCCCCCCAGGCTAGCACTCAAACTTTGGCTGACACTTGGTATTTTTTAAATTCTCTCACCGTCTCACTCTCGCTATTTCTGTTTTCTTGTCTCTCTCTCTTTACCCCTATCTGTCTCTCTCTCATATAAACAGTTGCTGCACCTGTTTGTGCATGCGTGAAAAAGACTGGTTGCGTGTCATGCCACCATGTGATTCAGGAAGGAAGGTTATTCAGGCAATCATCATTACATGATTGTCTGTTTACATTGTGCCTTGGCTAGCACAGGTCGGTGTTAGCGGGTAGGGCAAGCTTTTCATAGTTTTACTTTAATTATCGTATTGTCTGCCAAGGCTGTGGTTGCAGGATGTTGACTAGGCCTAGCTCTGGATGGACTTGGGTTGTAAGTGTACTCCTGTTTTTGTGTTGTGAGTCCAGAGGATGCACCGTTTAGACCCCCTGTTCTCCCATGGATCTAAAGCAGCGGCAAGGCATTCCAATCCAGGCCGTGCTGTTCTAGATTAAGCTGGTCTCTCAGGGGTTGCAGTGTTCTGTTTCAGTGTTGTCATAAGTATTGCGCAGCATGTAGCACACAAATGATGACTGTTCCTTTTTGCAAAATGATTTTGCCCAGGTTTCAAGCCCATTCTTCATGTTATCCAAACATGATGTAGTGTGTGTGTGTGTGTGTGTGTGTGTGCGCGCACTGCATGCATGCACAGGTGTGGGGCTGTGCTGTGCACTGTGTGTTTGGGGTCCAATGTGTCTGTCCGGGTGGCGTCAGTCACACTGTTTCCTGAGCAGGGTGGGGTCAGGTTTGTCCTGTTCTGTTTTCTTTATGTTGTATTATTCAGATTCTGCTGTCATTCTGCTGGTTTTTATAGGATGAATGATGTTCAGGAGCTACAGATGCATGCAACAAAGGAATAGTAATATCATAGGTAACTTGCATAGAATAAAAAAAGAAAAGCTCAATTGCACCCTTCAGTCTAGAGGTCGACCGATTTTAATCGGAATGGCCGATTTAATTACGACCAATTTTCAAGTTTTCATAACAAACGGTCATGTTGGATGCAGATTTTGCCTTTTTTTTAAACATATTTTAGAACGTTTTATTTAAACTTGATTTAACTAGGCAAGTCAGTTAAGAACACATTCTTATTTTCAATGACTGCCTAGGAACGGTGGGTTAACTGCCTGTTCAGGGGCAGAAAGACAGATCTTTACCTTGTCAGCTCAGGGATTCAATCTTGCAACCTTACGGTTAACTAGTCCAACCACCTGCCTCACGAGGAGATTGCAGTAAGAGGTAAGGTAAGTTGTCAGCTAGCATTAAACATCTCATAAAAACAATCAATCATAATCACAACTACACATGGTTGATATTACTAGTTTAGTTGCATATAATAGATGCAGTGCGCATTCGCTGAAAAAGGACTGTCGTTGCTCCAACATGTACCTAACATAGAAATCTATGTTAGCAGGCAATATTAACCAGGTGAAATTGTGTCACTTCTCTGGCGTTCATTGCACGCAGAGTCAGGGTATATGCAACAGTTTGGGCCGCCTGGCTCATTGCGAACTAATTTGCCAGAATTTTACGTAATTATGACAACATTGAAGGTTGTGCAATGCAACAGGAATATTTAGACTGATGGATGCCACCAGTTATATAAAATACGGAACAGTTCCGTATTTCACTGAAAGAATAAACGTCTTGTTTTCGAAATGATAGTTTCCGGATTTGACCACCTAAGGCTCGTATTTCTGTGTTTATTATAATTAATTTGATAGCGCAGTCTGACTGAGCGGTGGCAGGCAGCAGCAGCCTCATAAGCATTCATTCAAACAGCACTTTCCTGTGTTTGCCAGCAGCTCTTCAATGCTCCAAGCATTTTTTGTTGCATTGCCTACAGTCGGAAAGGAAAGGCAGCACGCACACCAAATAGATGCATGAGTTGTGACTGTCTAAAAAGTAGAGGCCTAGCCAGGCATATCACAATATTTCAAAATTCAATCACGGGAATACATAGTTTTGAAAGCAAATGGCTATTGCTGTAAAGAGAAGACAATGAAAATACTCATCTGTCTTTTAATTATCAAAATTGTCATTTGAATTGAGCGAACAACACTAGGTCTATAGCCTACAGTATCTTACTGGCACCAGTGGAGAGAATCAGCTATGTCCCCGGTCAGTGCTATTAAGTTTGTTTTTTGACAATTTCCTCCTCCAGCTTTAGATGAATGTCATATTGTATTTGTCTAAATGTAGCAATTATATGACAAGGGAACAACATTCCCACCTTTCATTGTGAATTAAATGTTTCCCATATTCTTGATTAAGAATGTTCATAAACTCACTGGTTTGAAACTACAAAATCAACTAAAAATAGCTCGGTTAATAACTCTATATTGAATTAAATGTCAGATTAAATTATTAATGATTATTTCTATACATCTTCTACCTGGTTTAAGTTCAGACTGCGCTTTTTTTTCTTTCATAAATATATTGTTTTACACCTGCAACCCATTGAAAACATCCGGTCGTGACCCACAAGTTGAGACTGCTCTACGCTTTTTAAAATGTGCTCAGCCATATAGGCAAGTCTTTCTTTTGTTTTTTTTGTGAACAGTGAGTTTAGCCTAAATAATATAACAATCACTATCCACTCTACTTGGCCTATTTGTAATGTGATATCTTACATACTCTTTAAGTCTGCAAATGTGGTGATAGTGCATTTTTATGGTAAAAATGTGATTTTTTTTTTTTTTCCCCAACTGGAAACTCATGCACTGCCCTATGCATAAGCTAGTGATTTTGCTGTTTGTCTTGTTGGCTGAGGAAAAGTAAATGTGAACAGTAAATCTTCAAAGTGCGCAGTAAGGGCGTACGTCATTTCATCTTCGACGCATGTTCTGTTAACCTCTTACTCCTACTCGACACGCAGGCGTCCCATCTAGACATCTGGAAATGCAAATGCTCTACGCTAAATGCTAATAGCACTCGTTAAAACTCAAACGTTCACATGCACATGCAGGGTACTGAATTAACCTGTTACTCCTACCCCCTACTTTTTTGAACATTCTGTTAAAAATCGCGCAACTGCTGCTCATGCCAGGAATATATGCATATGATTAGTATGTGTGGATAGAAAACACTCGGACGTTTATAAAACTGGTTAAATCACGGCTGTGACTATAACAGAACGTGCGTTTCATCGAAAAGCGCAGGAAAATCTGATCACTGAAAATGGAAAAATATATCCATCCGCCACATCAACCCATTGTTAAAGGCGAACCACATTAAATGGGGCTGAGGTTGCGATACCTACAGCTTCCACACGTTGTCTAGAGTCTTGTCATTTGCCTAGGCTTTGTTTCTTGGTCAAACGAAGAAGAGACGAGCCATTTGTTCAGGTCTCCGACCGGATATTTTGGTTGAGATTTACCCGGACATTATTTCCAGACGTAACCCATATAGAATATACATCGCCTCGTGATCAATTTGATCGCTTATTAACCTGTTACTCCTACCCCCTACTTTTTCACTCGTTGTGAATCCAGCCAAAAAGTCATATTTTTAAAATGCTTTTCGGCGAAAGCATGAGAAGCTATTATCTGATAGCATGTAACACCCCAAAAGACCCGCAGTGGACGTAAACAAAATAATTAGCATAGTCGGCGCTACACAAAACTCAAAAATAAAATATAAAACATTCATTACCTTTGACCATCTTCTTTGTTGGCACTCCTAGATGTCCCATAAACATCACTATTGGGTCTTTTTTTCGTTTAAATCGGTCCATATATAGCCAAGATATCGATCTATGAAGACTGTGATCAAGGGAAAAAATATTGTTTTTTAACGCAACGTCATTTTTTAAAATGAAAAGTCGACGATAAACTTTCACAAAACACTTCGAAATACTTTTGTAATGCAACTTTAGGTATTAGTAAACATTAATCTATCAAATTGATCACGAGGCGATGTATATTCTATAGCTGTATGTCTGGAAATAATGTCCGGGTAAATCTCAACCAAAATATCCGGTCGGAGACCGGAAGAAATGCGCTGCCTTGTGTCCGTTTGACCAAGAAACAAATCGTAGGCAAATGACAAGACTGTTGACATTGTGTGGAAGCTGTAGGTATTGCAACCTCGGCCCCATTTAATGTGGTTCCCATTCAACAACACGGTCAAGCGGCGCATGGATATATTTTCCCATTTTCAGTGATCAGATTTTCCTGCACTTTTCGATGAAACGCACGTTCTGTTATAGTCACAGCCGTGATTTAACCAGTTTTATAAAGGTGTGTTTTTAACTGACTTGCCTGGTTAAATAAAGGTAAAATAAAAAAAATATATAAAAAAATAGCTCCGTTTTGTTCATCACGTTTGGCTAAGAAAAAAAAAAAAAATGCAGTCAACACAATGCCAAACTTTTTTCCAATTTAGCTCCATAATATCGACAAACATGGCAAACGTTGTTTAGAATCAATCCAAGGTGTTTTTCACAATTCTATTCGATGAAAAATCATTCCTGGCAGTCGGTTTCTCATCCAAGGCAAACAGAAAAATACTGCAGCTGGAGATTACGCAATAATTGCAACGGAGGACACCAAGCGACCACCTGGTAGATGTAGTCTCTTATGGTCAATCTTCCAATGATATGCCTACAAATAAGTCACAATGCTGCAGACACCTTGGGGAACACGTGGAAAAGGTAAGCTGACTCCTAGCTCCTCCACAGCCAGATAAGGAGTCATTGCCATGAGGCGGTTTCAAAAGATGCGGCACATCCTGATTGTAATTTTTATCTGGGTTTTTCTGTAACATCAGTTCTGTGGCACTCACAGAAAATATCTTTGCAGTTTTGGAAACGTCAGTGTTTTCTTTCCAAAGCTGTCAATTATATGCATAGTCGAGCATCTTTTCGTGACAAAATATCTTGTTTAAAACGGGAACGTTTTTCATCCAAATTAAAATTGAGCCCCCTAGATCCAAGTAGTTAAATGACTAAATATTTAATTTTCATGAAATCACAAGTGCAATATAGCAAAACACAGCTTAGCTTGTTGTTAATCCACCTGGTGTGTCAGGTTTCAATAAAGCTTTTTGGCGCAAGCATACCAACCGTTTATGTAAGCACATCTCTATCAGTAGACAAAATATTGCAAACAGCTAGCGGCCAAGTAGATTGGTCAGGAATGTCAGGAAAGCAATAAATTAAATCACTTACCTTTGATCTTCGGATGTTTGCACTCACGAGACTCCCAGTTACACAATACATGTTCCTTTTGTTCCATAAATATGTATTTTTATATCCAAAATAACACGTCAACCAAATGTTCTTAAACACTTCAACGTTTTTCCTAATCAATCCTCAGGTTGTTTTTACAATATAATGGATAATATATCAACCGGGAAAATAGCTTTTTCAATAGTAGAGAGAGAGAGAGAATGGTTGCTCCAAGCTGTTGCGCATACAAAACGCTGCTGACAACCAGCCATACAATGACGCAATGTAATCTTTCTCGCTCATTTTTCAAAATAAAAGCCTGAAACTGTCTAAAGACTGTTCACGCCATGGGAAAAGGAATCTGGTTGATATCCCTCTAAATGGAGCGAAGGCAGGCATGGAACATGGAGCTTTCAAAATAGAAGCCACGTCCTGGTTTGATTTTTCCTCAGGTTTTCGCCTGCAATTTCAGTTCTGTTATACTCAGACAATATTTTGACAGCTTTGGAAACTTTTGTTTTCTATCCTAATCTGACAATTATATTCATATTCTAGATTCTGAGCCGGAGAAATAGGCAGTTTAATTTGGGTACGTTTTTCATCCAAACATCAAAATACTGCCCCCTACACTCAGAGGTTTTAACAGCGTGATTTGCCACGGCAGGACACTCTGAGCACAGCCTTACCCAGATATCTGTCAGTAGCTTCTGATTAAATTACATTCTCACAGAACCGCTTGTTGCAATTTTGATGAGGCTCACTTCAGATATCGGTAAGTGGACTGGAGGCAGGGCGTGACAGGGATAACGAATACAGTTGTGTGTGTGTGTGTGTGTCCGGTTTCGGGAAAGTACAGTGGGACAAAAAAGTATTTAGTCAGCCACCAATTGTGCAAGTTCTCCCACTTAAAAAGATGCGAGGCCTGTAATTTTCATCATAGGTACACTTCAACTATGACAGACAAAATGAGAGAAATCCAGATTCACATAGTAGGATTTTTAATGAATTTATTTGCAAATTATGGTAGAAAATCAGTATTTGGTCACCTACAAACAAGCAAGATTTCTGGCTCTCACAGACCTGTAACTTCTTCTTTAACCTCTAGTGACACCCCATCCCGTGAACAGGACTAATTAGCATAACGCAACGGACATAAATCTTCCTATTCATGAAAATCACAAGTGAAATATTGGAACACAGCTTAGCCTTTTGTTAATCACCCTGTCATCTCAGATTTTCAAAATATGCTTTACAGCCAAAGCTAGACAAGCAAATGTAAGTTTATCGATAGCCTAGCATAGCATTATGCCTTGCTAGCGGCAGGCAACCTTGTCACAAATCAGAAAAGCAATCAAATTAAATCATTTACCTTTGAACTTCGGATGTTTTCACTCACGAGACTCCCAGGTAGATAGCCCGAAGTTCATTTTTTTCCCCCCCCAAATATTATTTTTGTAGGTGAAATGGCTCCGTTTGTTCTTCACGTTTGGCTGAGAAATCGACCGGAAATTGCGGTCACGACAACCCCGAAAAATATTCCAATTGAGCTCCATACAATCGACAGAAACATGGCAAACGTTGTTTAGAATATCTATTCGATAATATATCCACCGGGACAATTGATTTCTCAGAAGCGATTGGAACAATGGCTACCTCTGTACTTTTCGCCAGATTTTCTCCGGGAGCATCATGTGACTACTTGCGCAATGTAGCCCCCTACGGGTATTCTTCAACATAAATGCGTAAAACTACGTCACAATGCTCTAGACACCTTGGAATACGTAGAAAGCGTAAACTGGTTCATAGCCCATTCACAGCTCAATGGGGACTCATTGGCACGCAGCGCTTTCAAAATATGGGGCACTTCCGGATTGGATTTTTCTCCGGCTTTCGCCTGCAAAATAAGTTCTGTTATACTCAGACTATCTTTACAGTTTTGGAAACAATAGTGTTTTCTATCCAAAGCTGTCAATTATATGCATATTCTAGCATCTTGTCCTGACAAAATATCCCATTTTAAACGGGAACATTTTTTCCCAAAAATGAAAATACTGCCCCTAGAGTCGCAACAGGTTAAGAGGCTCCTCTGTCCTCCACTCGTTACCTATATTAGTGGCACCTTTGAACTTATCAGTATAAAAGACCTGTCCACAACCTCAGTCACACTCCAAACTCCACTATGGCCAAGACCAAAGAGATGTCAAAGGACACCAGAAACAAAATTGTAGACCTGCACCAGGCTGGGAAGACTGAATCTACAACAGGTAAGAAGCTTGGTTTGAAGAAATCAACTGTGGGAGCAATTATTAGGAAATGGAAGACATACAAGACTACTGATAATCTCCCTCGATCTGGGGCTCCACGCAAGATCTCGCCCCGGGGGGTCAAAATAATCACAAGAATGTTGAGCAAAAATCCCAGAACTACACGGGGGGACCTAGTGAATGACCTGCAGAGAGCTGGTACCAAAGTAACAAAGCCTACCATCAGTAACACACTACGCCACCAGGGACTCAAATCCTGCAGTGCCAGACGTGTCCCCCTGCTTAAGCCAGTACATATCCAGGCCCGTCTGAAGTTTGCTAGAGAGCATTTGGATGATCCAGAAGAAGATTGTGAGAATGTCATATGGTCAGATGAAACCAAAATAAAACTTTATGGTATAAACTCAACTCGTTGTGTTTGGAGTACAAAGAATGGTGAGTTGCATCCAAAGAACACCATACCTACTGTGAAGCATGGGGGTGGAAACATCATGCTTTGGGGCTGTTTTTCTGCAAAGGGACCAGGGCGACTGATCCGTGTAAAGGAAAGAATGAATGGGGCCATGTCTCGTGAGATTGAGGGAAGACTTTCTTCCATCAGCAAGGGCATTGAAGATGAAACGTGGCTGGGTCTTTCAGCATGACAATGATCCCAAACACACAGCCCGGGCAACGAAGGAGTGCCTTCGTAAGAAGCATTTCAAGGTCCTGGAGTGGCCTAGCCAGTCTCCAGATCTCAACCCCATAGAAAATCTTTGGAGGGAGTTGAAAGTCCGTGTTGCCCAGCAACAGCACCAAAACATCACTGCTCTAGAGGAGCTCTGCATGGAGAAATGGGCCAAAATACCCGCAACAGTGTGTGAAAACCTTGTGAAGACTTATAGAAAACGTTTGACCTCTGTCATTGCCAACAAAGGGTATATAACCAAGTATTGAGAAACTGTTATTGACCAAATATTTATTTTCCACCATAATTTGCAAATAAATTCATTAAAAATCCTACAATTTTTTTCTTCTCATTTTGTCTGTCATAGTTGAAGTGTACTACTTTTGATGAAAATTACAGGCCTGTTACGCACGCCTCTATGAAGAGGGAACGCAACACCCTGCTACAACTAAACTCTCCGTGAAGAGAAAAATGTATGGACTGTAGGTGCGAGTAAGAATAACAGGCAGAATGTGGTACCGTTTACAAGGACTTTATTCCTTTACACGGTAATATGGGGAAAAGGGGCTGGACGGAACCAAAGCAGAGAAAGTAAATCTCAAAGCCCCCCCTCTCCTATCTTACCTGCCTACCCACTACTTACCTAATTTAGCACCACCTGGTGCCCTAACCAAAATACAGGGGGTGGTCCGCCCAGGTCATACCTAGTGTGCCTAGACAGCGAATATGCTACGGGTATATGTATGCCCGCGGGCCTCTTGCCTAAGCACTCCCTAGGTGCCTTCCCCTTCTCCCCTGGGAACAAATGAAACAGAATATTAAACAATTTCAAACAAACTAAGAAACAAAGGACATCAAATAAGCTCTATCTGAGCAACAAACTCACAAAACATACCAACTTCCCAGCAATGAACTCTCATCAAAATCAACCTCTAGCAAAATCTCTGCAATGACCTCCCAGAAAATCTCTCTCTCCTGAACAGAACACTGGCTTTTATATAGCTTCTGAAGGAATGGGTAATTGGAGACAGCTGTCTTGACGAGGGGGCGGGGTCAGCTCTCCAATTAGCCATGGAGTCGACCAATCAGCTGCTTGAGGGATTTCAGGAAGCCATTTCCTGAAATAAACACATGCAAACATACAAACTACAACACATAAACTGGGGAACGTAACAAGGCCTCTATCATATTTTTAAGTGGGAGAACTTGCACAATTGGTGGCTGACTAAATACTTTTTTGCCCCACTGTACCTGTGTAATTGCGCACCCAGCTCAGTCAGGTGCTTCGATGTATGACATTTGACATTGTCCGTATGGGTCGAGTTCATTTGCACGCAAATCATACAGTGATGGAAAGACCTATGTGTTGTCCTGGTTAATGCAGACAGAAAAGAGTTTATTTGCCTCAATTTTGTACCGCATATTGAATATAGTTGCAGAGTCCCTGTAATTCTAGATTCCGATCATTCGGGCGAGGATAAAACAGTTGTGTGAGAAATGCGTCATTATGTAAGCGGTCAGAGAAAAAATCGAGCTCATCTCTCAATTTAAAAAAATAAATAATACTTGATAACCAGCGCACTTCTGAATGTTAAAGCTTTACATGGTCGCTGCCCATATCATTGGAGCAGCGAGAGCATGCTGCAGAGAGAAGAGATGGAAGAGAAGAGTGGTGACTGCTCGGGAGCGGGAATTTATGCGCTCTTGACAGTTGGGGCAGTTGAGTCTCATAGCAACCAAATAAACAAGTGACGTCACCGGTTCCTCGGTCTGTCATTCCTGAAGGTTTGAGTCATCAGTCTGGACTGCCTAGCACTGCTGCACCTTATTTAAACACACACGCCACATGTATGATGCAAGCTTAATTTGGCTACAACTGCTAGCATTAACTCCCAGACACATACTACACCTAGGTAGAGGGAGAATTTGCATGTAGTGGCAAATGTGTCAGCAATCCAAGAATCAGTTTATGCCTAGTTGCACAGATATTTGGCAGTTGTCATAATTCACAATAATTAACTGTGATTTATTGCAATATTTCTTATATGGGGGTAGATTTCTATTCCAGAGAACGGTTTCTTCTAATGGTCTTTTGTAATAGAAAGTAATAAATGGAATCTAGTTAATGCCTACTGTTTCAAAAAGGTTACGTGGGCTTACATGGGCCTGTTTAACATTCAATGAAAATAACACTAAGGTGTCCAGTCAAACGTGTATATATGAACCAATTGGTAAAATAATGGTAATTGTGTAGATACTATTAAGAAAGCAGATGTTCCAACCCTCATGTCTCAATAATAGGATGGCCAAAATTATGGTGACTAAATCAGGGAAGAAAAAGACCAGAAAGTGGTCATATCTAGAAAATACCCTTGCTTATCTTGGTTGGATGCTGTGCGAGAATTAACTGATAGGCTCACTGTTGAACTCGTCATTTTTTCTTCTCTAATCCAATGGACATAAAACAATAGAGGTAAGATGGATATCGATTGAGACAGATATAGTATTTTCATAGTTTAGTATATGCGTTTCATATTAATGCGAAATTCCTGTTAAGATTTTTTCACAAAAACAAATCTGTGAAATGTCCACTGAGCGTACTTCAAGCTTTTTATTTTCTAAGCCTTTTTCATTTAATTCAGCTCGTGCGACCCATGGTTTTGCAGACTACCACCACAACATGTAAAATCCTCAAGTTGTAGGCAGAAAGCGGCACCGCTCTGTCAATGGGGCTTGGAATTGCCAGGACCTTACGATACGATAACGGTACTTAGGTGCCAACACGGTATTGTTATTTTTTTAAGTATTGCAATTCGAGATGGTGACTTTTTCATTGCGTTTTGATGTTCCAAACATATTGCTCCCCTTCTGTCTGCAGAGGGACAAGAAAGCCATGAAAGAGTTCTGATCAGCCATTAAAAGTGATGAACCAATTGGCTCCCTAATTTTGAAAGATGGGGAGAATAACCTAATGAAGAAAAGATACTGACATTTTGGTGCACTTATAGCCATCTAGCGCAAAAATAATATTGCTATACTGTCAAAACTATGCGTCACGATATTGTATAAAAAAATGTATATGCTCTACACTGTCCACAGATATAACTCAGAACGTAATATCATAGGATAATGTGAAAATCTGACTGTCCTGTTAGTTTTAAATTACTGTTTAATACCATGAATATGCATCATAGGTGTGATACAGATGAGAGCTGCATGATTTGGACAATATCTAATTGCTAATTATTAGTGATGCACCGAAATGACATTTTGTCCGATATCCAATATTTTCCTTGACAAAAAAACGATGCCGATAACCGATATTTAAAAATGTTTTGCACCCTGTTAAGCATTCTAGTACAGTTAAATAGTTAACACACACATGGACAAAGCGGTCTAAGGCACTGCATCTCACTGCAAGAGGTGTCACTACAGTCCCTGTTTCGAATCCAAGCTGTATCACATCCGTCCGTGAGTGGGAGTCCCATAGGGCGGCGCACAATTGGCCCAGCGTCGTCCGTGCCGTCATTGTAATAAGAATTTGGCTTGCCTAGTTAAATAAAGGTTACACACACACCACACTGACCAAAAAGTTATTTTGTTAGCATTTACGTATGTCCCCCTTACCAGTAAAACATAATCAACCTATTTCTTTCACTTACTTGCTGTGCTGTTTCGTTGTTCAGTCGTTTTGTTCTCAAACAGGATTTCTATGGAACGCCGTTTGGCTCTTTGTATCAAAAGAGATGCACGTCAAATAACACTTTGACCAATCAGGACCTGAATATGATAATTTAACACGTTTATACATTAATGTAATTATTACACTGATTACACTCACTCGTATTTCATGTCACAATGATTAATCGATACATATGCTGGTCATGAAGAAAGCTAGCTAGCTCATGGATGCAAACAATGTTCTTCCCCAAAAACATAGCAAAATGACATCTGTTTCAGTAGCTAGGTCTCATCTAAAATAACCCTAATTTATAAGACACTACTTGATTGATGGTGGTTGGACCCATCTATGTGAAGCTAGCCACAATAAGGATTAGCCACAATAATGGGCTTTGCGGTTAGCCTTCAAAATAAAAGTATGGCATAATTCTATTTGTTTTCATTTGCATCACTGTCAATGTCATACTTTTATTTTGAAGGCAAACTGCAAAATCCACTATTGTGCCTAATCTTTATTGTGGCTAGCTTCACATTTTAACACATTACCCAGTCCGTTCGAGCCTCACTAGCCAGATGAAGCTAGCTTGCTGCTTATAACGTTAGCTTTGGGCAATAGGGTTAAGTAACTGGCTTGCTATTTATTTTCATGACCTGAAGTTCAATTTCAGTAGGCGAACAACAAGTGGCAACCTAGCTAATACTTACATTTACATTTAAGTCATTTAGCAGACGCTCTTATCCAGAGCGACTTACAAACTTACTCACAAGGATTCCTAAATAAGGAATAATAATGAAAATGATTGCAGTTTCTACTGGTCATTGTTTTCAGGTTTGTTGTATTGGTGCTAAGCCAAAGCTAGCTACCCCAGAAGTTGCGGTCGAACAAATTATGCATTAATTCCAACGCGGTATTGTAAACACATCGTTTGTGGCCGGTGTGTTTTTTTTTTTTTTTTGTACAGCTTTGACGGTACTATTGTATCTTTTTTAGACAAACCCAAACGGTGTTCCATAGCATGTATGTCGTGACGCTAATAGCAGTGATTTTATTACTGTGTAACTCCGGGAGGGCAACATCTGAAAAATAGCACACTTGGTAGTGGGTACTGGTGCTTGACCAGTCAGCGGAAGCCAACATCATCCACGACGGATAACGGTTGATTGTCAAGTGCAATGAATTCCATTATCTTGGCTTTAAAGGATTTCAAAATTTGAGTTCTCGCTGAAATGTTCTTACTCTTTCAAATGACTGCTCGACTTGACTGCTTGATCCACACAGCAAACATTGTGGGCTAGGTTAGGAATGCTGTTTTGCACGTGTCGCACAATTTTCCGTGGCATCGTCATGTACCTACATATAGGTATGCACGGTAGTTTTGAAATCTGTTTTTAACATTGCCGTTAAACTAGACATCGGGCCGATACTGATGTTGGCATTGTCAGCTAATATCGGGCAATTCCGATATGTTCACACACGGATATATCGTTCATCCCTACTCATTTTTTGGGGGGGAATATTGCAAATGTGATTATGAATTTCAATTCTCAAACACGTTAGTGAGAACTTGGTTATTTCATCAGACATGGTTAAAACACGTGTTATGGTAGAGAACACCACTTCTAAAAGAAGATCATATTAATGAATACATACAAAACCAAATGCAACATATTTTCCAACATTGCTATACATATGATGCTAGGATTATTACACCTACATATGAGCAAACGTTATTTTTCCATTGAGTTATTAAATTACCCAAGTTAAATATTTATTCAGGCAGCCATAGGTTGCAGATGGAATCGGAAGATTATAATAGTGTAATTATAAGTGGAAGTGCCTTAACATGTAACACACAGCCTACTGATTTTTAAATCAATGCTAATTAATATTGTTCCATCGCATCTCCTAAAAACGTTTTCAATATAAGTCTAAGATGATAACCAAAGCTTTAGTTTCTAGACTGTCTTCCTCTCAGTTTTCCATGTCTTCTCCCTGGACCTCCTCAATGTCCACCTCTTGACTGTCAGTCAGACTCTGAGGCCTCATCTTCACTGTCACAACCCAACCTTGTTGAGGATGGCCCGTTGTCAGGCTCAAAAAGCCAAAAATTTGTCTGGATGGCCACCAATTTTTCAACCCTTGTTTTGGTCAGCCTGTTGCGTGCTTTGGTGTAAGTGTGTGTTCCCAAACAGTTGCACTCTGAGGTGGCTGATGTTGGTTGGATTTGGAGGATGATTGTGGGGAAAGAGCCTCAGATCCACAAAGTCCTCTCCACCAGGTGGCTGATGAGATATCTTGGCACGACTGCCATATTGCATCTCCATCCCAAAGCCCTTGCTTGGAAGTGTACTCCGCCAGACTGCCAAGAACCTTGCCCTCATCCAGGCCAAGGTGGCGAGACACAGTAGTGATAACACCATAGGCCTTGTTGATCTCTGCACCAGACAGGATGCTCTTGCCAGCAGACTTGGGGTCCAACATGTACGTTGCAGTGTGTTTGGGCTTCAGGCAGAAGTCTTCACGCTTTTTGATGCATTTCAGAACTGTAGTTCCCTCTGCTTGGAGCAACATTGAAGTGGGCAGGGCAGTATGGATTTATTATATTACATCTGCAAGCAGAGTCTGAACATCAGACAGTATGGCATTGTCTCCCTCAATCCGTGCAATGGCTACTGCTGTAGGTTTCAGGCTGCTTACCACTCTCATCCAGGAGGATCCTCTTGATGGGACTGTCCATATCGGCAGACTGTGATATGGCCATTTCTTGGACTCCCCCCCCCCCCCCCCCCCCCCCCCCCCCCCCCCCCCCCAGGAGACAGTCAAAGATGATGACATAACCACCCTAAGAGTTGTTGCTGGGTGGTGCTCTTATTCTTCTCACTTTGCTTGGTCAGGTAGATTGCTGCTATAACTTGATGACCCTTCACATACTTAACCATTTCCTTGGCTCTCTTGTAGAGTGTGTCCATTGTTTTCAGTGCCATGATGTCCGTGAGGAGCAGATTCAATGCATGAGCATCACAGCCAATGGGTGTGATGTGAGGGTAGGACTTCTCCACTTTAGACCAAGCAGCCTTCATGTTTGCAGCATGGTTTGTTACCAGTGCAAATACCTTCTGTGGTCCAAGGTAATTGATAACTGCCTTCAGCTCATCTGCAATGTAGAGACCAGTGTGTCTGTAGTCCCTTGTGTCTGCGCTCTTGTAAAATGCTGCTTGAGGGGTGGGGATGTTAATTATTCTTTGCCCAAGAACATTCGACCACCCATCAGATGATTGCAATAGTCTGCTTTCTCTATGATTTGCTTGACCTTCACTTGAACTCTGCATCCATAAATTATTAGATAAAGCATGTCTGGTTGGAGGGGTGTATGCTGGGTGAAGAACATTCAGAAATTTATCCCAATACACATTGCCTGTGAGCATCAGAGGCGAATCGGTTTCATACACAGCTCGAGCAAGACATTCATCAGCATTTATCTGACTACGTTCCTCCATTGAGTCAAAGAAACTTCTGATTCCGGTAGGATCAGAGCTGTTGCTAACAATAAGGTGTCTGATTCATCATTTTCACCTCGAATAGAAGTAGAGGGAATTTTGTCAGGTTGCTTGTTGTGTGCGCTGAGAGAACTTTATGCACTTGGCCAGAGGATTCTGCATCTTTGTTGCATTCTTCACATATGATTTGGCACAGTACTTGCAAATGTACACAGCTTTTCCTTTCTCCAGACATCAGATAGTGCCTGTGGCATTTTCCTGTAAAGACTAAAAATAAATGAGAAAAAAACAACAAATACAATTCCATGTACAGACAAATAGTATACAGTTGAAGTTGTAAGTTTACATACAGCTTAGCCAAATACATTTAAACTCAGTTTTTCACAATTCCTGACATTTAATCCTAGTAAAAAATTCCCTGTTTTAGGTCAGCTAGGATCACCGCTATATTTTAAGATTGTGAAATGTCAGAATAATAGTAGATAGAATTATTTATTTCAGCTTCAATTTTTTTCATCACATTCACAGTGGGTCAGAAGTTTACATACACGCAATTAGTATTTGGTATCATTGCCGTTAAATTGTTTAACCTGGGTCAAACGTTTCGGGTAGCTTCCCACAATAAGTTGGGCGAATTTTGTTCTATTCCTCCTGACAGAGCTGGTGTAACTGAGTCAGGTTTGTAGGCCTCCTTGCTCAAACACGCTTTTTCAGTACTGCCCACACATTTTCAATGGGATTGAAGTCAGGGCTTTGTGATGGCCATTCCAATACCGTGGCTTTGTTGTCCGTAAGCCATATCTTCGAAGCATTTTCCATTTGGAAGACCCATTTGCGACCAAGCTTTGTCTTGCTGAGTGGTGTCTTGATGTTGTTTCAATATATCCACGTAATTTTCCTTCTCATGATGCCATCTATTTTGTGAAGTGCACCAGTCCCTCCTGCAGCAAAGCACCCCCACAACATGATGCTGTCACCCCCGTGCTTCACGGTTGGTATGGTGTTCGACACGCAAGCATCCCCCTTTTTCCTCCAAACATAACGATGGTCATTATGGCCCAACAGTTCTATTTTTGTTTCATCAGACCAGAGGACATTTCTCCAGAAAGTATGGTATTTTTTCCCCATGTGCAGTTGCAATCCGTTGTGTGGCTTTTTATGGCGATTTTGGAGCAATGGCTTCTTACTTGGTGATATAGGACTCGTTTCACTGTGGGTATTGATACTTTTGTACCTGTTTCCTCCAGCATCTTCACAAGGTCCCTTTCTGTTCTGGGATTGATTTGCACTTTTCACACAAGTACGTTCATCTCTAGGAGACAGAACGCGTCTCCTTCCTGAGCGGTATAAGTTTGAATGACTCCAACCTAAGTGTATGTAAACTTCCAACTTCAACTGTACATGTTTTTAAAATGAAACATATATGGTAACAGGTGAATTAACACTCCTCAGTTAGCATGCTCAAGCAAGCTAAAACCCACATGTTAGCAAAAACTAACTCGCAGTAATTGTTAACAAGTTAGAAATGATTTAATCACTTTGCTGTAGGATACTATTTACTAGTTAACAAAAAATGTGTATCATATAAGATATATTCACCCCACCCAGTATTGTAATCAAAACTTACCAGAAAGCATGTAGTCCTTGGCTCAGACAGTGTAGTGGTGTGGGCTCAATAGCATCTCATTAGTGTGCAAGATCTTGAGAATCAGCTGTCCATGTGATGGAAGAATGCACTGTGCATGCAGAGGGTTGCAATAAAATTGAATTGGGGAAAGTTTGACCAAAAATATGCCACAAGACCTAGAATTGCCTTATGTATCACGCAAAGGTTCACTGTTATAAGTTAATGCAGACGACACTGCTATGCAGACGACACACAATTAATCTTCTCCTTTCCCCCTTCTGATGACCAGGTGGCGAATCGCATCTCTGCATGTCTGGCAGACATATCAGTGTGGATGACGGATCACCACCTCAAGCTGAACCTCGGCAAGACGGAGCTGCTCTTCCTCCCGGGGAAGGACTGCCCGTTCCATGATCTCGCCATCACGGTCGACAACTCCATTGTGTCCTCCTCCCAGAGCGCCAAGAACCTTGGCGTGATCCTGGACAACACCCTGTCGTTCTCAACTAACATCAAGGCGGTGGCCCGTTCCTGTAGGTTCATGCTCTACAACATCCGCAGAGTACGACCCTGCCTCACACAGGAAGCGGCGCAGGTCCTAATCCAGGCACTTGTCATCTCCCGTCTGGATTACTGCAACTCGCTGTTGGCTGGGCTCCCTGCCTGTGCCATTAAACCCCTTCAACTCATCCAGAACGCCGCAGCCCGTCTGGTGTTCAACCTTCCCAAGTTCTCTCACGTCACCCCGCTCCTCCGTTCTCTCCACTGGCTTCCAGTTGAAGCTCGCATCCGCTACAAGACCATGGTGCTTGCCTACGGAGCTGTGAGGGGAACGGCACCTCAGTACCTCCAGGCTCTGATCAGGCCCTACACCCAAACAAGGGCACTGCGTTCATCCACCTCTGGCCTGCTCGCCTCCCTACCACTGAGGAAGTACAGCTCCCGCTCAGCCCAGTCAAAACTGTTCGCTGCCCTGGCCCCCCAATGGTGGAACAAACTCCCTCACGACGCCAGGACAGCGGAGTCAATCACCACCTTCCGGAGACACCTGAAACCCCACCTCTTTAAGGAATACCTAGGATAGGTTAAGTAATCCCTCTCACCCCACCCCCCTAAGTTTTAGATGCACTATTGTTAAGTGACTGTCCCACTGGATGTCATAAGGTGAATGCACCAATTTGTAAGTCGCTCTGGATAAGAGCGTCTGCTAAATGACTTAAATGTAATGTAAATGTAAATGTAATGTTTTTGTTGAATTTAGGTAAAATTCCCAGGCTTAACTTCCATTGAAAATTTCCAAAGATTTCCTGGAAAATGTCCAACCCTTTGCAACCCTTTTCCTGACACTCTGACGCTCTTTCTCTCCTCATTTAACAGCTCACTCTAAGTGGGGATGCTTGTGATTGACCAGCATGTACATGCCATGCAGAGAGTGAGATCCCGCTTGTGATTTGTCAGCGTCCTTTGTATATTTAGAGTGAACGAGTGCAGTCTAGTGCATCTCATTGGAGTAGGTACCGTACTCCATTTCTTTTGTTGTGTTAACCTCGTCAAAAAAAGTTTGGCTGTCTTGCGATATGCATGTTGAACGTCATTATCACAATTTTGTTTGGAATTAGATTAAGACTTATCTACTCTCCCACCACTTCTATTTTTAAACCCATATGCTAAGAGCATGCATCTGGACACATCTGACACACACACACACACACACTGTTCTGGCATATAGGAAGCCCAATGGCTTGCAGCAGGTGTCGGTCTGGATGTCCTTGGTTTCTCCCTGGGAACAGAACGAAGTGTGTGTGTGTGTGTAGAGAAGGGTCAGTGTGTGTGGAGGGGGTGTCTCTTGGTGAGGCAAAAGAGGGGCAGATGGGCAGTGGGTCCCTGTGGCTCTTTGTGTGTGCTTGCATGCTCCCCTCTCTCCATGCGTCTCTTTATCTCACATTGAAAGGCTTTGCCCACTAATTGTCGGATTAGTGAAAGCGATCCACCAATGCCCCACTGCACCCAATCAACTGACACACACACACACGCACACGCACGTGTGGGGGAATGTCTTTTAATCAGTTGATCAATGGAGAGGCACATGGCGTTGCGGTCGACCAGACAGATGGACTGCAGTGCGGATGTTTAGGACCCATTTCCCCTCTATTGTTTTTACCTCCTCTTTCCCGTCCTATTAAAATCCCTTCCTAAAAGGTTTAGAGGGACAAAGCTGTGCTGGCAGGGTCATCTTTGAAGACATGTGCACCCTCCTGCGTTGTTCATTTAGGTTTTTTTCTTTTAGTTTCTTTAACCAAAGAAGTGTGGAAGTGTTTAGAGAGCTTGGTTGGTTACGCGCACACACACACACCCCCCTACTGCAGTCAGTCAGTATGACCTCAATCAGCCTATCTCTGGCACAGACAAAACAGGCTACTGAGTGTTAGATTATATATGGCCTAGTAGTCTGTTCAGTTGCTTGATGTGTCCAGCATTTCAACCTTTTGACATCACTACATTGAATGAATTTGAATAACTTTTTGAGTTTACCTAATGGTAGAATTTGGTGATGTTTTTGAGGTGCAGAATTTTAGTCTGGAGACCGTTTCTGCTGTCACCCCATAACATTGTCAAGCATCATTGCTTTTTACACACCAGAAGGCAAGTGAGCTTTACGTGATCTTTAGGTTAACCTTTTTCAACTTTGACCTGGTGCCGTTTGGCTGCACCCCCTCCCAATCCAGCAGATGGACTTTACTAGCCTTTCTTCTGAAATGTGCACTTGTTCACGCCTCGTCATTGATTTAGGAGAGCAATGTGCAGTTAGTTGAGGCCAGTTTTACGGTAACGGAATTCCACTGAGACCCTTTCACTTTAACATGTATATCAAACATCATTGATTTCAAATTTTAACAAACCATAGAACTCTATGCACAATGACTACTTTTAATTTTCACTGAAAATATTACAAAAAAAACATTCACAGGAAGTACTCTGCAGATACAAAGTTTGGTAACTGAGTAAAAAGTTTTACGTTAATTCTGTTTCCATACTTTTCAGTAAATGTTTAAGTGCAGCTGAACACTGGTCGGAGTAAGCAAGTCTCGGTTTCAACTGTGACTTCATGCTGCAGGTTAGACAGGTCAAGTGGCATTAAAAACCTCTAGATACTACCCATCCCGGGTCCGGGAGCGTTGTCATCAAATGACACAAATTAGCATAACGCAACGGACATAAAATATTCCTATTCATGAAATCACAAGTGAAATATATTGAAACACAGCCTTTTGTTAATGACCCTGTCATCTCAGATTTTGAAAATATGCTTGACAGCCAAAGCAAGACAAGCATTTGTAAGTTTATTGATAGCCTAGCCTAGCATAGCATTATGCCTAGCTAGCAGCAGGCAACCTGGTCACAAATCAGAAAAGCAATCAAATGAAATCGTTTACCTTTGAGCTTCGGATATTTTCACTCACGAGACTCCCAGTTAGATAGCAAATTATTATCTTTGTAGGCGAAATAGCTGCGTTTGTTCTTCACGTTTGGCTGAGAAATCGACCAGAAATTGCGGTCACGACAACCCCGAAAAATATTCCAAATTGGCTCCATAATATCGACAGAAACATGGCAAACGTTGTTTATAATCAATCCTCAATGTGTTTTTCAAATATCTATTTGATAATATATCAACCGGGACTGGTGGCTTCTTAGTAGGAGAGAGAGAAACAATGGCCGTATTTGTCCTCTACGCACGAAACGCTGAGAGACTTCTCACGCAATGTTGACGTTCAGGCTCATCAGTTCTGTTCTAGTCACAGACGATACGTTTTGGAGACTTTAGAGTGTTCTCTATCCTAAGTTGTCAATTATATGCATATTCTAGCATCTTGTCCTGACAAAATAGCCTGTTTACTTTTGGGATGTTATTTTTCCAAAAATGGAAATGGTGCCCCTTAGATTGGACCATTGCTAAGATGGTAAAATAAGAAAGAGGCTTGCCTTGGCCATGAAGGACCACCAGTGGACTACTGAAGACTGGAAGGTCTTATGGACCGATGAATCTTTTAAGTCTTCGGCTCATCACACAGGGTTTTTGTACGTCGCCAAGTAGGCGAAAGGATGGTTCCTCAGTGTGTGTGTGACACAAACTGTCAAACAGAGTAGGAAGTGTGATGTTCTGGGGCTCTTTTGCTGGATCCAGAGTCAGCGACTTGCACAGTGAGTGGCACCCTAAACCAAAACGGCTTCCACTTCTGCCCAGTTCATCCCAATCTGTGAAAGTAAAGCAACCTAGAAGTGCAACAGTGTTTAACTTTCTGAACAATATCTGATTTTCATTGTAGAAAGAAGTGTTGAAGAATGCCACGAGTGTGTTCGGCTGTTATGTCTGCAAAAGGTGGCTACTTTGTGTGAAATGTAGATTACATTTTGTTAAACAATTATGGAATATTTTTATTTATTTGTTCTATGCTTTCATTTCAGAGTACATTAAGACATAACTGTGAATTTCACCTTCATTTCACTTTTAAAAAATGTTTTATATAACTTTTGACTGGTAGTGTATACTGAACATAAATGCAATATATAAAGTGTTGGTTTCATGAGCTGAAATAAAGACCCCAGAAGTTTTCCATACACACAATAAGCTTATTTCTCTATTGTGCAAAAATGTGTTTACATCTGTTAGTGAGCATTTCTCCTTTGCCAAGATAATCCATCCACCTGACAGGTGTGGCATATCAAGAAGCTCCTTAAACAGCATGCTCATTACACAGGGGAACCTTGTGCTGGGGCCATTAAAAGGCCACTCTAAAATGTGAAGTTTAGTCACACAACACAATGCCACAAGTTTCAGGTTCTTCAGGTTTTCTTTCCAGGTTTTTCACAACCGCAGACCACGTGTAGCCACGACATCCCAGGACCTCCATACCCGGGCTTCTTCACCTGCGGGATTGTCTGCGACCAGCCACCCGGACAGCTGAAACTGGGTTTGCACAATCGAAGAATTTCTGCCAGAAACACTCAGGGAAGTTAATCTGCGTGCTCGTCCTCACACGGGTTTTGACCTTATTGCAGTTCTGCGTCGTAACCAACCTCGGTGGGCAAATGGTCACCTTCGATGGCCACTGGCATGCTGAAGAAGTGCGCTCTTCAAGGATGTATCCTGTTTCCAACTACTGGGGAGATGCCAGACCGCGTGAATGGCTTTGTGTTGGCGAGCGCTTTGCTGATGTCAATGTTGTGAACATTGCCCCATGGTAGCGATGAGGTTATAGAATTGTCAGGCATAAACTATGGACAACGAACACAATTGCATTTTATTGATGGCAATTTGAATGCACAGATACCGTGATGCTATCCTGTAGCCCATTGTCGTGCCTTTCATCTGCAGTTTCGGCATAATACCCCATGTCGCAAGGATCTGTACACAATTCCTGGAAGCTGAAATGTCCCTGTTTTTCCATGGCCTGCATACTCACCAGACATGCATACTCCCCAGACATGCCACGCATTGAGCAAGTTTGGGATGCTCTGGATTGACGTGTACAACAGCATCTTCCAGCTTCTGCCAATATCCAGCAACTTTGCACAGCCATTGAAATGGAATTTTGTGCCACTACTCTCCACAATTAACAGCCTGATCAACTCTATGAGGATGAGATGTCACGCTGTGTAAGGCTAGTGGTGGTCACCAGATACTGTGTTCTGATGCACGCCCCTAGTTTAAAATTAAAATAAAGTTCTGTGACCTACCGATGCATATCTGTATTCCCAAATCCATAGTTTATGGCCTAATGAAATGTATTTCAATTGACTAACTTAGTAAAATCTTATTGTGCGTTATTTTTTTGTGTAGTTTGACTCTTTTTAAAATGTATTTATTTTTTATATATATATACTTTTGAGGAATTTATTGAACTTTTTTTTGTTCTGGCAATGACAACAAAGGGCAGACAGTCATCTGAGAGGGATAATGTGAAGACTTGTGGTCATCCAGCAGAGACGTAGACCAGACAAGCGACTGGTCCAACAGAAGTCTTGTCTCTTGGTGCAGCTGGCTTTCCCGTCACAAAGTTGCTTGAGGTCACCAGACCAGGGTATGTGGCACGGGGCTAGTGCAGGCTGTGAGGCAGTTCTGGAAGAGGGGAGCCAACAGGATAAGATGGTGGCGCTCCCCCTGCCCAGGAGCACCTCAGCAATGAGGGCCTGTAAGGTCCCTAGATGAGCAGGAGGAGTCCTCTTGACCCCGGTACGGTGTCAACTGAGGACACCAGGACTGGAGACCTCAGCGCCGACACGGCAGAGCTCAACAAGGACCCTGGGACTGGCTACTTAGGTGGCTGGACCCACTGAGCAGCAATGGGCGGCCACTGGAAGGGATGGAGCCAGGCAAAGGGACCAGGATCAGGAGGTTGGGCAGCCGAGCTTGACAAAGGTCTCAGCACGACAGACAGATGTTTGACTGCAGGTCTCGACCAAGGTCTCGGGGCTATTGACCGCAGGTCCCCAGAGCTCGACGAGGGCCTCCGCAATGCAGATTGTGAGGCCGCCCCATCAGCAACAGGAGTTGAGGTTGGCTATATCTCCACAGCAGTGACGGACAGAGATAAATGCACACCTGAGCGGTAGAAAAAAAACAGAGCTAGTGACTTGGGGCCTTACTGGGCTGTAGATTGTGAGCTAGGGGAAGTTAGACCTATCTGGAAAAAGAGCTCTGATACTCATACAGGAAACTGTGGGCCTAGCATAGCAGGAAACTGTGGGCCTAGCATAGCAGGAAACTGAAACCACTAGGTGATAAGGGAACTGAAGGCTAATATGATCTGGACCTACTGGGGCTAGTAGAGCAGAGGCTTTAGCATCTCCTACGACAGGACACTGAACACCTTGGACAGGCGGGTCCCCCACTGGGATGTCAGGAGGACCCCCCCCCCCCCCATGGGGACGTCAGGAGGGTCTGGACAGCGGACATGGACCGAGCCACTGCAGCAAAGGGGGCTCTCAGGGCGGTGGCTCCCAGGGAGGAGCTTTGAGACCACAGCAGGCTGGATGTTGAAGGTAGGGTTAGGCAGGTCCCACCAGACCAGGACCGAAGAGGTCTGAGTGAACTTGGCATGCACAGCAGCCGCAGGCAGGGCTCCCACATTATGGACCAACTGACATTTGGCGTTGTCTGCTGGAGTAGGAATAGGGTGCTCTCTCAGGGTGTCAGCTCTGCCGTCCCTGGAGAAGGCTCAGTAGGAGCACAGTGGTATGGCGCTCATCCAGGATGAGCTCAGGGAGCTCGTTTGTCCCTGAGGAAGGCTGTAGGTTTCACTGATCGCAACCGGGCAGGGAGGTGAGTATTGGTCTTGGGTCCAGAATGGGTCAGCAGAACCTCATGTCATTGGAGACAGTGATGGCATCACTATGGGAACCAGTTGAGAATGTGAGGCAGGAGTTGTTTGGAACACAGTGGGGTGCTCCCCCAGGGTGAGCTCAAGTAGCTCCTCTGTATCTGGAGTAGACCGTAGGACTGCTGTGGAGACCATTTAAGACTCTGCAGCAGGAGCTGGTTTAAGCACAGTGGTGGGAGTGTATAGCTGAGGCTCCATGGTAGGAGCGGGTGTATTAGGCCCCACTACTAACTCAGCTGGAAGTCGATGGGGTGCTCCCTCGGGGTGAGCTCTGGTAGCTCCTCTGGCCCTGGAGAAAGCTGTAGCACCTCTGTGAGGGACTCCACAGCAGAGGTCGGATCTGAGATCGGTGCTAAGGTGGAAGGGCAAAGTGTCTTGAGCATCTTCTGATATCTGGCATTGCTGATCTGGTCGCGCTGGCGCCGCAGAACCTCCGTTCTCCCCCTCTAATACCGCTTGCAGTTGTAAGAAGAAAGAACTGTGGACGGACTGACTGAGATGGTCAGGTGCTAACTGACAGTGTCCATCAGGTAAGTACTAGCTAAAGTGGACTGTAGGAGCCATCAATCTGACTACTTTAGCTTATCAATCTCGTCACATTGGCTGTGTAGACGCAGTGTGTCCGCTCTGGTTGTCACCATAGTTCCATGCTCCCGGTGATCTCTGGGGCAGGTTCGACGCTGATCCTGATAATGTCCGATCTAAGTTTGATGCTAATCTTGGCAATCTCTGGTTGAGGTTAGCCTGTGGTGGGAACTCCAATGAAAAGGCTGAGGCTCTGTTCTCTTCTGCTGGTCAGCCTGGTGGCGAGTTGGACCGGTGATGAGTCATTGAAGGGGTAGGCGGCCACTTTGACTGGAGTATGTAACATCTCGATTTCTCAATAGAACCCTCTAGCAGCTCTCCCTCGTAGGAGTGGATGTGTGTGGTAGTCTGTGCCTCGACTCTTTGCCGTAGTAGTTGTAATCAGTGAGATATTGTGGCGGGTGATCCAGTCGGCGCAAACTTACCACATCTTGTGTAGGCTCTTCTCTGTTAACTGGCATCCTTGGGCTCTAGTACTCACTGTTGTATCCAGCTCGTAAGGACCATGAACAATAAGGGTAGGGTTTTAGAGAATCAAAGGACCATGAATGTAATAAGAAACCTTTACGTGTTGGCTTAATACTGGTAGCAACCACTACAGAATTTCTGGTCAGAACAAGGATGAGGCGGGTTTAATGGAAGATGTCCACATTCACACACATCTGACCACTCATGGTTCCGATAACTGAGAATCCTATCCAGTGATAACTGACATTAATTATGGGTCTAAAAGGAAAGAGGAGAAAGAACTTAGGCAAGAGCACTGTCATAATAGGAATAAAGACTGTACAAGCTAGCACAGCCAAAGTCCAACAGCGCATGCTATACACTACAGCATAAGGCCTAGTCACATGGCAATAACCTACAAAGGCTTGGGAACTTGTAAACATGCTGAACGTAGGTAAATGAACAGTACAAGAGTGTAGGTACATCTACATAACAAAGAGCATGAGGAATTTACAAGAATAGAAATAGCCTAGCACCACAAATAACTAATGCTAAAACCGCTAACATCGCTAATAAGCATGCTAAATACCAATGCATTCTGAATGAGAACCGCTAGCGGGAGTCCGAGCTAGCTAACAAGCTCAACATAAATGGTCATTATAAACAGCCATAGACAATAGCTATTTTTGCCTTGTTGTTTACAGAGCTACGGCAGTTGTAGATACACGCACAATCAAATTAACGGCAAAGGAAATGTCCACGAAATAAAAGGTAGCAGGAGAGCAAAGGGGTTTATCCGAACTCTGCCCTACATTGCTAGGAGTCCTTCTGAACATCCCGTAATAGAGGCTGCTGACTACCTAACATATATTGACTGGTGTGACCTTTACTTATAATAAACTAAATTAGTTAGAACTTTCTGAATGGGGGCAAAGCTGCATGGCAAAAAACACCACTAGAGCGTGCTAGAACAGCTGACTGAAGCTGTCCGTTCTAACACCCACAGTAACATAAATTAATGAAAATGCTATTGTTACCAAAAAATGTTTTGTGTTCTACTGTTACCTAAGACTTTCATAAATGCAACCAAATTATACATTTTGCAATGGCATACAGTGCTTTCGGAAACAATTCAGACACCCTTTTTCCAAATGTTGTTATGTTACTGCCTTAATCTACAATGGATACAATATTTGTATGTTTGGAACCACCAAGACTCCTAGAGCTGGCCACCTGGCCAAACTGAACAATCGGGGAGAAGGTCCTTGGTCAGGGAGGTGACCAAGAACACAATGATCGCTCTGACAGAGCTTGAGCGGATCTGCGGAGAAGAATGGGACAAACTACCCAAATACATGTGCCAAGCTTGTAGCGTTATACCCAAGAAGACTTGAGGCTGTAATTGCTGCCAAAGGTGATACTACAACAGTACTGTGTAATGGGTCTGAATACTTATGTAAAAGTAATATTTGAGTTTTATTTGAAAAACATTTGCAAACATTTCTAAACCTGTTTTTACTTTCATTATGGGGATATGGTGTAAATTGATGAGGGGAGAAAAAGCTATTTAATATATTTTTAGAATGAGCCTCTAACGTAACAAAATGTGGAAAAAGTGAAGGGTCAATTTCTGAATGCACTGTAAATGAAATGTAATAATTACACTGTTATAATTTTGGAGGCCAAATTACTGCTCATTAGCTTCAAGGGGGGTCCCTCGAGGATCAGCGGTGCTAGTGTTAGTGATAAATCAGAGTCTCAGCGTAATACCTTTCCGGGGGAATGCCCTACAGTAAATGTAAATGAACACTTTATAGCCTCAAAACATTGTGAAAACTTTCATATCATGGATGGTCAGTCCTTTCATCCATAGTTCTATGAAGTGGACTGGTTCCATTTCTCCAACGCCATCCCACAGCCTTTTACTGAAACAGTGGTAGGGACTTTGCTTTGTTGTTTTAAATGTGGAGTGCCCTTTAACAGCATAGACTTGTAAGTATTGGCTGGAGAGTTTATTTTCCCAGCATTGTTACATTTCACCATTGTTAAATCCATTTAGGAAAGTATCGAAGCAAAAGTGTGGAGAATTGGTATACATCCCTACTGGTGTATACAGGGCTACTATTTCCTCTGCTCGTGCTCAGCCAGAACAGTGATGTTCCTAGTAGTGAAATGTGAACCCCCATAAACAATTGTCCTGGGTCTGTCTGCCTGGCGGCCCTCTTGGGGGGAGGGTTACAAAGCCCCCAGAAATCTGGTATTGTGCCCTATTACCTAATGTAGCAAATATGGTGCCATTCCATTACCTATGTAGTGCAATAATTATGTTTACCTTATATTAGTGAAAGACTGGCTGGGGAGTGGGGATGAGAACACTGAAAGCTCACCACAGCCCATTATCCTGTGTATGTCTGGCCCTCTGGTCATACACAGCACTGCTATTGATACAGCAGAACTTCTACTGTGGCGGCTGCCACCCGGAAGGCTCCAGACCAGATAGGCGTCCTAGTCAAACCACTCATCAGTAAGATGTGCTTTGAACAGACAGTCAGTCACCTCTGCAGTTAAAGGGATAGTTAGACATTATGGCAGTAAAACATCTACTTACCCAGAGTAAGATGAACTCATGGATACCATTTGTAGGTCTCTGTGTGCAGTTTTTTCCCCCACCTGTTATTTAACCAGGTAAGCAAGTTGAGAACAAGTTTTCAACTGTGACCTGTCCAAGATAAAGCAAAGCAGTAGTTACACATGGAATAAACACGCGTACAGTCAACACAATTGAGGAAAAAAATAGTATATATAGTGTGTGCAAATGGCGCGAGAAGGTAAGGCAATAAATGGGCCATAGTAGCAAAGTAATTACAATTAAGCAGATTAACACTGGAGTGATAGATGAGCAGATGATGGTGTGTAAGTAGTGATACTGGTGTGGAAAGAGCAGCAAAGTAAAAAAAACAATATGGGGATGAGGTAGGTAGGTTGGGTGGGCTATTTACAGATGGACTATGTACAGCTGCAGCGATCGGTTAGTTGCTCAGATAGCTGATGTTTAAAGTTAGTGAGGGAAATCTAAGTCTCCAGCTTCAGCTATTTTGTTTTTTTTTTGCAATTGTTCAAGTCACTGGAAGGAAAGGTGGCCAAAGGAGGTGTTTGCTTTGGGGATGACCAGTGAGATATACCTGCTGGAGTACGTGCTACAGGTGGGTGTTACCGTGATCAGTGAGCTGAGATAAGGCGGCGGTTTACCTAGCATAGACCTATAGATGACCTGGATCCAGTGGGTCTGGCGACGAATATTATGTAGCGAGGGCCAGCCGACTAGAGCATACAGGTCGCAGTGGTGGTTGGTATAAGGCGCTTTGGGAACAAAACGGATGGCATTGTGATAGACTACATCCAATTTGCTGAGTAGAGTATTGGAAGCTATTTTGTAGATGACATCGCCGAAGTCGAGGATCGGTAGGATTGTCAGTTTTACTAGGGTAAGTTTGGCGTGGCGTGAGTGGAGGAGGCTTTGTTGCGAAATAGAAAGCCGATTTGTTTTTGGATTGGAGATGTTTAATATGAGTCTGGAAGGAGAGTTTAGTCTAGCCAGACAACTAGGTGTTTGTAGTTGTCCACATATTCGAAGTCAGAACCGTCCAGAATAGTGATGCGAGTCGGGCGGGCGTGTGCGGGCAGCAAACGTTTGAAAAGCATGCATTTGGTTTTACTTGCATTTAAGAGCAATTAGAGGCCACGGAAGTAGAGTTGTATGATTTTGAAGCTCATCTGGAGGGTAGTTAAGGGCCAGAAGTATACAGAATGGTGTCGTCTGCGTAGAGGTGAATCAGAGAATCCCCAGCAGCAAGAGCGCCATTGATGTATACAGAGAAAAGAGTTGGCCCAAGAATTGAACCCTGTGGCACCCCCATATACTACCAAAGGTCTGGACAACAGGCCCTCTGATTTGACACAGCTGGAAGGAAGTTGATGGTAGTTAAGTGAACCATTGCTAACTCTTAGAGCGTTAGCATGTTTCAGTTCGGCCAGCGCCTAGCCGAACCAAACAATTGTCGCATACTCCCTTGAATGACCTTTGCTTGAGAAATGAGGGGGAAAAAGCTGCACCTGTACTGTTTGTCCATTTTTGAGATGCCGTAGCCAGAATACAATGCCTCAATAGTCAGAATGTATCCACTATAACTCAAGAAATCTGTCACAATATATGCACACACTCTACCCAACTGTTTTGGCATGGAAGCATGCAGATGCCTTTAGGGGATGTGCTTGTCTCCTTTCATGAACAATTCGATACTTCTAGATTAGGGAGGCACCGAAATTACATTTTTGGCTGATACTGATATCTGATATTTTGCTTGCCAATTTTTTTTTCCTTCTGTAGCTCACTTGGTAGAGCATGGCGCTTGTAACGCCAGGGTAGTGGGTTCGATCCCCGGGACCACCCATACGTAGAATGTATGCACACATGACTGTAAGTCGCTTTGGATAAAAGCGTCTGCTAAATGGCATATATTATTATTATATTATTATATTATTATTTAAATCTAGCTGCCTTTTTAAGCATTCTAGTACAGTTAAATAGCGCACGCACACAAATTAACCACAAGGTTATTTTGTTGGCATTTACGTATGTCCCCATTACCAGTAAAACATAATCAAAACCTTTTTATTTCACTCACTTGCTGTTCTGTTTTGTTCTTAATTTGTTCAGTCTCATCCAGGATTTCATCATACATGTCAAGCAGCAAAGTTTCAGCTCGGTCTGTCCGTGGGCCTCTTCTCCTCTGTGCCAACTGTCACTGTGTCAGTGTCCCGCTGTATCTGTAACATTTCACAGAAGCACTGTTTCTTGTCTGCATCCAAGTCCTTTGTACTTAGCATCGAGCATGGTGGCGAAAGAGGCTCAGAATGACACCAAATCACTTGTTTCACAGCCTGCAGTAGATTACTTTACCAAGTTAACCTGACGGTCTGTGTTGTTGAGCAGGCGTTTCAATGCCATGAAAGTGTATCACGTCTGCTACAGACGCAGTTGAGCTTATTTCTCAAGTCAGTTGTTTTGAATGGAGCGAGGAGTGTTCATATTTCAAACATGTTTTGAAATGGCAGCCGCAGTATGAGAACCAGCACATTCTTGAGCATGCAATACGGCTTTCCTCAGTACGAAATCCTCATCAACCCACTGTGCTGTCAGATTCAATGCTCATGGGGCTGACATCGTTGGTCTAAATGTCAGACGTGAAGCTAATAGCAGTGACACCCATAGCAAAGTAGCTCATGGATGTGAGTTTAGTGTGTACCGGTACTCAACCAGTCCGCGAAAGCCAACATTATCCACGACAGATAACGGTTGATTTGTCAAGGGCAATAAATTCCATTATCTTGGTGTTTTTAATGGATTTCACCTTTTTGAGTTGTCTTGCTGAAATGTTCTTACTCGTTCAAATGGCTGCTCGATCCACACAGCAGACATTGTGGGCTGGGTTTGGAATGCTGTGTTGCAAGTGTAGCTCTGTATTTGTTTTTTGACATTACATCATGTACCTACGTTTTATATGTATGCACGTCAGCTTTGACATCAGTTTTGCACATTGGCATTAAACTAGACATTGGGCCAATGTTGGCATTTTTAGATCATTTCAGCCGATTCCGGTATGTTCACCGATATATCGTGCACCCCTAGTCTAGATGCATGGCATATGATACATTTTAGTTTTAAATGTTTTTGCTGCGATTTGGTTTAACTAGGAGAACAAATTGATGCAATACAATATTGTTTTTTGCATGAACACATTTTAAATATCTGCTGCTGATTGGCGCTCATGTGCTGGACATCTGAGCTGGAGCTGTCTGAGATTACTTCTCTAAGTTGAGCAAGTTAATATATTGCAGTTTTGGATTTTACCCCTGTCTCGAAAGCAAATGGTTTAGACTGTTTGGAATTTTATGGAGAGATTCTCCCACGCCTACCAATGAATGCGAAATTAATGCTGTTCATTTTGAAATTACCCTGTTCATGTAAAAATGACCAAATACACTGACTGTTTAAAGCAGAACTAACAAAACTATTTCTTACGGTGACCCTGAACCCTTATCACCAGTTGGATCTGAGTGGTGGCTACTCTGTTTAAACCATTTTATAGAGCACATTTGGTAACAATGACCCAGGAAAATACATTCGTCACTCAACCAATAAAGCCTATTATTTGACATTGCAAAAGCCATTTTACAAGCATCTGAAGGCTGATGGTGCCAGATGTACGGATAGCCTATTAGAATAACAGGGAAAGGCCTACCGCTCGTTGGCGTGTCCACCTTTTATCTCCCGCACTTTTTTTTCCAGATTTTCTTTTCACTCACCACACCCCTCATCTCCACAGGAGGTTTTTCATTGCAGATATTATATTAGTTTCCATAGAATCCACACTAAACATAACCCTACTCTTTTCCCACAGGCAGGTCAATCCCTCAAAAGATGGTTCGGCGCATCAGAGCTGCGAGGTGGAAGACTTTTGGTACAAGCCCAGCGAGGAAGAGGAAGCTCTGTACGGCACATCACCCCCCTACACCTCCCGGCAGATGAAAGGCATGTCGGGAAAACACCAGAACAGCCAGGCCAGGTCGGCTGGACGCTCCCCGTTGGACACTCTCCTAACAAGAGTAAGTTGGGGGGATAAGATGGAGGCAGTGGTCACAGAGTCCGAGGTAGAGGGGACAGGGGTATCGTGTGATAAACATGTTAGGCAAACGCCTTGTTTGCAGATAAACGTGACAGATAAACATTAACCCAATCTACCTGTTAAGGACAATTTATACCCTACGTAGACGGACCCTGCAGAGTGCAGTGTTTTTGTTACAAAAGAAGTGGGTCCTTGTAGTGCGTTCCAACATTCGACATACTCCTGTGCCACATGACAATTGTAACGCGCTGTATTATTCATTGAGTAGCTGTGGGGGCATTGTTTAGGCAATGAAGCTTGCTTGATTCCTTGATCTATAGGCTATGCATCAAAGTAGCCTCTTGCATTGATAAGCAAATATAATCTCAGCTACTATTCAAATAACAATGTAACTTCATTAGAATAACTAGTGATTCTAGGCTATTTGTAAAAATCACTGCGAGATGTGCTTCTCCGCGACCAAAACATTACATTCTACTTTTAGCTGATATGGTAACTAATACATTAAAGCAGCATATTAAACTGGGATATAATGTTGTAGATTACACTGGCAAGTAAAGACTATATTTACCAAGGCATATTATTTACAGTTGAAGTCGTAAGTTTACATACACCTTAACCAAATACATTTACCTCAGTTTTTCACAATTCCTGACATTTAATCCTAATAAAAATGCCCCGTCTTAGGTCGGTTATGATCAACACTTTTATTTTAAGAATTTGAAATTTCAGAATAATAGTAGTGATTGATTTCTGCAATGATTTCTTTCATCACATTCCCAGTGGGTCAGAAGTTTACATACACTCAATTAGTATTTGGTAGCGTTGCCTTTAAATTGTTTAACTTACGTCAAATGTTTCGGGTTACTTTCCACAAGCTTCCCACAATAAGTTTTGGCCCATTCCTCCTGACCGAGCTGGTGTAACTGAGTCAGGTTGATAGGCCTCCTTGCTCTCACATGCTTTTTCAGTTCTGCCTACACATTTTCTATAGGATTGAGGTCAGGGCTTTGTGAGGGCCACTCGAATACCTTGACTTTGTTCTTAATTGATTTGGCCACAAATTTGGCAGTATGCTTGGGGTCATTGTCCATTTGGAAGACCCATTTGCGACTAAACTTTAACTTCCTGACTGATGTCTTGAGATGTTGCTTCAATATATCCACATAATTTTCCTGCCTCGTGATGCCATCTATTTTTTGAAGTGCACCAGTCCCTCCTGCAGCAAAGCACCCCCACAACATGATGCTGTCACCCCCGTGCTTCACGGTTGGGATGGTGTTCTTCGGGTTGTAAGCCTCCCCTTTCTCCTCCAAACATAACAATGGTCATTATGGCCAAACAGTTTGATTTTTGTTTCATCAGACCAGAGGACATTTTTCCAAAAAGTACCATCTTTGTCCCCATGTGCAGTTGCAACCCTAAAGCATGCACACAGATATAAATATTTTAATGTAACTGTAAAGAATATTTTGTGTGTAATGAGGAGCAACCAGATGCTGCACTTGATACATTTATGAAATTGCTTATTCCACTTACTAATAAGAAAATGACCGTATAAACAGTTATATGAACATTATAAAGAATGCTAGTAAAAAAGCTTAAATGAAAATTTGAGCAAAAAGGCAAACTCAGTTCCATCATTCATTGAATCAGATGGCTCATTCATCACAAAACCCACTGATATTGCCAACTACTTTAAAAAAATGTTTAAATGAGAGTACACATTGAAGTATATCTGACCAAATTATGAAAGACATCCACTGTAATTTTGTAGAGGTGTTTTTTAAAATATTTTTTATTATCTACAATGACAAGTCACCGGGGTCTGACCACTTGGATGGAAAATTACAGAGGATAATAGCAGACAATATTGCCACTCCTATTTGCCTTACCTTCAGTCTAAGCCTACTAGAAGGTGTGTGTGCCCTCAGGCCTGGAGGGAAGCAAAAGTCATTCCCCTACCTAAGAATAAGTCAAGCCCCCTTTACTGGCTCAAATAGCCAACCAATCAGCCTGCTACCAACCCTTTTAGTAAATGTTTGAGGAAAATGTGTGGGTTGACCAGATACATTTGCTATTTTTCTGTATACAAATTGACAAGACTTTCAGCATGCTTCTAGGGAAGGATATTCATCAAGCACAGCACTTACACAAATGACTGACTGTGAGAAATTGATGATAAAAAGATTGTAAGCGCTGTTTTAGACTTCAGTGTGGCTTTTGACATCAATCATAGTCTGCTGCTGGAAAAATAAATGTGGACAAATAAATAATGGAAGCATCCAATTAGAATCAGGATTTCCCCAGGGCAGCTGTCTAGGCCCTTTTTTAAAAACATATATTTTTTTAAATAATAATTACTAATGACACACCAATGGCCTTGAATAAAGCCAGTGTGTATGCTTAGGACTCAACACTATACACGTCAGCTAGTAAAATCACCGGAAAGTTAACAAAGAGCTGCTGTTTCAGAATGGGTGGCAAGATAGAAATATTTAGGACTAACCTCTAACTAAAAGCATTGGGCGGAAGTTAGCTTAGTGGTTAGTGATGGGCCAGTAACCGGACGGTTACTGGATTGAATCCCCGAGTTGACAATCTGTTGTTCTGCCCCTCAGCAAGGCAGTTAACCCACTGTTCCCTGAGTGCAGAGGACGTGAATGTCGATTCCCGGGACCTCTGATTCAGAGGGGTTGGGATGAATGCGGAAGACATTTCAGTTGAATACATTCAGTTGGACAACTGACTAGGTATCGCCCTTTCCCCATTTGTATTTGGGACAAATCATTCACCAACTCTTGTAATAAATAATACTGAAATTGAGCAAGTTGACCAAACTGCTTGGAGCAACTCTGGATTGTAAACTGTCATGGTCAAAACACGTTGATATAACAGTAGCTAAGATGAGAAGTCTGTCAATAATAAAGCGCTGCCCTGACTTTTTAACAACTACCAACAAGCAGGGATGTGAACGAGTCACCTTTCACCGTTTTGAATCCAAAATAGGTGACCTATGTGATTCGTGTAGATCCAATGACGTTTGAGGGGGCGGGTGCGCTTTGATCACTTCTGGCTGTAAGCAAACGAGTGACGCGTGTTTGGAGCAATACTGGCTGTATCCAAGGCTCGGCCAATCGTTCACATAACAGAATGCAGCACGCGTCTGAAGAGACAACCAATTTGCTTTTTACAGCATCAGGGGGCACTCTGGAAAGACAGTGGGAGAGTGGAAAGGCAGTTTGCCAGTTACAGCATCAGGGGGCACTCTGGAAAGACAGTGGGAGAGTGGAAAGGCAGTTTGCTAGTTACAGCATCGGGGGGCACTGGAAAGACAGTGGGAGAGTGGAAAGGCAGTTTGCTAGTTACAGCATCAGGGGGCACTCTGGAAAGACAGTGGGAGAGTGGAAAGGCAGTTTGCCAGTTACAGCATCAGGGGGCACTCTGGAAAGACAGTGGGAGAGTGGAAAGGCAGTTTGCCAGTTACAGCGTCAGTGGGCACTGGAAAGACAGTGGGAGAGTGGAAAGGCAGTTTGCTAGTTACAGCATCAGGGGGCACTCTGGAAAGACAGTGGGAGAGTGGAAAGGCAGTTTGCCAGTTACAGCGTCAGGGGGCACTCTGGAAAGACAGTGGGAGAGTGGAAAGGCAGTTTGCCAGTTACAGCATCAGGGGGCACTCTGGAAAGACTGGGAGAGTGGAAAGGCAGTTTGCCAGTTACAGCAGCGCATCTCCTGAACGATAACGAAGAGGTAGGTGAGATGTCTGTGCATGGAGACAGGGTGAGAAGGTTATGAAGCGTACTTCATGAGCTGTAACCGAAAAACAAAGTGTGGTGGAACAAGTATTGTTATCATTAAGTATCTTGCTAACTGGATCAAATTCTCAGTTAGCAAGCCAGAGAAATGTTGAGCAACATTAGCCAACTTAATTGATCAAATAATTGAGTTTATGGTTTGAAAATTAGCTGGTTAATTAAATCAGACAGCTAACGTTACAACATCAGATGAGCTAACATTAGTAACCTAACCAATTCTCTATAGTATTAACTGGTATACAACTCCTTGCCATTCCTCAAGTTATGTGTTAAATGTACACAGAGAGCTAATGTAAATCTCATGGCTCAAAGTGGAGGGGAGTGACTTCATCACTACTTGTTTTTGTGAAAAGTGTTGACATGCTGATTGCGCAGAGGTGTCTGTTTTTTAAACAAGTAGCACACAGCTCGGACACCCATGCATACCCCATAAGACATGCCACCAGAGGTCTCTTCACAATCCCCAAGTCAAGAACGGACTTTGGGAAGCGTACAGTAATATGTAGAACCATGTCTACATGGAACTAACTCTATTCCTTGGCAGCAGCTAATGGGGATCCTTAATACATACAAATACAAACCAACATAGTGGCTGGTGTTTGGAATGAGCAAGTAGCAGTGAGTAAAGTAACCACAGCATGTATATTTTCTTGGGGGGGGGGTAAAGGTTCTGTTATTGTATTGGGTAGAATAAGTATAGATTTTTCCTCTTTCTGTATCTCAGTAGACAATCAGCCAACCCCCTCCAGTCCATCCCAGCCCCAGAGAGAGAGTGAGCCTAACCCCTACAGGCCTATAGAGGGGGCTGAGCGAGACCGTGAGAAGGACCCCCCAGAGGCTGAGCAACATAACTACAAGTTGGGTAAGAAACAGACCGACCCTTCTGAGGGGATCCAAATAAACGTAAACAAAGCAACCGAGGAGCACCAACACAACTATAAGCAGGGTAAAAGACAACGCGCCACCCTGCGTTCCAGCGAGGGAGACCACAAGAAGACCTTTGAAGGTTCCTTCATGCTGGACCCGCTCTCCAAGACCTCCAGCCCCTTCGGTGGAGGCTCAGCCCTGAACATGGACCCCAGGAAACCCTACCTATCGCTGGGGTGTGGCAGCGGCAAGCTCCCTGTCACTATACCCCACCCCATGGCCCACCGCACCCACCGCCAGACCTCAAGGACAGACTGCCCTGCAGATAGACTCAAGTTCTTTGAGACGCTGAGGTTGTTATTGAAGCTGACTTCCATGTCGTCCAAGAAGAAGGAGAAGGAGCAGCGAGGTCTGGAGAACTCAGCCTTCATGGGCCAGAACAACGAGGTAGCTATGGATTGACTTATGAATTGATTATTAATGCTATCTTCTGGTGATGTATATCGTGTATTGCACTTTTATGTCCTGACTCTCGCTCTCATCCATTCCATCTCTCCAGGTGGTGTGGCTGGAGCTCCAGGCGTGGCACGCAAGACGCTCCGTCAACGACCAGGATCTGTTCCTGTTCACGGCTCGACAAGCAATCCCAGACATCATCAACAAGGTGCTCCACTTTAAGGTGAATTACCACAGCCTGAGCCCCAGCACCGTGGGTCTGGGACAACTGACCCTGGGGGTGTGTGTAGGACAACCAGGTATGGTTGGATCAGGGGCATCTCCTGGCCAGGGAGCCCAGAGGACACTAGTGTTAACAGAGCCTTGCTGTGGAGGCCCAGACCAGGGTCCCAAACAGAGGTCTCCAACCCAGGCCTCAGAGACTGTTTCTGGGGAGGAGAGGGATTTTAACCAGCCTGCTGCTGTTGGAGCCCCAGAGACGAACCAAAATCACTTTGCTTCAGTTGACCCATGGGGCTTCAGCGCCTGCCCTTCCTCGGCAGTAGACGCAGCGGCGCCCCTGGGCTCCGGGGCGGGGTGCAGGGAGCACCTCCAGCGCCAGCGGCTGGCCTTCGAACAGGTTAAGCGGGTGATGGAGCTGCTGGAGTCGGTGGAGGCATTGTACCCGTCCCTGCAGACCCTCCAGAAGGACTATGAGAAGTACGCAGCCAGGGACTTCCAGGGCAGGGTGCAGGCACTCTGTCTCTGGCTCAACATCACACAGGTAGGGACTGGATTGATTGACTGAGGTTTTACACGCGTTCACAATAACAGGAGAGGGGCGGTAAAGTGACAGAATGCATAGAAAAGGGCAGTAAGCACTCACAGTAAGCTTTATAAATATAGCACTTTGGGGTCAGCAAAGCTGACATTACCTTTTTTTTGTGACAACTGCTGATGTAAAAAGAGCTTAAGAAGTACATTCAAAGAAATAACTAAAAATGTAATAACTTAAATAATTAATGTTGCACATTTTGGGGAATATTCAGAGGTGGAAACTTTTTCAATTTCCTGGAAAGTTTCCAGCCCTTTGCAACCCTAGTAGAGAGCCAATACATGGAGAAATTATGTCCTCTCACTAGAAAAACAATGAACTATTTTCTGTGTTCCTGGCTTGCTTAGTTGGTAGTACACTGCGTTTGCAACACTAGGATCCTGCTGGGCCAACCAATACGAAAATGTAAGTCGCTTTGTATGAAAGCATCTACAAAATGGCATATATTTATTATATTTTCACTTAGGATCTGAACCAGAAACTTTGTGTTATGGCGACTGTCCTCGGCCTCAGGGACCTTTCCCGTATCGGCTGGCCAGTCTTCGAGATCCCCTCGCCACGCTGTTCCCGTGGCAACGACGAGGAAGACGAGGATGAAGAAGACGAGGAGAATGACTCCACGGCAACCTTCACTGCCGGTGACAGCGATGGAGAGGACAGGGACCTAGTGGGGGAGGAGGGGGAAACTGGTGAGCCCAGAGGGGTGAAACGACAACTGAGCCGGGAGAAGATGAACTCTCCCCCTGTTTGACTCCTAAATTTGCCCAGTTACTACTATCTGAGGATGGGACAGGGACTATGGAGGTGGTATCGGGGGGCACAGGGACAGGAGGGATGAACTGCCCTACAGCCATCTTCAGACCATTTGTAGATAAGGCCTTGAAACAGATGGGGCTGAGGAAACTGATCCTGAGACTACACAAGCTGATGGACCCCTCCCTCCAGAGGTCCCGGGCAGCCCTGCTCAGCCACACGCCTGCACAGGAGGTAAGAGAGTGCTGTCATATGGTTTTATATAGGGGAAGGTCACATCTGAACATCCAAAGTCTTTGAGCAGGTGATGTATTTCAAATGATAAAAAGGAAATTAGAGGGAGTGACTCTGCGCATTGTCATGTATGTTCCTATGTCCGTATTTCTCAAACTGTCCTGTTGTCCCCAATGGGTGCACGTTTTGCCCTAGCACTGCACAGCTGACTCAAATAACAGACTTTCAAAAAATCTTTCATCTGCATTTTACATTTAAAGTTGTGTTTTTTTTGCTTCATAGAACGAACGATCAGGGATCTGCAATTGTAGTTTACTTTCACAGAAAATACCTTGGTGCGTCACATTCAGCAGAAAACATCCGATGACAACAGAAATGCAACGCTATTCGGCTAGCAGCCACAAGTAAATGAGCTTAGAATGAAAAAGCAAGTATTTTTTGCAGAAACGGCCATCCTATGTCTGTTTATCATAGAAAGAATGTAGCCAGCTACATTTCCTGATGTTTTGCTTAAAGTTAATATTTAATTTTTACCAGAGAACTAGGCTGGCCACACTGAGAAGTACAGGAGAAACGTAGCTACACATCAGTCAGAGCTCTGTCTGCTGATAGAATGCCTGTTCGTGAATTCTCATCTGAGTGGAGAAGTGCAACTGAGGCACAGAATTAGTCTGATGCTGAGCAGAAATTACAATGAGAAGCATTTTAAATCTGCGTTTACAAAACGCAGCAAGATATTTCTTATGTGTTGTCTTTTTTTGTGAAAAATGCAGAATTAATTTTTGACATGACAACTTCCACTATGTTTTGAGATCCGATAAGGTGAATCACGTTAGCTAGTTAATGGCTACAACAATATTGTGATATGTCTGGGGGTTTGAAAACCCCTTTCACATTCATGCCCAACCAAACCATACAGTGCAGGCTCAGAGATTCTGTTTTCACTGTCTTTTCCTTCCCGGTTCCAGTAACTATGGTGGATGCATAACTAGTCCACCTTGTTCAGTTTAGCTTGCCCTGGCTCTGTTTTTGGATATTGTGTTCGCAGAGCTGCACTGTGGCTATTGTGAGGTTGCGAAATGAGAGGGAAGTGCTTGTACTTGATACATGTTATGCACCTTGAAAATAACCATGGTTAATTGGATTGTACAGGCCTATATGCATTTTAATCATGAATCCCTGGTGGATTTTTTAATTGGGCTTAATGGAGCTTGTTCATGTTTGCTTTCTGTCGAGTTGAAAGCTAGACACGTTTTGGCAAAGCAAATATGAATGCAAATCATTATATATTTTTTTCACAAATGAACCTCATTCACATATAATTAGTTAAATTGATTTCCAACTAAGCAGCCACTGTACTGCAGGGTGCTTTGCCGATAATGTGCCATTTCAAAGCCCAACTGACTAGTCCATGTGTTAGACTATCTCAGTGCTCTGTCAGCTGTGGTCATGTGTAGAGATCCAGTGTGCACACACAACCACCCATATACATACAGGATGGCTGAGTCACCATCCCTGGGGCCCCTCTTCCCCTCGCTGAGGTTGTCATTTATCTGTGAAACCAACATCAGTGTGCTGGCTGAAAAAAAACGTTCACCGCATACTCAACTTGTAAACAGAAAGATATTTAGCTAGGAATCTAAACTGCTCTTTTCAGGAATATTTTGACTTTTTACCTCACAGATGACCAGTTGAATTGGCCAGTTAACCAGTTTAATACTGAAGCAGAGGTTTTGAAAACTCTGAATTACACTATCCTCACCTTGCTCAGCCCTCTGTAGTTTGCCGACATGCTAACCTGTCTGTGTATTCTGTGTGTTAGTTCTTTTGTGTTGTAGGTTTGTCTTCCCAGCTAGTTCACTGACTTCCCAGACCACATGCTGTTCAGTGACTACCTACTGGAGCTGTCCCTCTCACACTTTAGTTTAGACATGCTAACATGTCTGTTTCTCTAGTTCACGCACTTCCCAGACCCCATGCTGTACAGTGACTACCTACCGGAGCTGTCCCTCTCACGCTTTAGTTTAGACATGCTAACATGTCTGTTTCTCTAGTTCACGGACTTCCCAGACCCCATGCTGTACAGTGACTACCTACCGGAGCTGTCCCGCCACCTGTCCTCCTGCAGCACTCCCGGGGGCCCGGAGCTGGGGGCGGACCAAGTTTCCTGGGAGGAGCTGTTGGACATGGACCTGCCCTCATTCCGACCTGCCTTCCTGGTCCTGTGCCGCGTCCTGCTGAACGTGATACACGAGTGCCTTAAGCTGAGACTGGAACAGAGGCCTGCAGGGGAGCCATCACTGCTCAGCATCAAACAGGTCAGCAGGCACACTTTCTCTGTTTCTCCCACTCTGCCTTGCTCATTCTGAATAGGATTGGTGAATAGTGATGTTCATCTCTATTGCCTGATTCACACTGTAGGGCTGACCCGAACCGCACTGCGCTGGCCCAGATATGTTCTTTTCACATTGTCCTTTAAAGCACAGTTCAGCATCTGTGGTGGCTGCATAACCAGTCCAGCCTAGTACAGCTTGGTTTGGCTCAGTAAGGTAGGCTACATGTCAGTTGATGCCCATGCTAACCTCTGTCTCCATCTGTCCTGTAGTTGGTGCGTGAATGTAAGGAGGTGTTGAAAGGTGGTCTCCTGATGAAGCAGTATTACCAGTACATGCTGAGGGGGGTGGTAACAGACCCCCAGGGACTCCAGACCAATGCCAACATAGACGAATTCGAGGAGGACCTCCACAAAATGCTGGTGGTAAGACAGACTTACTGAGTCAGGATTAGGGTTGCAAAATTCCTCTTTCCACAAAAATAAGAGTCATGCATGCTTATGAAAGGTCTCAAATGCATTATCACTGCTACATAACATAGACAAGTTTGAAGAGGACCTCCCCAGATGCTGGTGGTAAAACAAACTAGGGAGTACTAATCTGTAGTAAATGTGTTGGAAAACTACCCTAAACCACTGAAATGTTTTGATTTAAGTGTGTCCATCGCGCTGAGACTCTTTTCTGCAACTTAGCTTCTTTGTTGGGTGTAGATTACCCCAGAGGTTACCGAGGTCACTATTGTCTGTCGGGTGTAGATTTACCCAGAGGTTACTAAAGTCTCAGAGCACAACTTTTACATCATCATCCTTTCACCAGGGTGACGTTAGAGGCTGCGTCCTACTCAACCTGAGTGTGTGGGTCAAGACTAGAGAGGCGTACTGTAGGGAAGTGGCTTGTGTCTCTCTGGGTGCCTGGCCAGGACCCAGGCTTGGGGTTATACTAGCACCTGGTAAATCTGCTTGAGAACAGTGTGCGCTTATCTCTGGGGTGAGAGCGCTTTAACCAGCAACCACCAAGCTGAATCAGCACATGGCAGCCAGGGGTGTGGTAGGAGTTGGCATCAGTCAATCACTGATTACTTCTCAGGAGTTTAGGCTGCAGCGTTTCCTTTCCTCGCGGTCTGTCTCCTTGGACAGACGGCCGGTAGTGGGTGATAAAAGCCGAAGAAAACACAATGTTCCTGAATTCTAAAAAGGGTCACCACCACAACACTGTCAGGGTCAAAGTCTAGTCTACTACCTTCTGCCACCACTCAGCTGCTGCAGAAAAACAGGCTTTACTTTAGGAATATCACAACCCTGCCCTGAAGTGAGGCTAATACAATCAGAATGACAGCAATGAGGATGAAGGTATTCCCCAGTATCTCTGCCATCTGCTGAAAAATAGGACGCAATACCACACAATGCCATAGGAAGGATGGTATATATTATAGGAGGAATTTGTGTTAGGATAATGGTGGTGATATCACAGACAGGTGACAATCATACTGTGGAAAAACCATGCAAAGCAATTGTCAGAACATACATTTAGGAACTTGATTTGCTTATCAAATGACTTGGCACGGTCTCAAACTGGAGAGGAATCTACCTGCTGCATGCAGCCATGCAATGAATAACATGGTACACCTGTAAGTAGGCAACATATCCATTTACCTGCTGGTTGATCACTGTACATTCATCCCTTTGTCTACAGGTGTACTTTGACTACAATGCATTGACCAGCAGCATTTTAATTTACCTGACATTTGACCAGCAGCATTTTAATTTACCTGACATTTGACCAGCAGCATTTTAATTTACCTGACATTTGACCAGCAGCATTTGAATTTACCTGACATTTGACCAGCAGCATTTGAATTTACCTGACATTTGACCAGCAGCATTTGAATTTACCTGACATTTGACCAGCAGCATTTGAATTTACCTGACATTTGACCAGCAGCATTTTAATTTACCTGACATTTGACCAGCAGCATTTTAATTTACCTGACATTTGACCAGCAGCATTTTAATTTACCTGACATTTGACCAGCAGCATTTTAATTTACCTGACATTTGACCAGCAGCATTTTAATTTACCTGACATTTGACCAGCAGCATTTTAATTTACCTGACATTTGACCAGCAGCATTTTAATTTACCTGACATTTGACCAGCAGCATTTGAATTTACCTGACATTTGACCAGCAGCATTTGAATTTACCTGACATTTGACCAGCAGCATTTGAATTTACCTGACATTTGACCAGCAGCATTTGAATTTACCTGACATTTGACCAGCAGCATTTGAATTTACCTGACATTTGACCAGCAGCATTTGAATTTACCTGACATTTGACTAGCAGCATTTGAATTTACCTGACATTTGACCAGCAGCATTTGAATTTACCTGACATTTGACCAGCAGCATTTGAATTTACCTGACATTTGACCAGCAGCATTTGAATTTACCTGACATTTGACCAGCAGCATTTTAATTTACCTGACATTTGACCAGCAGCATTTTAATTTACCTGACATTTGACCAGCAGCATTTTAATTTGCCTGACATTTGACCAGCAGCATTTTAATTTGCCGGACGTTTGAGAACTTTACCGACCCATATGCATAACCTGATTAGGGTGTCCAGCCACGGTGCTCAGAATGATAGAAATCACTTTTATGTTATGGTAATTCAACTTAACAGAACACATGCAACGTCCTTACCAAATTCTGATGCACACTTGAACGATGTTGGAAAACTCTCCACAGTTACTTTTCTTCAGCAAACAAGACTAATAACAAGACTAATAACGGACAGCAAAAGTCACTAGTCTATTTCAATCTACTATCCCCATAGTAGGAATGTTTACCTATTCTATTGGTCAGCTTGACTTTTGGCTACTGGACAGTGAAAGAAAGTTGATTTGAAAACAAAGAGCATGAGAGAGAGGCTACTGGTTTCAATGGCATATGTAATTCTTTAGTTGTATTTTGGTTAGGCTACTTTGAAGAAAGGTAAAACATGCATCATAATAGGAAGTTAAAAGTTTGGATTGCAAACAAACTGAAGCTTGCCTTCCGTTGCCTACGCACTTGAATGGTTAATGGGAAGTGTGCTTCAATTACCAGTTGAGAAATAAAAATAGTAGCTCTTTAATCGTGGACATCCCCAAAAAATTAACAGGTGCTTGCATTTAAAATGGTTGCGTAATGATTGGGCTTATAAAAAGCATGATTCACGTAACTGTAGCAACCGCTCTCCTGCTGTCTGACAGATGTTCCGCTCGTTCTAGGCTCCATATCTGTATGCTGTGCTCGTATGATAAATAAGACTCATAATAACTCATGAAAATACACTGGCCAATTGAATTCCACTAACTGTTGTAAATGAACCTATACACCGATAAGCATGACCGGACAAATGCATTTACATCGACTGGCTGGCGGAAATTTGATTTATCGGCTATTCATTTTTTTTATCAGCCAAAATCCTGCTGTTACCGGCTAATGAAAACCCTGCTGCACACCTACCCGTTTAATCAGTAGAGATATCTCTCCTCTCTCTGTCTGCAGGTGTACTTTGACTACATGCACAGCTGGATCCAGATGCTGCAGCAGCTTCCCCAGGCCTCACACAGCCTGAAGAACCTTCTAGAGGAGGAGTGGAACTTCTCTAAGGTCATCACTCCCTACATCAGACGAGGGGAGGCTCAGTCTGGGAAACTCTTCTGGTAAGTGTTTGATTTTTTTTGTTCATTGATTCATTGTTTCTCCATCTAATTTTAAGCATCTATTCTCCTTGGGAGCATCCAACTCACTCCCTCTTCCACATTGTATTTAGTTAGCTAAATATAGCTAAATATTCCCTTCCTCTTCTCTCTAACAGTGACATTGCTGGGATGCTGCTCAAGTCCACAGGGGACTTCCTGGACACGGGCCTGCAGAAGAGTGGTGATGAATTCTGGAAAAGTGCCGATGACAGTACAGTCTCAGATGAGATCCGGTATGTCTTCTTTTATGTTTCACATACAGTGCATTCGGAAAGTATTCAGACCCCTGGACTTTTTCCACATTTAGTTACGTTACACAATACCCTTTAATGACAAAGAAAAACAGGTTTTTTGATTTTTTTTGTGTGAATTTATTGGAAATAAATAACATACCTTATTTACTTAAGTATTCAGACCCTTTGCTATGATACTTGAAATTGAGCTCCGGTGCATCCTGTTTCCATTGATCATCCTTGACATTTCTACAACTTGATTGGAGGACCCTTGTTAAATTCAATTGATTGGACATGATTTGGAAAGGCACACATCTGTCTATATAACATCCCACAGTTGACAGTGCATTTCAGAGCAAAAACCAAGCCATGAGGTCAAAGGAATTGTCCGTGGGGCTCCGAGACAGGATTGTGTCGAGGCACAGATCTGGGAAAGGGTAACGGAAAAATGTCTGCAGCATTGAGGATCTCCAAGAACACAGTGGCCTCCATCATTCTTAAATAGAAGTTGTTTGGGACCACCAAGACTCTTCCTAGAACTGGCCGCCCAGGCAAAATGAGCAATTGGGAGAGACATGACCAAGAACCCAATGGTCACTCTGACAGAGTTCCTCTGTGGAGATGGGAGAACATTACAGAAATACAACCATCTCTGCAGCACTCCACCAATCAGGCCTTTATGGTAGAGTGGCCAGACAGAAGCCACTCCTCAGTAAAAGGCACTTGACAGCCCACTTGGTGTTTGCCAAAAAGGCACCTAAAGACTCTCAGACCATGAGAAACGAGATGATCTGGTCTGACAAAACCAAGATTGAACTTTTTGGCTTGAATGCCAAGCGTCACGTCTGGAGGAAACCTGGCACGATCCATACGGTGAAGCGTGGTGGTAGCATCATGCTGTGGGAATGTTTTTCAGCGGCAGGGACTGGGAGACTAGGATTGAGGGAAATATGAATGGAGAAAGGTACCGAGAGCTTTGATGAAAACCTGCTCCAGAGCACTCAGGACCTCAGACTGGGGAGTAGGTTCACCTTCCAACAGGACAATGACCCTAAGCACACAGCAAAGACAATGCAGGAGTGGCTTCGGGACAAGTAGTCGCTGACTGTCTTTGAGTGGCCCAGCCAGAGCCTGGACGAACCCATCTCTGGAGAGACTTGAAAAAAGCTGTGCAGCGATGCTCCCCATCCAACCTGACAGAGCTTGAGAGGATCTGCAGAGAAGAATGGGAGAAACTGCCCAAATACAGGTGTGCCAAGCTTGTAGCGTCATACTCAAGAAGAGTCGAGGCTGTAATCACTACCAAAGGGTCTAAATACTTAAATGTGATATTTCTGTTTTTATTTTTAATACATGTGCAAAAATGTCATTATGGGGTATTGTGTGAAGTTTGAGGATTTAACGTTTTTATTGAATTAATTTTAGAATAAAGCCGTAACGTGACAACGAGGAGAAAGTCTAGGGGTTTGAATACTTTCCCACTTCACCAGAATGTGTTTTTCAATGAAATAAATAAAGTAATCTTGCTGTAAGAGGCTCATGTTAAGCAGTTTTTTTTTGTCGTTCTAGCCGGTCGGTAATTGAGACGAGCCGGTCACTTAAGGAGCTGTTCCACGAGGCTAGAGAGAGGGCATCCAAAGCTCTGGGATTTGCCAAAATGCTCCGTAAGGTGAGAGACTCTGCCCCCAGTTTGCCTCCTGTTCATTTTTATTTGGGAAATATTGTATTTTGTAAGTTACTAAATGTATGTAGCTTCTTGGTCAGGGCTCACTTGAAAAATAGATGTCCATCTCAATGTGACTTCCCAGGTTAAATATAGGAAGTATCAAAATAAAAGAATTGGATGTTCAGAGTGCTCTGACCTCTCTCTCTTTCTCTCCTCTATCTGTGCCCCTCTCTCTCTCTTTGTCCCCTTCCCTTCTCTCCGGGCCCCTCTTTCTCTCTGCAGGACCTGGAGATTGCTGCTGATTTCAGCATTACCAGTGGGGTGCCATGCCTCCTGGAGGCCCTCAAGGAGAGAAATTATGTCAAGGTGCTTCAAATGACACATTTAGTTCCTTATCACACTCTGTGCTATTTTTCTTCTCTTTCCTCCCCATGTATTCAACCCATGGTCAATATCCATTCAGGAACTAAAGTGAAATTCCAACTCTAATGTTCTTCATTGCGTTTTCAATTCAATTGGAATTTCAGTTTGCTACCTGAATTTTCCTTCCTCTTTGATGGATGAACAAGCTAACCGGTCTGTGTCTGTCTGCAGGTCCAGATCCCAGGGCTGGAGGAGCTGGAGGTGTTTGTCCCATGTGCCCTGATGCACCAGCGTGACCTCATCCTGCAGCTTCTAAACGCAGCAGCCGGTAAGGATTGCAGTAAGGAGCCCGACGAGATGATGGCAGAGGACGAGGCCTACCTGCTGATGAGCAAGCATGGAGCAGGGGACCCGCCTGGGGGGGCAGGCCAGGCCGGGGTTCAGTGGCACTGGGACGGGAAGCTGGTCAAACTGGTGCCTCAGATGGAGACTGTGGACACGCTACGGGCCATGAAGGTGGGTGGGATATGTAGTTAATCCAAGTGATACTCTTCCTTTGTGTATTTTGAAGAGCTAGATATTGTAGTGAATGTGGAGGGTAGCCGGACCAACTGTCATCTCAACACCTTAACCAAGATGCTTACCACCAAGTGCCTCAGCCTTGGTGATAAGGTTGCTAGATGCTGTACTATGTTTTTACGAGGAGCACACATGATGCTAATGACAGAATTAGCATGTCTTTCCGTCCTGACTCTCTTTCTCCTCAGGTGGAGAACCTGCTCCTGATAGTGATGCAGTCAGCCCACCTTGTGGCCCAGCGTAAGGCCTTCCAGCAAAGTATGGACGAGCTGCTCACCCTAAGCAGGGAGCAAACCTCCAGCCAGCCCCTCATCGCCCGCTCCCTGGAGCAACTCAAGGTACCATCCACTATATTTATTGACTCTGATCATTTACTATAAATGCTCTAAGTTTCCCTGAATTACAATTAATTTACTGTAGAAGATCCACTATTACGCCCAAGTTTATTGAGCTGCTATTGGGGCCCAGGTGCAGAGGGTGCAGTGCACAAGATGACTTCAAATGTCACGTTTTTAATGTCACAAGTACAGTGAAATGCATTTCATGCATGCTCTAAACCAACAATGCAGTGATCATTAACAGTGTAGCATTAAAAGTAATTCAAGGTAGAATTAAAACACGAGAAATAGAAATAAGAGCACAAGGAAGTAAGAAGCGAAATACAGGGTCAGTTCCAATACCATATTTACTTTGCACAAATGTCATGTTTATACTGCTGTGAAAACCAAAAGTCATGCCCATGACTGATGTTGTCTCCTATACTTCCTCACATTGGAGGCCTGGTTTCAAAAGCTGTTAGCTTCCTCTCTTCTCAATAAGGCTTTTCCTGTGTGGCAAGGCTGTGGTTGAAGCAGCCCTCAAAGGGTTTCTTTCTTCTTTACTTGGAGAGGGAGTCGAGACCCCCACACGCACACACACGCACTCACTATCTCTGTCTTTATCTCTTCCTCTTGCTCTCTCATTCCCTCTTCACTCGCTCGTCTACCCCCCCCCTCGCCCCCACAGAACGAAGCCTTACAGCTCTGTAGAAAGATCAACACGGCCATTGACCGGGTGGAGTTCATGTTCACGTCAGAGTTTGAGGCCGAGGTGGAGGAATCTGAATCAGCCACGCTGCAGCAGTACTACAGAGAGGCCATGATCCAGGGATACAACTTCGCCTTCGAGGTTAGAGCTCAAGGGTTCTGGGTCGTTGAGGGTGGGCAGTATAATGAGGATGTTACCCAGCGATATCAATGTCGGCCAGGTTGCAGCAGTACTACAGAGAGGCCATGATCCAGGGATACAACTTCGCCTTCGAGGTTAGAGCTCAAGGGTTCTGGGTCGTTGAGGGTGGGCAGTATGATGAGGATGTTACCTAGCGATATCAATGTCTGCCAGGTTGCAGCAGTACTACAGAGAGGCCATGATCCAGGGATACAACTTCGCCTTCGAGGTTAGAGCTCAAGGGTTCTGGGTCGTTGGGGGTGGGCAGTATGACCTAGCGATATCAATGTCTGCCAGGTTGCAGCAGTACTAGAGAAAAGCCAGGATCAAGGGATATAACTTCGCCTTCGAGGTCTGCAGGGGTTAGGTGTCAATGGTGGCTGTAGGGGGGTGGAGGGGAGCAGTGGGCTAACTAGCGATATTGGTTATATTTGTCGGCCATGATGCAACTATAGGTGACTGGTGGCCACATGGGGGTGGGGTGGGGGGGTTACTTTAGGTCGGCCTTTGGAGTCTTGCTTTAGGCCTGCAATATAAATATTTCCTCAGTAACCCTAGTGTTGTAAAAAGTATGGAAAAATAATTAAACTGTTTATGGGAATGATTGTAAAGCTGTCTGTCTTTCTACACAGTGTTACATCTGATAAATGTTCTGTCTTAGAGGGTTGTGTTAGTACAGTGGGAAGCTGTAAACTGGGGTTAACTGTCAGCAGATATCTGTTTAGACTAATGTCAACTTTACTGAGGAAGGCAGACAACGAAATACAATCCGTTCTATTGAGCATGCCACCAAAATCGCAAGAGTGGCTTGGTCCTCCTTGTGTTTTTGTCTGACCAGTCTAACACCGAAACCAGTTTAACCCCGAAACCAGAGAGTCCAACAGACAGCCATATTGTTCCTCACAGTAGCACCACGAGGAAGAGTGTCGTGGTTCTCCTTTTCTGATGTAGATGTTATACTGGTAATGTGAAGAGCACCTTTAAATATACTTTTGTTCTCCGTAGTACCACAAGGAGGTGGTGCGTCTGATGTCGGGGGAGTTCCGTCAGCGGATTGGGGAATGCTATATCGCCTTCGCCAGGAAGTGGATGAATTACGTCCTCACCAAGTGTGAAAGTGGCCGGGGAACCAGACCCCGCTGGGCCACTCAAGGCTTTGATTTCCTCCAAGCCATTGAACCTGCCTTCATCTCTGCTTTACCAGAGGACGACTTCCTGGTAAAACCATACTACTTATTTGATTGATTACTTTATTGATTGATTTTGTATTTTGTGGAATGGTATTGTGATGATGGAAATCATTCCCTCTGCAGAATTTGCAGGCTCTGATGAATGAGTGCATTGGTCATGTGATCGGGAAGCCTCACAGCCCAGTCAGTGGCTTGTACCTAGGTAAGACCCTGGCTCATCTGAGCAAATATGTGGTCCTGTGTGGCTCAGTTGGTAAGAGTGTGAAACTAGCAATGCCAAGGTTGTGGGTTCAATCTAAGCATGGATCACATGCACATAACAAAAAATGTGTACTCACTGTTCTGTAAGTGGCTTTAGATTTAAGCTTCTGTTGGGTCTAAGTGGTAAACATGTCTATGTAGAAATAGAACTGAAGTATGGATTTAGTCGGATAGCCTGGCCTTATTGACCCTTTCTCTGTTCTCCACTCAGCCCCCAGGAACAGTCCTCGACCAGTGAAGGTCCCTCGTTGCCATAGCGACCCCCCCAACCCCCACCTGTTCATCCCCAATGCAGAGGGCTTCAGGTCGGTGGAAGTTCGTGGTTACAGTAAAGCACTAAGAACCATTTACAGTGGGGCTTAAAAGTATTTAGTCAGCCATCAATTGTGCAAGTTTTCCCACTTAAAAAGATGAGGCCTGTCATTTTCATCATAGGTACACTTCAACTATGACAGACAAAACGAGAGAAAAAAATCCAGAAAATCACATTGTAGGATTTTTTATGAATTTATTTGCAAATTATGGTGGAAAATAAATATTTGGTCAATAACAACAGTTTCTCAATACTTTGTTATATACCCTTTGTTGGCAATGACAGAGGTCAAACGTTTTCTGTAAGTCTTCAAGGTTTTCACACACTGTTGCTGGTATTTTGGCCCATTCCTCCATGCAGGTCTCCTCTAGAGCAGTGATGTTTTGGTGCTGTTGCTGGGCAACACGGACTTTCAACTCCCTCCAAAGATTTTCTATGGGGTTGAGATCTGGAGACTGGCTAGGCCACTCCAGGACCTTGAAATGCTTCTTACGAAGCCACTCCTTCGTTGCCCGGGCGGTGTGTTTGGGATCATCGTCATGCTGAAAGACCCAGCCATGTTTCATCTTCAATGCCCTTGCTGATGGAAGGAGGTTTTCACTCAAAATCTCACGATACATGGCCCCATTCATTCTTTCCTTTACACGGATCAGTCGTCCTGGTCCCTTTGCAGAAAAACAGCCCCAAAGCATGATGTTTCCACCCCCATGCTTCACAGTAGGTATATGGTGTTCTTTGGATGCAACTCAGCATTCTCTTTCCTCCAAACACGACCATGTGACATTCTCCCAATCTTCTTCTGGATCATCCAAATGCTCTCTAGCAAACTTCAGACGGGCCTGGACATGTACTGGCTTAAGCAGGGGGACACGTCTGGCACTGCAGGATTTGAGTCCCTGGTGGCGTAGTGTGTTACTGATGGTAGGCTTTGTTACTTTGGTCCCAGCTCTCTGCAGGTCATTCACTAGGTCGCCCTGTGTGGTTCTGGGATTTTTGCTCACCGTTCTTGTGATCATTTTGACCCCACGGGGTGAGATCTTGCGTGGAGCCCCAGATCGAGGGAGATTATCAGTGGTCTTATGTCTTCCATTTCGTAATAAATGCTCCCACAGTTGAGTTCTTCAAACCAAGCTGCTTACTATTGCAGATTCAGTCTTCCCAGCCTGGCGCAGGTCTACAATTGTGTTTCTGGTGTCCTTTGACATCTCTTTGGTCTTGGCCATAGTGGAGTTTGGAGTGTGACTGTTTGAAAATTACAGGCCTCATCTTTTTAAGTGGGAGAACTTGCACAATTGGCTGACTAAATACTTTTTTGCCCCACTGTACCACTTATTATAATGTGTGTAATGTATGTACAGTGTTTTCCTGCATGTTCTAATATTCCTCATGTTCTCTGCTTTTGTACAGTAATTGATGGCTTTTAAATGTGTGTGTGTTATGTGTAACTTGTAACACATTTGGCTAGTAGGGATGGACATGAGTAATTGAGGACTCAAGTGCTTGAACAGACGTCAAAGCTTGATCTTCAACCAGAGATGTCATTTTTTTCAAATACTGTAAAGCTATTTGGTGGAACGTGCTTTGTGGCTGCTTGAAAGGGCAAGTGAAGTGAACCCCCCCTCCCCCCTAAAAAATAGATTTTATTTTGAAGACCACGTTAATTTGCTTTGTGTTCCATTTGTAAATGTGCATTTGAAGGGGCACAACAAATAAGAAACCAAGCCAAGCATCATACCGTTCTTCTCCCTATAGTCCCTTTTCTCCCTCTTTCTTTCACTCAATTGCGTTCTGTCCACTCTCTATACACATGCATGCTGAGTGCACACACACGCTCCCGTTAGGCCTACTGAAATAAATGTCTATAAAAACATATCTAAATGACGTGGTATATACAAGCTGCCGTTAGGCCTACAGAAATAAATGTCTATAAATGATGGGATACACACGCTCCCGTTAGGCCTACAGAAATAAATGTCTATAAATGATGGGATACACAAGCTCCCGTTAGGCCTACAGAAATAAATGTCTATAAATGATGGGATACACAAGCTCCCGTTAGGCCTACTGAAATAAATGTCTATAAAAACATATCTAAATGACGTGGGATACACAAGCTCCCGTTAGGCCTACAGAAATAAATGTCTATAAATGATGGGATACACAAGCTCCCGTTAGGCCTACAGAAATAAATGTCTATAAATGATGGGATACACAAGCTCCCGTTAGGCCTACAGAAATAAATGTCTATAAATGATGGGATACACAAGCTCCCGTTAGGCCTACAGAAATAAATGTCTATAAATGATGGGATACACAAGCTCCCGTTAGGCCTACAGAAATAAATGTCTATAAATGATGGGATACACAAGCTCCCGTTAGGCCTACAGAAATAAATGTCTATAAATGATGGGATACACAAGCTCCCGTTAGGCCTACAGAAATAAATGTCTATAAATGATGGGATACACAAGCTCCCGTTAGGCCTACAGAAATAAATGTCTATAAATGATGGGATACACAAGCTCCCGTTAGGCCTACAGAAATAAATGTCTATAAATGATGGGATACACAAGCTACTTTCCTTGCCAAATGACAACAGTTTTATCAACAAATGCAAAATGGACTGGTTGATTGAAGTAGGAAATATGTTCCATCAACGAGCTGCAGTTCTGGAGTAATTGTCCCTTTGTACCGCTTAAGGCTTCTTTGTGAATTGCTGGTGCCATTTAGAGTTGGCTAGCCTAGCTATAACCCCCTAAATCTACACAGGTTCCACAGTGAAAAGACACAAAAACATTTGTTTGATAAAGACGGAGCATATTTTCATCAGAATCGGTAAGCCCAGGCCTGCTCGTAATTCACAGATGTCGTTGCCGTAATTCATCATAAAAAAATTATTCTCGCCATTTGAGAACCGTTTCAAATGATCACTCCTTTGAGAATAACTGTTCCAGACGCAAGATGCACATCACTTCAAAGCGGCAAACGTTTTTCACACTTTATTTTATTACATGTTTTTTTACTGTAAATTGTCTTGCCTGATAAGGGGTCGGGAAATAAGAGCTAAATTAACAAAAAGGTTCATACGTTTATGCAGATTGTGTTCCATGATACAACCAGTTGATATTCGTTTCAATAATTGAATCTTAAATGGCACTTGCTTGACTGAATTAGTCACCCTCAGACTTTTTCCACATTTTGTGCCTCTCTTCTACACACAATACCACACAGTGAAATTTTGTTTTAAAAAATTTGTACCAAATAATACATTTTAATGCTGAAATGTTGAGTCAGTAAGTATTCAAACCCTTTTTTTTGTTATTACAAGCTTAAATACGTTCAGGAGTAAAAATGTGCTTACGTCACAAGTTGCATGAACTCTGTATGCAATTAGTGGTTAACCAGATATGAATGATTACCCTGTCTCTGTACCCCTCACGTACAATTATATGTATAGTTCCATAGTAGAGTAGTGAATTTCAAGCACATACTCAACCACAAAGACCAATGCCTCACAAAGAAGGGCACCTATTGGTAGATGGGTAAAAATAAAAGCAGTCACTGAATATCCCTTTTGAGCATGGAGAAGTTATTAATTACACTTTGGCTGCTGTATCAATACACCCAATCACTATACAGGCGTCCTTCCAAACTCTGTTTAATCACTGTGATAGGAGAAAACTGAAGATGGATGACTGTTGTAGTTACTCCACAATACTAACCTAGAGCGAGAAGGAACTCTGCACAGAGTGCGCTAAAGTAATACTGCAAAAAATGTAGCAAATTGCACTTTCTGTCCCGACTAGTGTTATGTTTGGGGAAAATCTACCATCACGGAGTACCACTTCATATTTTCAAGAATGGTGGTGGCTGCATCATGTTATGGATATGCTCTTCATCAGCAAGGACTAGGGAGGTTTTTGGGCCGACAAAAAGCAATGGAATGGAGCTAAGCACAAAGTCCTAGAGGAAAACCTGTTTGTCTGCTTTCCAGCAGACACTGGGAGACACATTCACCTTTCAGCAGGATAATAACCTAAAACTCAAGGCCAAATATACACTGGAGTTGCTTACCAAGACAACATTGAATGTTCCCGAGTTAGTGGCCGAGTTAGTTTTGACTTAAATCAGCTTGAACATCCATGGCAAGATTTTGAAATGGCTGTCTAGCAGTAATAAGACTGTCAACTTGACAGAGCTTGAAGAGTTAAAAAAAAAAAATAATGGGTAAATATGCAGTGCTAGAAGCATCACTGCAGACTGGTTCGTTCCCAGGCTGTGTCGCAACCGGCCGCGATCGGTAGTCCCATAAGGCGGCGCACAATCGTCCGTCATTGTAAATAAGGATTTGTGCCTAACTGACTTGCCTAGTTAAATAAAATGTTTTGTGGATTGTAAAGAAGAATTAAATCAATTTTTATCCCAATTTGTAAAACAACAAAATGTGGAAAAAGTTAAGGGGTGTGAATACTTTCTGAAGGCACTGTATATGGTGCAATTTAGCAATTAGTTATCTGTAATGGTTATGCTAAATTAGGCATTGTCTTGCACTGTTGGCATAGGAAGCACATTTCTTTCCAGTGCGGGCCTTGTGTTCTAAAAATATATATTTATTTTTAGTATTTGAGAACTTGAAGAAAAAAAATCCTGCGACTATTCGTACAGTTAAAAAAATGTCAAATGCTCATTCATATTCGCTAGAAAGGGTATTACACAGAGTGAGTGTGTGATTGGTTGTGTGTGTGTGTGTGTGCGTGCGTGCATTTGTGTTGAGAATGAGTGCCCCTGTATCTGAGACAAACCCTCATCTCCAAGGCGCTTCCCAGAGATCCTCAGTGTGTTTTTGTCACCACCACAGCTCTAGGAGTCTCCCCTGCGACCTACGGACCCAGCTGTGTCTACCTACCGGCCCCCGCCCAGTCCCCGCCCCTCAGGCCCCAGGCCCTGCCCCCGGGGAACACTGCCCATCCAAAGCACCTGGGTCCACCCCCAATGATGTCAGGTAGCCCCCCCCCCCCCTCCAAGTTTCAGTACTTACCAAGTACTACCAGGGTTTTGCGAATGTGCCCAGGTTTTCCCAGAAATCCTGTTTGTAGGATCCCGGAATCATGAGGGAATAAGCAAGTAGGGAATCCTCCAACCGGGTTCTCTGTAAGGACCACCCACTGTCAACCCAGGGCACCCCAGCAGCAGGCTGATATCCCATATCCCACTTCCAAAATATTCCACCGGAGGTTCAGGTGGTCATGCTCCCTGTGGTTTACCCTGCACCCCTGTCATGCAGTCTCTGTTTGGAGCGAACCTTGAGTAGCATGTTCTGCATGCTCATCCAGATGTATTGGCTTTGGCCATTTTGTTTTGCCAATGACAGAAATCTGCATTGATTTGAAGACTGCTATTTAACACAATATGAAAACTACACTTCTTTATAAGGGCCATCCTTTAAAGGGATACTTCACTCAAATGTGTTACCTAACTCTGAATGCAGTCTACGGATGTGGAGAGACTTTAATCTACACTTTTGTTTTGTCCTCCTAGCCAGTGTCACACAACACAATACACATTTTCTCCAACTCTCTCATAGTGTGAGAGATGGAAACACAACAGCATGCTAGCTACCTCCTCGTGGAGAGGAGAAAATAGGGCGAGATCAGGTTAGTGTTTTTTAAATCATGAATCTTGTTCTGGAGGCAGCTCTGCAGTGGTCACTAGCTGGCACAGCCCAAAAGTCATCCAATCCGTTTTTAACCCAACTCCTAACAACACTGCTAACCTTAAATTAAGACCAAGCACTTTGTTTAATGGATTTTTACAATGTAAACCATTTTGACTTTGCCGCTGGAAGAAGAGGAAATTGCTCAGTTCTGCCTCTAGGATGACACTCATGACAATAAACATCAACCTGCAGTGTGAGAGTTACTCTGCTATTAATCCATATTAATAGTGTGGCCTTGCTCTAAGCATCTGATGGCTCGCTCTTCATAATATTTGTCTCGTTTGGTGTTAGTCCTATTGGGATGAAAGCATGCGTCCTGACATCTGACCTGTCTGTGTTTGATCTTTTAAACCTTTAGTATGAAGGTCAGCTTTGATGGGCACATAGACATATCATCTAGGGTTCTATTTCTATGGTGGTGGGGTTGAGAGGTTTAGATGTAGAACACAGGAGGTTGGTGGCACCTTAGTTGGGGAGGATGGCCTTGTGGTAATGTCTGGAGAGGAATCTCTGGAATGGTATCAAATACATGGTTTTCATGTGTTTCATGCCATTTCATTCACTGTTCTGGACATTATTATGAGCTGTATGTATGTCATGTTCCGCCAGCTCAATAATCACAAACCTCCCTCTGAAAGCGAGAGGACTATCTTCATTAAGAAGACTTTACATTTTTGGGGGGACTGATATTGGTTGACCACTGGTCCCAGATCTGGATGAGCGGTCTCTCCACTATCATGGCATCACAATAACCATAGGAGGCACTAACTGATCTGGAACCAGCCTGGTCTGGGACCGGAGGGCTGTACTTCAAACCAGGATCAAGGAGTTAGGGGTTCAACTTGCCTAAATATTCTCATACACCTTTTACTGTTTTAGTAAGATAAGCTTGAAATGGGCATGGTTTAATGTTTAATTGGTTCAACAAACACATCTAAGCTTTTCTTTTTTTATGAACCAGAAAATCAAGTTATTTCTGGTTGCTAATCAAAGTTAGCTTGCTAACTTAATTGATTCTGCTTTGTAGTATACCCCTCTGATGCCTGACAACTCGGGTATATTGATTTCTTTGTAGTTGACCCTAGTTAAATTGTACTGCGCTTGCCTCTCCCTGTGCAGAGGGGCCAACCTCCACGAGAACGACAGGCTGTCGTCTGTAGCGGCCGAGCTGCAGTTCAAGTCTCTGAGCCGACACTCCAGTCCCACTGATGACAGGGAAGGTATTGAGTTGTTTAAAATATTGTCTTAATGTAACTGCATTCTGCATAATTGATGTAGTTCCGTCCTTGAGCTGTTCTTGTCTATTAATGTTCTGTATTATGTCATGTTTCATGCTAATGGGGATCCTAATAAAATGCCAAATAGCATAATTCAGTCTATACGACTGAACAAGGATGAAATAAAATGTATCTGGATTGGAAAGTAGCAGTAGTCACTTGACCTGTGTATGGTTTTTCTAACATGACATGGCTCCCATCTTACTGCTTGTCTTGTGTAATCTCCTCGCTCTCACTCACTCTCACACATCAGAACCCTCCTATCCTAAGGGAGGAGACCCCAGCAGCACGGCCAGGAGAAGCTGGGAGCTCCGCACCTTCATCAGTCAATCAAAAGGTGAGAATGATGAGGGGGGTAGAGAGGGGTTGCAAGTTCAAACCAAAAGTTGTGTCGGGATGACTGCTAGGTGCAATCTCCTGCCATTGTGCCCTTGATCAAGGCACTTAACCTCTAAACTGCTCCAGAATAGAGTGGGTCTGTTCTATGCAATTCCCATTCCCCACCTTTACCCTAAGACAATTGAGAAAGTGTCCTGGTCTGTTTCTGTCTCTCCATTCCAAACACGGTATTCCATATCCCTCAGACACGGCAGCCAGGCAGAGCCCCATGGAAGCTGTACGTCGCTCCATATGCTCCTTCGAGGACAACCGCTACGCGGTCATGAAGCAGAGGAACATCATTGGCCAGGTGTGCCACACCCCCAAGTCTTACGACAACGTCATAAACGTCGGCCTCCGCAAGGTCACCTTCAAGTGGCAGAGGGGCAACAAGATAGGTATGTACTGTACACCCCATTGGCTCCCTTTTCCCTTTATAGTGCACTACTTTTAGCCAGAGCCTCAACTGAACCCGTCTCCCCCGAATGAAACCCTATCCTCTGTATTGCCTATGAGGCCCTAGCCAACAGTTATGCACAATAAAGGGAATATGTTGCCAGTTCTGATTTTTTCCCTGGAGTAGGCCCTCGTTTATGTCACGCCCATGGTATTTGATCGCCTGTGACTTGTCTCCCTCTACAGGCGAGGGCCAGTATGGCAAGGTGTACACCTGCATCAATGTGGATACTGGAGAACTGATGGCTATGAAGGAGGTAGGTGGCCATGACCTCAAAGGCTTTTGTAGTGTTATGAATGTTGGTGCAAGAGTCTAGCAGCATATAACATGTGCGGGCTTACCTTTATTTATTATTAAAGGAGAAGGCCCTGAATTGAAGGTAATGTTTATTTTACTTCGCCGCCAATTAACATCCATTAAAAGCCTATCAACATTTTACTATATATATATATATTTATTTTCCTGATCAGATCCGGTTCCAGCCGAATGACCATAAGACGATAAAGGAGACGGCAGATGAGTTGAAGATCTTTGAGGGCATCAAACACCCCAACCTGGTCCGCTACTTTGGTGTTGAGCTGCATCGGGTAAGAGCAGGGTTGAAATTAACACTTCTGTTTGGCGAGTAAATCTCAAAGGCTATCTGCCACACTGGCGGGTAAATGTTTGTACCAAAATAGCCATGTAATAATATCTGGCATGATGACTCGGAGGAAATTATGTTTGCCAGCCACAGACCGTCTCTAGTGCTCCTAGTTTCGCGGCACTGTTTACCGCACGGTACATCAGCTACTCGACATCGCTCACTTGCAACGGGTCTGCTGCTAGCTACTGTTCATTAAATAGCTGTTATGTGGCGACCTTTACCTGAAGTAAGGCGACCTTTACCTGAAGTAAGCCAACCTTTGAAACGAAAACACGCAGACGAAAAGGACAAATCACATTAAAAAAGAACGTTTTGTGAAAAATGGAGGATTGGAGATCGTGGTTTCAAGAGGCTGGCTACAGTATGATGCTGAGGCGTTCTGTGTGTCACCAGTATGCTAAAGATAAAAGCAGAAAACTCATTTGTCATCAAGAAATAAAACAATGAAGCTGGAGAACATTCGTGACCATGAACACAGCAAGTGTCACATTGCCTACGTGTCTGTGTCGTGGACTAAATCGTGTCCCGGAGCCTCTCTTGACACCCTCTGTGACGGCGCTAATGGGAATGTCAGAGCAGACCAGCACAAAGATGAAGATACTTTTTAGGACTGTACATGCCATTGGCAAGAAGACGAGACCACTTTCTGACTTAAAGTGGCTGTGTGAGTAAGTGAAAATGTTGCTACTCTTGTAGCTTGACTAATACTTCTGTAGCTAGTTTTCTCAAGTCTATTTAGCAGATGTGGTCCAGTATTGTAGGTTATTTCTCAGCTCTTTAAGCTTTGGTTCACATCCAAATAGTGTATAAATATCATAACATTATAGGCCTACTGATGCTGACATGGATCTCCATGCTTTCCTATGGCCCTGTTACATTCTATTTTAATGTTTGTCTCCAGATGCTGTTTACATTTTAAAGCATTGACACAATTGACTTTACCAGCCTTTATAGTGTTGATCCTGAAGTAAACAAAGGGTAGAAGGCTAATTTAGCACAATCATCTGCCAGCTATATTGGATAATATGGTTGTATATTTAATTCTCGAATTAATTTGATGTTTAGATGAAAGAACAAGGAATCGCTGTGGGCTCAACATATAGAAACGAGAAGCAGGCCAAAGAGTTTATGCACCATATTGCAGAGGTAGAGAGAAACAACATTAGAGAGAATATGAAAAACACCACATTTCTCTCCATGTCAGATGGCTCCACAGACAGTTATGTGAAAAAGGAGTTTGTCACATTCTGTCATAAGGGCAAGATCGAGTCGAAATTTGTTGCCATGAAGTCGGTGAAGGCAGACGTGGCACACAAGCAATGCCATCGTGGAGGGAGTGTGATGAGTGGGGGCCGTCAGTGCCATCATGGAGGGAGTGTGATGAGTGGGGCCGTCAGTGCCATCATGGAGGGAGTGTGATGAGTGGGCCGTCAGTGCCATCATGGAGGGAGTGTGATGAGTGGGGGCCGTCAGTGCCATCATGGAGGGAGTGTGATGAGTGGGGCCGTCAGAGCCATCATGGAGGGAGTGTGATGAGTGGGCCGTCAGTGGAGGGAGTGTGATGAGTGGGGCCATCATGGAGGGAGTGTGATGAGTGGGGCCGTCAGAGCCATCATGGAGGGAGTGTGATGAGTGGGGCCAGAGCCATCATGGAGGGAGTGTGATGAGTGGGGCCGTCAGATCATGGAGGGAGTGTGATGAGTGGGGCCGTCAGTGCCATCATGGAGGGAGTGTGATGAGTGGGGCCGTCAGTGCCATCATGGAGGGAGTGTGATGAGTGGGGCCGTCAGAGCCATCATGGAGGGAGTGTGATGAGTGGGGCCGTCAGTGCCATCATGGAGGGAGTGTGATGAGTGGGGCCGTCAGTGCCATCATGGAGGGAGTGTGATGAGTGGGGCCGTCAGAGCCATCATGGAGGGAGTGTGATGAGTGGGGCCGTCAGTGCCATCATGGAGGGAGTGTGATGAGTGGGGCCGTCAGTGCCATCATGGAGGGAGTGTGATGAGTGGGGCCGTCAGTGCCATCATGGAGGGAGTGTGATGAGTGGGGCCGTCAGTGCCATCATGGAGGGAGTGTGATGAGTGGGGCCGTCAGTGCCATCATGGAGGGAGTGTGATGAGTGGGGCCGTCAGAGCCATCATGGAGGGAGTGTGATGAGTGGGGCCATCAGTGCCATCATGGAGGGAGTGTGATGAGTGGGGCCGTCAGTGCCATCATGGAGGGAGTGTGATGAGTGGGGCCGTCAGTGCCATCATGGAGGGAGTGTGATGAGTGGGGCCGTCAGTGCCATCATGGAGGGAGTGTGATGAGTGGGGCCGTCAGTGCCATCATGGAGGGAGTGTGATGAGTGGGGCCGTCAGTGCCATCATGGAGGGAGTGTGATGAGTGGGGCCATCAGTGCCATCATGGAGGGAGTGTGTGATGAGTGGGGCCGTCAGTGCCATCATGGAGGGAGTGTGTGATGAGTGGGGGAGCAAGTTATTTGCTCTGGGAACAGAAGGAGCTGCTGTGATGACCGGAGCCAAGGATGGTGTGGTCATCCGGCTGAGGGGGGACAGGGCCATCATTGGCAGCCACTGTATGGCACACCACCTTCAACTGACCTTTTCTGATGCCATCCGGTCCAACATGATGCTTCAGAAAGTAGAAGACCTCCCCAATGGGCTCTACACCTTCTACCACACCAGCCCACTGAACAGTGAAAACCTGGTAAACAGCTTCCAGGCTCTTGGGGGCACACCACTGGTGCCCACCATAATTGGCGGGACCCGATGGGTAGGACACCTATTGCGTGCACTGGACCATTTCCTGCCAGGTTACCAGGGGCGTGTCCAGCACCTGGAACAGGTAGTGGCTCTAGATTGCGATGTTAAGTTCTCCAAAAGTCATCAATATGTAATGTCCAGTAAATAACAACAAACACGGTTACAATTGGTAACATCGTGTTTCAATGCTTTATGCACTGATAAAATGTCATGTCTAATTTAGTTGTTTTTTTTGGACAGCAATTGTCTATTTGTGTGTCTTTGAATCTGAAATGCATAAAGAACAATCTGCTGATGCCCAAAATGTCTGAGGTGTCCAGCAGTCCAAGGCCAGGAAATACTACAGTCCTACGAGGGAGGCTGTTGTCTGCTTCTGTGGCTTCCTACTTGACACACTAACACACCATAGCAACCTGTCTGCCTGTCTGCAGAGGTTCACCATCACCATAGCAACCTGTCTGCCTGTCTGCAGAGGTTCACCATCACCATAGCAACCTGTCTGCCTGTCTGCAGAGGTTCACCATCACCATAGCAACCTGTCTGCCTGTCTGCAGAGGTTCACCATCACCATAGCAACCTGTCTGCAGAGGTTCACCACAGCAGAAGCCCACAGCTCCTTGTGCTCAACACAGGCATTACTTAAGAAGTACAAAACCAGGTGTGTTTAGTTATGCTGCAATAAGAACTACTTACCGTAAGAGAGGAAAATTCTGAAAGGATGGTAAGATGAGCCTGTTATCGTCAGAGAAGGGCCCATGATGAAGGCCACATTGACCAACAGATATGAGGGAATTTTGCTGGTCAGAGGTGAGAGCAAGACCCTCGTTACATCACAGGACAAAATACTTGACACGCTAGTGGAGAGTATGACTGACAGGTTCCAGGACACCAGTGTAAGGGTCCTGTGTGCCACCAAGCTGGTCAGCTTCACCAGTGTAAGGGTCCTGTGTGCCACCAAGCTGGTCAGCTTCACCAGTGTAAGGGTCCTGTGTGCCACCAAACTGGTCAGCTTCACCAGTGTAGGGGTCCTGTGTGCCACCAAGCTGGTCAGCTTCACCAGTATAGGGGTCCTGTGTGCCACCAAGCTGGTCAGCTTCACCAACTGCCCAGAGTCGGGAGATTAAGCAGCAGGTTACTTTGTTTTGTATTCCAGGGTGGTTGGATTCAGGTAAAAAAAAAATACGTTTGAGAATTAAAACTGCATTGTGCTTGTTGTAATGTATACAATTATTCTAGATTTTGGAGACACTGGACACCCTGGTGAACCACTTCTTGTCCTGGAGACCTCTGGCATCCATGTTGAAAGGATCCCTGACCAGTGGACTGTCCTGAAAGTGCTGATGTACCAAGAGCCCCAGTCCCCTGCAGAAGATGTCCTGGTTTGGGGTCAACAGTAGCCATCAGCAGTCCTGCCCTGTCATTGGTTGTCCTGGTCCCGTCCTTCCCTGCCTCCACAGCTGAATGTGAAAGAGGTTTTAATACCATGAAACAGGTGAAAACCGATTGGCGGTCCAACCTAAAGTCTGATACAATGTCAGATCTTATGGTCCAGCTGTCCTTTCTAGAGATCAGGGAGTATGATCCGATAAAAGCTGTGATGCTGTGGCACCAGGACTCTTTCGGGAGTAGGAGGCCAGACTTCATGGACCGTGCAAAAGAGGGTGATTGTAGTAGAGAGTGAGGAGTCTGAGGAGGTTTAAGTTTATTTAAATGAGTAAGCATCTGATAGGTTTACAAAACCTTCAAATGTACTGTTATGTTTGATCCCTAAGTACATTTAATAGCAAATACTTCAGTAGAATTTTGAGTTCAAGACTTAAGTTGTATTCAGGCTGGGAAATGAAATGTAGCCACAGCCAAAATTAACCAGCGTCTGATAAATCTCTATTTTACCAGGGTATTTCTACTCAAAGTAAAGGATTTGTAGACCTGTTTCCCCTTTGTATCAGTTCCACTGCACTTCTCATAATTGTATCTTTCCATTGATATTGCCCTGTTTTGACTTCTATGTGCTCTTATTCATTGTATCTGATATGTTTTGTTTATTTCATTGTGTGCCCACTGTTTGGTGTTTTTTCACTCTGTACATCACGTTTGGTCAACTACAGTTGTATTTAAATGTGCTCTACAAATAAACTTGACTTGATTAACCGTTGATCAATATATTAACATTTTGTTTCAAATTTTGCTCTGGTCTCTTAAGTTTGTATTCAACATAACTGATTATCTCAGTGAAATATACATGTGACACAAAGGCAATTCATTAATTTGGCCGGTAAAAACATATGCTTGGCAGGTGAGCCAAAAAGTTATTTTCTTGAGACTGGGTAAGAGCATGCATGTATGGGTTACAAAATTCTAGTTCAAGGTTCCCCGAATTAAGAGGGAATCCTACAACCAGAATTTCTGAAAAGCCAGGGAACTTTGGGAACATTTCAAAGTTCGGTTCAATTTCAGTTAGTCTGTGTAAGAATGAGATGAAACCATGTATGAATGGGCTTTATTATCAGTTTGGATGTATGCATTAACTGTCTACGTGCTACATAAATCGTATTTGTCTAACTGTGTGTCCCCTCCCCCCACCAGGAGGAGATGTACATCTTCATGGAGTACTGTGATGAGGGGACCCTGGAGGAGGTGTCCAGGCTTGGCCTACAGGAACACGTCATCAGGCTGTACAGCAAACAGACCACCACGGCCATCAACGTGCTCCACGAACACGGCATTGTGCACCGAGACATCAAGGGTCAGTTAGCAGTCAGCACCTCTCTCTGGAGGAGATGTCTCTTTCTCTCTAGCATACTGTTGGTCTAGTCAAATCAAATTTAGTTTCACATGCTTAGTCTACACCTGTTGTTTTACAAACAGTGAAATGCTTACGGTCCCTTCCCAACAATGCAGAGGGAAATAATAGTAGCCGTAATGAACAGCAGCAGCATATGTGATGAGTCAATTGGTGCAGAAAGGGCCAATGCAGAAGATCTGAAGGTAACTATTTAGTAATCTCATGGCTTGGTAGTAGAAGCTGTTCAGGGTCCTGATGGTTCCAGACTTGTTGCATCAGTACCACTTGCTGTGCGGTAGCAGAGAGAACAGTCTAACTTCGGTGGTTAGAGATTTTTAGGGCCTTCCTCAGACACCGCATAGTATAGAGGTCCTAGATGGCAGGAAGCTCGGCCCGAGTAATGTACTGGGCCATACGCACTACCCTCGTTAGTGCCATGCAGTCGGATTGCCAAGCATTTGCCATGCCAAGCGGTGATGCAGCCGGTCAAGATGCTTTCAGGGGTGCAGCTAAAAACCTTTGATCTGAGGGCCCATGCCAAATCTTTTCAGCCTCCTGGGATCCTTAATGATGTGCACACCAATAAACTTGAAGTTCTCGACCCACTCCACTACAGCCCGTCTGGATTGTGGCGTTCTCGCCACTCCGTTTCCTGTAGTCCACAATCTGCTCCTTTGTCTTGCTGACCTTGAGGGAGAGGATTTGTCCTGGCACCGCACTGCCAGGTCACCGACTTCCCTATCGAGACTGTCTCATCTGTGATCAGGCCAACCAGCGTCATATAGTCGGCGAATTTAATGATGGTGTTGGAGTCATGCGTGGCCACACAGTCTTGGGTGAACAGAGAGTACAGGAGGGGACTGAGCATGCACCCCAGAGGCCCCCGTGTTGAGGGTCAGCATGGAGGATGTGTTGATTACTTTCACTACCTGGGGGCGGCCCTTCAAGAAGTCCAGGATTCAGTTGCAGAGGGAGGTGTTTAGTACCAGGGTCCTTAGCTTAGTGATGAGCTTTGAGGGCACTATGGTGTTGAACGCTGAGCTGTAGTCAATGAACAGCATTTGCACGTAGGTGTTTCTTTTGTCCATGTGGAAAAGGAAGTGTGGAGAGCAATAGAGATTGCATCATCTGTGGATCTGTTGGGGCGGTATGCAAATTGGAGTCCAGGGTGTCTGGGATGGCGGTGTTGATGTGTGCCATGACCAGCCTTTCAAAGCATTTCATGGCTACAGATGAGTGCTATGGTCTCTGTCTCTCAAGTCAATGTCAGGGCTATGCAGGCACCTTATTAATCAGGTCATGGATTTTAGCATCAGTGAAATTGGCTGGGGGTTTAAAGCGATCATAATTCTTTGTTACCGTTCCCCCTCTCTACCATAGGAGCCAACATCTTCCTGACGTCGTCCGGCCTGATCAAGCTGGGGGACTTTGGCTGCTCTGTGAAGCTGAACAACGCACAGACCATGCCCGGAGAGGTTAACAGCACCATGGGCACGGCAGGTGAGGGAGCCACATAAATCAAATAGTACTTCAGTTTTAAATGTCCATCTTCCTGATAACGTCTGACAACCTACCTCTTCAAAAAAAAAAAATCTATTTTTGGGGGCCAGAGGGGGTGTGGTATAAGGCCAATATACCACGGCTATGGGCTGTTCTTAGACAAAACCAACATGCCGTATTGCTATTTTAAACTGGTTACCAATGTAATTAGAGCAGTAAAAATAAATGTGTCATACCCGTGGTATATGTTCTGATATACCACAGCTGTCAGCCAATAAACATTCAATGCTCACACAGTTTATAATGATTAATATACAAACACCCTTGCCTTCCTTGCACTAACACCTGCACTTTGCTGACAGCAGCTTTGACTTACTATGACTGATAAGTAATATGGTCGGTCCATGCTATCCAGGGTAAAGCTGGGAGTTGGTGTTTAGGTTAGAGACGTCTTGAGGATCCTGGATAGCATTGACCGTGTTAATGTGCTTGTTCTCACCTAGCTAACTGTAATTAACTAACTGTAAGTCGCTCTGCAAAAGAGCTTAAATCGGGTTCTCAAGGCCAGATCTCCAAATATATATTTGTTTTAATTATTACCTTGAACATGAGCCTATAAGTCTCACAGGGATATTGGTATCCACAGCAATCCACCAGCTAAACATTTTTCAACTCAACCCTTCTTGTTCCCCCAAAATTACATAAATGCACTGTACTTTAAGCTTAAACTTAAGTTTGTTCTCTGCCTATTTTTTTTTTTTGAATTGCAGGATACTAGCTTTATCTGCAACAACAACAACAAACTCTGCCCATGACAAAATATGTAGAATTACAGGAAATTAGCTTGAAATGTTCTCTCCAATGCCAAGAGGCGGGCCTTTCTCAGGGCTCGAGACCTATGCTTGAGACTTGATTCGTCCAGCCATGCACTGCCGAAGTAAAACTCCTCGTATGCTATTTTTATTTTACTCAAGTTGTGTTCTGATTATAAGGGGATCCCTGAAGTTTCCCCTGTGCTAAATTACTCTAATTTAAATGTGATGTCACCACCCGTTGGCACCAGCAGGGTCACTATTTCTCTTCTGATGAAAGTACTCACAAGAGGCAATGTGAGTTTACAAAATCCTGGGTCATTTGTTATCATAGTGAGTCTGTGGCCATCCCTGTGAGTCTGTGGCCATCCCTGTGAGTCTGTGGCCATCCCTGTGAGTCTGTGGCCATCCCTGTGCTCCTTTGTCATTGTTGTATCTCCCTGCTGTACAGTTGTCAATGTCTACTCAAGAATGGAGAATGTCATGTTTTCTGTGCATTGGTAAGTTCAAAAGATCATTGCTTGCCTAGTTGAGTTAACCTGCTATTTCCTACTCTCTTCATCAGCATATATGGCACCTGAGGTCATTACCAGGGCAAAGGGCGAAGGCCACGGACGAGCAGCTGACATCTGGAGTCTGGGATGTGTTCTCATAGAGATGGTGACTGGAAAAGTAAGAATGCACACACACTCTCTTCTGCACTCAAGGGGAACTTTGAGCTGATATTTAACCACAATGGTCCTCATACCATCCATCTTGTTTCCCCCTTGGTTCTAGCATATCTACTACTTCTACTACTACCACTACTACGCTCACCACTACCACTACTATGATGATTACCACTACTATGATGATTACCACTACTACTACGACTACTACTACGATCACCGCTACTGCTGCGACTGCTGCGACTGCTGCGACTGCTGCGACTGCTGCTACTGCTGCGACTGCTGCGACTGCTGCGACTGCTGCTACTGCTGCTACTGCTGCTACTGCTGCTGCTGCTGCTATTGCTGCTGCTGCTATTGCTGCTGCTGCTATTGCTGCTGCTGCTATTGCTGCTGCTGCTATTGCTGCTATTGCTGCTATTGCTGCTATTGCTGCTATTGCTGCTGCTGCTATTGCTGCTGCTGCTATTGCTGCTATTGCTGCTATTGCTATTGCTATTGCTGCTATTGCTATTGCTGCTGCTATTGCTATTGCTGCTGCTGCTATTGCTATTGCTGCTGCTGCTGCTGCTGCTGCTGCTGCTGCTGCTGCTATTGCTGCTGCTGCTGCTGCTGCTGCTATTGCTGCTGCTGCTATTGCTGCTGCTGCTATTGCTGCTATTGCTGCTATTGCTGCTGCCGCTATTGCTGCTGCTACCGCTGCTACTGCCACTACTACTACTACTGCCACTACTACTGCTGCCGCCACTACTGCTGCTGCCGCTACCGCTGCTACTACTGCCACTACTACTGCTACCGCTACTACTGCTGCCGCTACCGCTGCTACTACTGCTGCTGCTGCCGCTACTACTGCTGCCGCTACTGCTGCTGCCGCTACCGCTGCTACTGCCACTACTACTGCTACCGCTACTACTGCTACTGCTGCTGCCGCCACCGCTGCTACTGCCACTACTACTGCTGCCGCTACTTGCTGCTGCCGCTATCACTACCGCTACACTGCTGCTGCTGCTGCTGCTACTACTACTGCTGCCGCTACTGCTGCTGCCTACTGCTGCTGCTGCCGCTACTACTACTGCCGCTACTACTGCTGCCGCTGCTGCCCGCTACTGCTGCTGCTGCTATTGCTGCTGCTGCTGCTATTGCTGCTATTGCTGCTATTGCTGCTATTGCTGCTGCTGCTGCCGCTACTGCTGCTGCCGCTGCTACTGCCACTACTACTACTGCTACTGCTGCTGCTATTGCTGCTGCTGCTGCTGCTATTGCTGCTACTACTGCTGCTGCTGCCGCTACTACTGCGCTACTACTGCTGCCGCTGCTGCCGCTGCCACTACTACTGCTACCGCTGCTGCTGCTACTACTGCTGCTGCTGCCACTACTACTGCTGCCGCTACCGCTGCTACTACTGCTGCTGCTGCCGCTACTACCGCTACTACTGCTGCCGCTACTGCCGCTGCCGCTACTACTACTGCCGCTGCCGCTACTACTACTGCTGCTGCTGCGCCGCTACTGCTGCCGCTACTGCTGCTATCACTACTGCTACTGCTGCCGCTACCACTGCTGCTGCCGTTACTACTACTGCTGCTATCGCTACTGCTACCGCTACTGCTATCACTACTGCTGCTATCACTACTGCTACTGCTGCCGCTACTACTGCTGCTGCCGTTACTACTACTGCTGCTGCCGTACTACTGCTGCTGCCGTTACTACTACTGCTGCTGCCGCTACTACTACTGCTATCGCTACTACTGCTGCTGCTATCACTACTGCTGCTGCTATCACTACTGCTATCACTACTGCTACTGCTATCACTACTACTGCTGCCGCTACTGCTACTGCTGCCGCTACCACTACTGCTATCACTACTGCTACTGCTATCACTACTGCTGCTGCCGCTACTACTACTGCTACCACTACAACTACTACTGCTACCACTACAACTACTACTGCCGCCACTCCTACTGCTGCTGCCGCCACTCCTACTGCTGCCGCCGCCACTCCTACTGCTGCCGCCGCCACTCCTACTGCTGCCGCCGCCACTCCTACTGCTGCCGCCGCCACTCCTACTGCTGCCGCCGCCACTCCTACTGCTGCCGCCGCCACTCCTACTGCTGCTGCCGCCACCCTACTGCTGCCGCCGCCACTCCTACTGCTGCCGCCGCCACTCCTACTGCTGCTGCCGCCACTCCTACTGCTGCCGCCGCCACTCCTACTGCTGCCGCCGCCACTCCTACTGCTGCTGCCGCCACTCCTACTGCTGCTGCCGCCACTCCTACTGCTGCTGCCGCTACTCCTACTGCTGCTGCCGCTACTCCTGCTGCTGCTGCCGCTACTCCTACTGCTGCTGCTGCGCTACTCCTGCTGCTGCTGCCACCGCTACTGCTGCTGCCGCCACTCCTACTGCTGCTGCCGCCACTCCTACTGCTGCTGCCGCCACTCCTACTGCTGCTGCCGCCACTCCTACTGCTGCTGCCGCTACTCCTACTGCTGCTGCCGCCACTCCTACTGCTGCTGCCGCCACTCCTACTGCTGCTGCTACTACACTCCTACTGCTGCTGCCGCCACTCCTACTGCTGCTGCCGCACTCCTACTGCTGCTGCCCTACTGCTGCTGCCGCCTACTGCTGCTGCCGCCACTCCTACTGCTGCTGCCGCCACTCCTACTGCTGCTGCCGCCACTCCTACTGCTGCTGCCGCCACTCCTACTGCTGCTGCCGCCACTCCTACTGCTGCTGCCGCCACTCCTACTGCTGCTGCCGCTACTCCTACTGCTGCTGCCGCTACTCCTACTGCTGCTGCTACTCCTACTGCTGCTGCCGCTACTCCTACTGCTGCTGCCGCTACTACTACCACTGCTGCTGCCGCCACCTCTACTGCTGCTGCCGCCACTCCTACTGCTGCCCGCCACTCCTGCTGCTGCTGCTACTACTGCTGCTGCCGCCACTACTACTACTGCTGCTACTACTACTGCAACTACTACTACTGCCGCTACTCCTACTGCTGCTGCCGCCACTCCTACTGCTGCTGCCGCTACTCCTGCTGCTGCTGCTACTACTACTACAACTACTACTACTACCGCCACTCCTACTGCTGCTGCCGCCACTCCTACTGCTGCTGCCGCCACTCCTACTGCTGCTGCCGCCACTCCTACTGCTGCTGCCGCCACTCCTACTGCTGCTGCCGCTACTCCTACTGCTGCTGCTATCGCTACTCCTACTGCTGCTGCTATCGCTACTCCTACTGCTGCTGCTGCCGCTACTCCTACTGCTGCTGCTATCGCCACTCCTACTGCTGCTGCTGCCGCTACTCCTACTGCTGCTGCCGCTCACTCCTACTGCTGCCGCTATCACTACTGCTGCCGCTATCACTGCTGCTGCTATCACTGCTGCTGCTATCACTACTGCTGCTGCTATCACTACTGCTGCTGCTATCACTACTGCTACTACTACTGCTACCGCTACAACTACTACTGCTACCGCTACAACTACTGCTGCTGCCGCCACTCCTACTGCTGCTGCCGCCACTCCTACTGCTGCTGCCGCCACTCCTACTGCTGCTGCCGCTACTCCTACTGCCGCTACTCCTACTGCCGCTACTCCTACTGCCGCTACTCCTACTGCCGCTACTACTACTGCCGCTGCTGCTATCACTACTACTGCTATCACTACTACTGCTGACGCTATCACTACTACTACTGACGCTATCACTACTGCTGCTATCCTGCTGCTGCTATCACTGCTGCCGCTATCACTACTGCTGCTGCTGCCGCTATCACTGCTGCTGCCGCTATCGCTACTGCTGTCACTACTGCTGCTGCTGTCACTACTGCTGCTGTTGTCACTACTGCTGCTGCTGTTGTCACTACTGCTGCTGCTGCTGCCGCTGCCGCTGCCGCTACTGCTGCTGTCACTACTGCTGCTGCCACTACTACTGCTGCTGCTGCCACTACTGCTGCTGCTGCCACTACTACTGCTGCTGCTGCCGCTATCACTACTACTGCTGCCGCTATCACTACTACTGCTGCTGCTATCACTACTACTACCACTGCTGCTACTATCACTACTGCTACTGCTGCTATCACTACTGCTGCTGCTGCTGTCACTACTGCTGCTGCTACTGCTGTCACTACTGCTGCTGCTACTGCTGTCACTACTACTGCTGCTGCTGCTATCACTACTACTGCTGCTGCTGCTATCACTACTACTGCTGCTGCTGCTATCGCTACTACTGCTGCTGCTGCTATCGCTACTACTGCTGCTGCTGCTATCGCTACTACTGCTGCTGCTGCTATCGCTACTACTGCTGCTGCTGCTATCGCTACTACTGCTGCTATCACTACTACTGCTGCTATCACTACTACTGCTGCTACTGCTGTCACTACTACTGCTGCTATCACTACTACTGCTGCTGCTGCTATCACTACTACTGCTGCTGCTACTCTGCTGCTGCTACTGCTGCTGCTACTGCTATCTACTGCTGTACTACTGCTGCTATCACTACTACTGCTGCTGCTGCTATCGCTACTACTGCTGCTATCACTACTACTGCTGCTACTGCTGTCGCTACTACTACTGCTGCTATCACTACTACTGCTACTACTGCTGCTACTACTACTGCTGCTATCTCTACTGCTACTGCTGCTGCTATCACTACTACTGCTGCTGCTGCTATCACTACTACTACTGCTGCTGCTATCCCACTACTGCTGCTGCTGCTATCCCACTACTACTGCTGCTGCTGCTATCCCACTACTACTGCTGCTGGTATCCCACTACTACTGCTGCTGGTATCCCACTACTACTGCTGCTATCACTGGTATCCCACTACTACTGCTGCTGCTGCTATCCCACTACTACTGCTGCTGCTGCTATCCCACTACTACTGCTGCTGCTATCCCACTACTACTGCTGCTGCTGCTATCCCACTACTACTGCTGCTGCTGCTATCCCACTACTACTGCTGCTGCTGCTATCCCACTACTACTGCTGCTGCTGCTATCCCACTACTACTGCTGCTGCTGCTATCCCACTACTGCTGCTGCTATCCCACTACTGCTGCTGGTATCCCACTACTGCTGCTGCTATCCCACTACTACTGCTGCTGGTATCCCACTACTACTGCTGCTGGTATCCCACTACTGCTGCTGCTGCTGCTATCCCACTACTGCTGCTGCTGCTATCCCACTACTGCTGCTGCTGCTATCCCACTACTGCTGCTGCTGCTGCTATCCCACTACTTCTGCTGCTGCTGCTATCCCACTACTGCTGCTGCTGCTGCTATCCCACTACTGCTGCTGCTATCCCACTGCTGCTGCTGCTGTGCTGCTGCTGCTGCTATCCCACTACTGCTGCTGCTGCTATCACTGCTGCTGCTGCTGCTATCACTGCTGCTGCTGCTGCTGCTATCCCACTACTGCTGCTGCTGCTATCCCACTACTGCTGCTGCTGCTATCACTACTGCTGCTGCTGCTGCTATCCCACTACTGCTGCTGCTGCTATCACTACTACTGCTGCTGCTGCTATCACTACTACTGCTGCTGCTGCTATCACTACTACTGCTGCTGCTGCTATCACTACTGCTGCTGCTGCACTACTGCTGCTGCTGCTGTCGCTACTACTGCTGCTGTCGCTACTACTGCTATCGCTACTACTGCTGCTACTGCTGTCACTACTACTGCTGCTACTGCTGTCACTACTACTGCTGCTGCTGCTATCACTACTACTGCTGCTGCTGCTGTCACTACTACTGCTGCTACTACTACTGCTGCTACTATCACTACTACTGCTGCTGCACATCACTACTACTGCTGCTGCTGCTATCACTACTACTGCTGCTATGCTACTGCTGCTACTGCTGTCATCACTGCTGCTGCTGCTGTCACTACTACTGCTACTACTGCTGTCACTACTACTGCTGCTGCTGCTGCACTACTGCTGCTATCACTACTACTGCTACTGCTGCTATCTGCTACTGCTGCTATCTACTACTGCTGCTGCTGCTATCACTACTACTGCTGCTGCTGCTATCACTACTGCTGCTGCTGCTGCTATCACTACTACTGCTGCTGCTGCTATCCCACTACTACTGCTGCTGCTGCTATCCCACTACTACTGCTGCTGCTGCTATCCCACTACTACTACTGCTGCTGCTATCCCACTACTGCACTGCTGCTGCTGCTATCCCACTACTACTGCTGCTGCTGCTATCCCACTGCTGCTGCTACTGCTGCTGCTGCTATCCCACTACTACTGCTGCTGCTGCTATCCCACTACTACTGCTGCTGCTGCTATCCCACTACTACTGCTGCTGCTGCTATCCCACTACTGCTGCTGCTGCTATCCCACTACTGCTGCTGGTATCCCACTACTGCTGCTGCTGTCCCACTACTGCTGCTGCTGCTGCTATCCCACTACTGCTGCTGCTGCTATCCCACTACTGCTGCTGCTGCTGCTATCCCACTACTGCTGCTGCTGCTGCTATCCTGCTGCACTCCCACTGCTGCTGGTATCCCGCTGCTGCTGCTGCTGCTGCTGCTGCTACTACTGCTCACTGCTGCTGCTGCTGCTATCACCACTACTGCTGCTGCTGCTGCTGCTATCACTGCTGCTCACTGCTATCCCACTACTGCTGCTGCTGCTGCTATCACTGCTGCTGCTGCTGCTATCCCACTACTGCTGCTGCTGCTGCTGCTATCACTGCTGCTGCTGCTGCTATCACTGCTGCTGCTGCTGCTATCACTGCTGCTGCTGCTGCTATCACTGCTGCTGCTGCTGCTATCACTGCTGCTGCTGCTGCTATCACTGCTGCTGCTGCTGCTATCACTGCTGCTGCTGCTGCTATCACTGCTGCTGCTGCTGCTATCACTGCTGCTGCTGCTGCTATCACTGCTGCTGCTGCTGCTATCACTGCTGCTGCTGCTGCTATCACTGCTGCTGCTGCTGCTATCACTGCTGCTGCTGCTGCTATCACTGCTGCTGCTGCTGCTATCACTGCTGCTGCTATCACTGCTGCTGCTGCTGCTATCACTGCTGCTGCTGCTGCTATCACTGCTGCTATCTGCTGCTGCACTGCTGCTATCACTGCTGCTATCACTGCTGCTATCACTGCTGCTATCACTGCTGCTGCTGCTATCACTGCTGCTATCACTGCTGCTGCTGCTGCTATCACTGCTGCTGCTGCTATCACTGCTGCTGCTGCTGCTATCACTGCTGCTGCTATCACTGCTGCTGCTATCACTGCTGCTGCTATCACTGCTGCTGCTATCACTGCTGCTGCTGCTATCACTGCTGCTGCTGCTGTCACTGCTGCTGCTGCTGCTATCACTGCTGCTGCTGCTGCTATCACTGCTGCTGCTGCTGCTATCACTGCTGCTGCTGCTGCTGCTGCTGCTGCTGCTGCTGCTATCACTGCTGCTGCTGCTGCTGCTGCTGCTATCACTGCTGCTATCACTGCTGCTATCACTGCTGCTGCTGCTATCACTGCTGCTGCTGCTATCACTGCTGCTATCACTGCTATCACTGCTGCTATCACTGCTATCACTGCTGCTGCTATCACTGCTGCTGCTGCTATCACTACTACTGCTGCTGCTGCTATCACTGCTGCTATCACTACTGCTGCTGCTATCACTACTACTGCTGCTATCACTACTACTGCTGCTGCTGCTATCACTACTGCTACTGCTGCTAGCACTACTGCTACTGCTGCTATCACTACTACTTAACTCGGCAAAAAAATAAATGTCCACTTTTCAAGACCCTGTCTTTCAAAGATGATTCGTAAAAAATTCAAATAACTTCAGACCATTATTGTAAAGGTTTAAACACTGTTTCCCATGCTTGTTCATTGAACCATAAACATTTAACCACAGTTCCACAGGTGCATGTTCATTAAGACACTAACAGCTTACAGGCGGTAGGCATTTAAGGTCACAGTTTTGAAAACTTAGGACACTAAAGAGGCCTTTCTGACTCAGAAAAACACCAAAATAAAGATGCCCAGGATGCTCATTTGCATGAACGTGCTCATGAACGTGCCTTAGGCATGCTGCAAGGAGGCATGAGGACTGCAGATGTGGCCAGGGCAATAAATTGCCATGTCCGTACTGTGAGACGCCTAAGACAGCGCTACAGGGAGACAGGACCACGTTTAACAACACCTGCACAGGATCGGTACATCCGAACATCATACTTGCGGGACAGGTACAGGATGGCAACAACTGCCTGAGTTACACCAGTAACGCACAATCCCTCCATCGGTGCTCAGACTATCCGCAATAGGCTGTGAGGCTGGACTGAAGGCTTGTAGGTCTGTTGTAAGGCAGGTTCTCACCAGACATCACCGGCAACAACGTCGCCTATGGGCACAAACCCACCGTCGCTGGACCAGACAGGATTGGCAAAAAGTGCTCTTCACTGACGAGTCGTGGTTGTGTCTCACCATGGGGGATGGTTGGATTCATGTTTATCATCGAAGGAATGAGCGTTACACCGAGGCCTGTACTCTGGAGTGGAATTGATTGAGGTGGGGTGTCCGTCATGGTCTGGGGCGGTGTGTCACAGCATCATTGGACTGAGCTTGTCATTGCAGGCAATCTCAATGTAAAATGTGTTGCAGGGAAGACTACATCCTCCCTCATATCAGGATGAACCTGCAGGAAGGGTACCACATGACCCTCCAGCATGACAATGCCACCAGCCATACTGCTCGTTCTGTGTTATTATTCAGTTTCTCTTAGTCACACGTCTGTGGAACTTGTTCAGTTGGTCTCAAAATGAACGCTGTTGACAGTGAATGGACGTTTCGTTCTTGCTGAGTTTACTACTGTTATCACTACCACTTATCACCACTACTACTTGTAGCACTGGTACTACTACGATCACTAGTACCACTATTATTATTATTGTTATTATTATTATTATACTTTCACCACTATTACTATCACCACTACAACCACTATTGTTTCTTCTACTATTATCACCACTACTACTGCTGTTTATTACTATTATCACAACTGTCATTATTACTATTATCACAACTGTCATTACTACTATTATTACTACAACCATTACAACTGTCACTACTACTACCATTACAACTGTCACTACTACTACCATTACAACTGTCACTACTACTACCATTACAACTGTCACTACTACTACCATTACAACTGTCACTACTATTACCATTACAACTGTCACTACTATTACCATTACAACTGTCACTACTATTACCATTACAACTGTCACTACTACTACCATTACAACTGTCACTACTATTACCATTACAACTGTCACTACTACTACCATTACAACTGTCACTACTACTACCATTACAACTGTCACTACTATTACCATTACAACTGTCACTACTATTACCATTACAACTGTCACTACTACTACCATTACAACTGTCACTACTACTACCATTACAACTGTCACTACTACTACCATTACAACTGTCACTACTACTACCATTACAACTGTCACTACTATTACAACTGTCACTACTATTACCATTACAACTGTCACTACTATTACCATTACAACTGTCACTACTACTACCATTACAACTGTCACTACTACTACCATTACAACTGTCACTACTACTACCATTACAACTGTCACTACTACTACCATTACAACTGTCACTACTACTACCATTACAACTGTCACTACTACTACCATTACAACTGTCACTACTACTACCATTACAACTGTCACCACTACTATTATGACAACTGCCACTACTATTATGACAACTGCCACTACTATTATGACAACTGCCACTACTATTATGACAACTGCCACTACTATTATGACAACTGCCACTACTATTATGACCACAACTGCCACTACTATTATGATCACAACTGCCACTACTATTATGATCACAACTGCCACTACTATTATGATCACAACTGCCACTACTATTATGATCACAACTGCCACTACTATTATGATCACAACTGCCACTACTATTATGATCACAACTGCCACTACTATTATGATCACAACTGCCACTACTATTATGATCACAACTGCCACTACTATTATGATCACAACTGCCACTACTATTATGATCACAACTGCCACTACTATTATGATCACAACTGCCACTACTATTATGATCACAACTGCCACTACTATTATGATCACAACTGCCACTACTATTATGATCACAACTGCCACTACTATTATGATCACAACTGCCACTACTATTATGATCACAACTGCCACTACTATTATGATCACAACTGCCACTACTATTATGATCACAACTGCCACTACTATTATGATCACAACTATTGCCACTACTATTATGATCACAACTATTGCCACTACTATTATGATCACAACTATTGCCACTACTATTATGATCACAACTATTGCCACTACTATTATGATCACAACTATTGCCACTACTATTATGATCACAACTATTGCCACTACTATTATGATCACAACTATTGCCACTACTATTATGATCACAACTATTGCCACTACTATTATGATCACAACTATTGCCACTACTATTATGATCACAACTATTGCCACTACTATTATGATCACAACTATTGCCACTACTATTATGATCACAACTATTGCCACTACTATTATGATCACAACTATTGCCACTACTATTATGATCACAACTATTGCCACTACTATTATGATCACAACTATTGCCACTACTATTATGATCACAACTATTGCCACTACTATTATGATCACAACTATTGCCACTACTATTATGATCACAACTATTGCCACTACTATTATGATCACAACTATTGCCACTACTATTATGATCACAACTATTGCCACTACTATTATGATCACAACTATTGCCACTACTATTATGATCACAACTATTGCCACTACTATTATGATCACAACTATTGCCACTACTATTATGATCACAACTATTGCCACTACTATTATGATCACAACTATTGCCACTACTATTATGATCACAACTATTGCCACTACTATTATGATCACAACTATTGCCACTACTATTATGATCACAACTATTGCCACTACTATTATGATCACAACTATTGCCACTACTATTATGATCACAACTATTGCCACTACTATTATGATCACAACTATTGCCACTACTATTATGATCACAACTATTGCCACTACTATTATGATCACAACTATTGCCACTACTATTATGATCACAACTATTGCCACTACAACGATCACAACTATTGCCACTACTATTACGATCACAACTATTGCCACTACTATTACGATCACAACTATTGCCATTACAACGATCACAACTATTGCCATTACAACGGTCACAACTATTGCCATTACAACGGTCACTACTATTACCATTATCACAACGGTCAACTATTGCCATTACCATTATCACAACTGTCACTACTATTACCATTATCACAACTGTCACTACTATTACTATTATCACAACTGTCACTACTATTACCATTATCACAACTGTCACTACTAGTAGCACCACTAATACTAGCATTACTACCACCACTTGTTGCTATCATTACTTCTGGTCCTACTACTATTGTCACCACTATTATCACTACCACATAGTATTATTATTACTACTACTATCACCACTACAACCACTATTGTTTCTATTACTACCACTACTAGTAGCACTGCCACTATCACTACTACAACCACTATCATTACTACTATTACTATGATCACCACTACTACTCCTAACATCCCTACTACTACTACAACCACTTCTATTGTTACTGTCACTATTACTATCACCACTACTACTCCTACTATTACCCATACTGCTAACATCCCTACTACTACTACAACCACTTCTATTGTTACTATCACTACTTCTATTACCATGATCACCACTACTACTCCTACTATTACCCATACTGCTAACATCCCTACTACTACTACTACAACCACTTCTATTGTTACTGTCACTACAACCACTTCTATTGTTACTGTCACTACTTCTATTACCATGATCACCACTACTACTCCTACTATTACCCATACTGCTAACATCCCTACTACTACTACAACCAATTCTATTGTTACTGTCACTACTTCTATTACCATGATCACCACTACTACTCCTACTATTACCCATACTGCTAACATCCCTACTACTACTACAACCACTTCTATTGTTACTATCACTACTTCTATTACCATGATCACCACTACTACTCCTACTATTACCCATACTGCTAACATCCCTACTACTACTACAACCACTTCTATTGTTACTATCACTATTACTATGATCACCACTACTACTCCTACTATTACCCATACTGCTAACATCCCTACTACTACTATTACTACAACCACTATCACTACTTCTATTACTATGATCACCACTACTACTCCTACTATTACCCATACTGCTAACATCCCTACTACTACAACCACTTCTATTGTTACTGTCACTATTACTATTACTATGATCACCACTACTACTACTCCTATTACCCATACTACGAACATCCCTACTACTACTACCACTTCTATTGTTACTATCACTACTTCTATTACCATGATCACCACTACTACTCCTATTACCCATACTGCTAACATCCCTACTACTACAACCACTTCTATTGTTACTATCACTACTTCTATTACCATGATCACCACTACTACTCCTACTATTACCCATACTGCTAACATCCCTACTACTACTACAACCACTTCTATTGTTACTATCACTACTTCTATTACCATGATCACCACTACTACTCCTACTATTACCCATACTGCTAACATCCCTACTACTACTATTACTACAACCACTTGTTACTGTCATTATTACTATGATTATTACTACTACTTCTACCACTGGTATCACTACTACTACCACTACTTGTTACTGTCACTATTACTGTGATTATTACTACTACTTCTACCACTGGTATCACTACTACCACTACTTGTTACTGTCACTATTACTATGATTATTACTACTACTTCTACCACTGGTATCACTACTACCACTACTGTCACTTACTACCACTGGTATCACTACTACCACTACTTGTTACTGTCACTATTACTATGATTATTACTACTACTACTTCTACCACTGGTATCACTACTACCACTACTTGTTACTGTCACTATTACTACCACTACTTGATTATTACTACTTATTACTACTACTTCTACCACTGGTATCACTACAACCACTACTTGTTACTGTCACTATTACTACCACTGGTATCACTACTACCACTACTTGTTACTGTCACTATTACTATGATTATTACTACTACTTCTACCACTGGTATCACTACTACCACTACTTGTTACTGTCACTATTACTACCACTGGTATCACTACTACCACTACTTGTTACTGTCACTATTACTGTGATTATTACTACTACTTCTACCACTGGTATCACTACAACCACTACTTGTTACTGTCACTATTACTGTGATTATTACTACTACTTCTACCACTGGTATCACTACTACCACTACTGTCACTTACTACCACTGGTATCACTACTACCACTACTTGTTACTGTCACTATTACTGTGATTATTACTACTACTTCTACCACTGGTATCACTACTACCACTACTTGTTACTGTCACTATTACTATGATTATTACTACTACTTCTACCACTGGTATCACTACAACCACTACTTGTTACTGTCACTATTACTACCACTGGTTTTACTGTTACTATGATCACTATGTGAATGCTTCGGGGAAGTGTAAATCCATTATTTTACACGTATTCAAGGTTGTTTACAAACGTCTTGAGACTGCATGTCCTCTTTTCTCACACTGTCTCGCTGTCTCTGTGTCCCTCTTCAATCCTCTGTCCCTCCCAAACTCTTTTGTATGTAGGCTATGATGATTTCTCATCAAAATATATCATCTAAACCCTGTGCATTTGCCTGCAGTTGAGCAGTTTTGAATAATCTTGAGACTGATGTCTCCTCCCCTCTCCCACCATGCAGAGGCCGTGGCACGAGTACGAGCATAACTTTCAGATCATGTACAAGGTGGGTATGGGCCACAAGCCCCCCATCCCAGAGAAGCTGTCCACAGAGGGGAAGGATTTCCTGGGTCACTGTCTGGAGAGCGAGCCCAAACAACGCTGGACTGCCAGTACACTGCTAGACCACCCATTCGTCAAGGTCAGAAACATTACATATTTCTTTACAAAAAAATATTAATAGAACACATTGGACGTCGAGGTACTATTATAGCTGGGCATACGGACAAAAATCCATATTGTGATAAATTGCCTGAATTGATGCGATAACGATAAATAAGCTTAACGTGAATTTGCACCACAGTTTTTGTTCAATTATCCTTTAAACTACTATTTCTAGTTTGATGGTTGTAGCCATCTATTGTTCCATGAACAATCACCCATATTAGCAATAGTATTACATTTAAAACCTCACTGTTCTCTAGTATAGGCTACTTATCGTAATGAACAATGTCAGCAAAATGCCTTTGTATGGTTGGTGTTGATCATTTTTGGTTTTTAGTTCCACCTCTAGGTACTTTCATGTTATCTTTATTCAACTTGGTGCTTATAAATACCTACACAATCTTTTTGAGAAGCATGGTGGTGTGTTAATATTTTACTTCTCCACAAACATAACATTTTAACTCCTCAATCACTCTGAAATCAGCTTTTTCCCCTGTGTACCAGATTGGCAAAACATGCACATACAGTTCAGTGCAAGGGAAGAGTGCATGTATGCAGACAGTCACATGGTAGTCTAGATTAAAGGGGAAATTGGAGATCACGTGAAGACTAACCTACAGCTCATCTGTCTTTCATTCCTAGGTTTGCACAGATGAAGAGTGAGGGGGAATGGACCCTGTGGCTGTCACGTTTAAACTATAGCACTACTGTACATGTTGGCCAGAGACTGGACACAGCCAGATAGAGGGGCTTTGGACACGAGGGGCTTGTGAACATAGGAAACAGGAAATGATAACTGCAGGCACATGGAGCTAAACTGAGGAACTCTTATGACATCATTTCAGATGGATCACCTGGGTCGTGTTCAATTAGAACAGCTTGTTTTAGTTTTGTCTTCAAAATTGTTTTGGCTATGTTGTGTCCTAATGAACATGACCCTGTAGTCGGGTGACAGGTCTTGCATTTTCTGGAAGGGGATTGTATTGCATTGTACATACTATAATAATAGGATTGGTTCATTGGATCCTTCCTTGTATAAACAATATTGTAAAGCTTGAGTAATAAATATAGCCACATCTTGTTGTTCTCTCACTGGTGAAGATAAGAGAGAAGACATTTTAAAGAAATGGGGGGGAAATAAAGCTATGTCACTTTTTTTTACTGTTCCCCTTTCAGTGAGTATGAGTAGGGGACAAGTAAGGGACGGAATTCAGATATCTGGGTCTCGTTCAGTACACATGTTGTGGAACATTGCAGCTAGAAATGTCGAGGCATGTTTGTTCTACAATGTTGTGCCCTTCTGAATTTGCCCCAGGTTTGGTCGAGGCAGATATTGTCTTGCCTTTCCTTGTTTGATGAGGTGAGCTTCATTGCACAGAAGCAGGGGATGCTGCAACTGTAAGAAACTATTTCCATGCAAATTAACACTCAAAGGCTGTAGAGAGCCCAGGAAGGAAAAAACATTTTATTTTAAAATATTTTTTTGTAAGGAGGATTCCAATGGTAACGTGGGGCTTAAGCCTATAGTGCATCCCAAATGGCACCCTATTCACTATAGTGCACTATTATGGTTCTGGTAAATAGTAGTGCACTATATAGGGAATAGTGTGCCATTTGGGTGCAGGGATGTGGGCAGGATTCTATAGGCTTCAGGCATGGATTGATGGTCAGTTAGACAGGTGTGCCCTGATTGGACAGCTGGCGCATATCCAACCAATGAGAGAAGACAAAGTTGTGCGCTCACTCCTTGCTGCTGAGAACACATACATTCTGGTCCTCTGCTGCTCTGTTTGCTATGTACAAACGATATTAATAAATCTTTTTTTAATAAATGGTGTGTCATGACCTAAGGTTAGATTAATCAAACATGGCATTGTAATGATAACAGGAGCTTTATAATAGAATGGATTGCACATACACACTGCATCGATCTAAAGTGGTCTCTGGTGCGTTTTACAGCTTTCATTCTTTGGTCTTTATTTTATTGCAAATAAACATTGTCAATTGAGTCCATATCAAATCACAACTAATAAAAGTGCATTTAACAAAGTCACAACAGTGCCAATTTTAGTCATACATCTTGGATGCATGCCCTGAACGTATCTGTGCTTTGTATAGGTTCAGTACATTCCCATGTATCGACAAGATGAAGACGGCCACATGAGACTGCCATTAGCAGACAGCACCAGTCAACCATCCTGCTTGAATAGACTTCAATGCTTTCCCTGACGAGTTACCAAGTATTTCTTGGGATGAATTCTCAACTGTTTGAGGTGAACTGTGCTGTAGTTCTCAGATTAGTAATGTGAGTGACGCTCTGGTGCTGGCAAGAAATCTTGCAATTGTAAATTGAAGTTTTAAAAAGGTCATCCCTTCATTTGTTCAGTGGGACCCCATAGCTGGAGCTTCTCTTAATCTCCGTCTGTCCAATCATCCAGCGCACACCAAATGACACTGAGAATAGAAGAAAGTGACTTGAACATAGGGCCATATAACATCTTTGTGGTTACAGCAACCAGTGTAGATGTTTGTCAATGGAATTATTCGTGAGATAAGGGCTAGTACCAAAGCATGCAATATTATAATTTACTACTTTCCAAGAGTAAGGAACAAGCTCTTGATCAGTATCAGACAAAGATTAGATGGTTAATAGCTAAGTTTAGGGAGAAGGTACAAATAAGTACACCTTGGGATCAATTCAATCTGTAACACGGAACATCTATTGTAGTGCAATTTAAAGGCAACGTGACTGCATTCAAGGTAAACACTACATGATGGTCCAACCGTAAATTACCTTTTAAAATATCACACTCCAACGCAGATCTTTCGTGGCACGGATTGAATAGAGACCCTTATCGCCAAATTTATCCTGGTTGGTGACTTTTGCAACACATTTGTCTCGGGGAGCCACTAGTTGATCAAATATTCCAATAACACCCACCTGCAGCGCAGAAAGCCACTGTGGCCATGATGGTGAGAATAGACCCAGAGTTGACCAGCTGGACCAGGAGGAGGCAGAGGGGATATAGGAGAAGGAAAGTCCAGCCCAGCCAGTTGATCAGGGCCCAGGGCCTGCATGGTGGGGTAACTTTGGGGCCTGGGAAACACCCTGTCTGGCTGTAGTCCTCCTGGAACTTATCCTGGAACAACAATACATGACCACATCGATTATCTTACAAACAGGAGCATAGACAACTGGCTTCACAGCCATGACCATAAAGTGGGTTTTATGAACTGTAGGTCTCTGATCTTGTATATATCATGTATTTTTGTAGTGGATCTCTAACAGTGCAATTAAGTATTATGAAGTACCATCTAATCTCATCTAACCAGGGCAATTTTACATCAGTTACTGTACAAACGAGTCAGATTGTGCGTTTGGTGCAATGTTTGTGAATTAAACATTGGGGACAGAACAATGTAAGGGTGAAGAGTAGGTACTGACATTAAGATATTGTAAGTGAGAGTTTCAGCTTTGTCCTTGGTGCTTGCTGTCCTCCAAAGAGCAGGCTGCTCAAAAATAAAGCAACCCTTTCATTCCACTTCATCTCTCTCCCTCCTTCCTAGATGAATAGAAGTCTTTGAGGTCTACAAAGGAACGACTACTGATCCAAAAGGAGACATGTAGGCCTGTCACCACTATCCATAAAGGTTGACTACCTACTCACACTAGAACCAGGACATACACTGTCTTAGTTCCAATAGTCTTTTTAATAGTAACTTCTTATAGAATGACCACAATCATTCAATGCAGACAACTGCAGTGGCAACCTGTTCAAAGCATGAGTACTGTGAATATGACTATAGCTGCGTTTACAAAGTCAGCCCAATTCTGATCTTTTGACAAGTCAGATCATTTGCCCATAATTGGGTTGCCTGTGTAAAAGGGTGACAATTCCCTGTACAATGTACTGTAGTACTGGAAACTCACTCAGTTCCACCTGCTAACTGCTCAACAGGAGTGGGAATGTCTGTACGTAGTACACATCTGTGACTAACAGACAAAGCACCATCTAATCTTATCCATTTGGGCTGGGCATCGTTAGACGCATGACACTATAATAATCAAATATATCAAATCAAAATGAATCTAACAGGGGCCAAAGGGCCATTTTCATCAGTTAATGTGCATACGGGTCGGATTATGCAAGTGATCGAAGAAAGTGCTTGGTGTAATGTTTGAATTAAACATTGGCGACAGAACAAAGTTATAATTTAAGGGTAAAGAGTAGGTACTGACATGAAGATAGAGTATAAATTAAGAGAGTTTAACTTGGTCCTTTGTGTTGTATCCCTTAATGAACAAATAGATGCAAACTGCACCTTGTACCAATAGTTAGTGAATTGTAATCCCTCTCCCCAATAAGAACACCACCTTCTCCTGGTAGAGTTTATGAAGCCAGGCAGAACACTCAGCCTCATCCTCTGGTATGGACTCCAGTGGGATTCTCCTTGAGACAGAAATGTAGAAGGAAACATTTATTTAAGCTGTCCAATTCAAAATAACTTTATGGTCCAGTAAAAACAAACAGTCCAATAAGACAATATGTGGGCTTTGAGATCAGTGAGTTATGCCTCTAACCATTGGCCCTTCCAGGTCCCACTCATAGCACTTGCCCAACTTGCGATAGAAATTGCAGGTTTAAAAAGGAATTCATATTATCCATACCTTACATATAAATCTGGATGATACTTTTCCCCATTGAGAACCCCCCACAAGGTTGGAGTTTCGTTGTTTCTGAAATTTAATGTACAACAGTACACAGCAGCAACTAAAGGGGTAACAGAGAAAAAATATAAACAAATAATACTTAGATATTCACTCATGAGCAGGGTTGTACGGAAGATTATTTTAACCTAGTCAGTTGCACAACTGAATGCATTCAACCGAAATGTGTCTCTGAATCAGAGAGATGCGGGGGGCTGCCATAATCAATGTCCACATTATCGGCACCCGGGGGTCAGTTGTTGCTGCAGGTTAACTGCCTTGTTCAAGGGTAGAACATCAGATGTTCACACCTTTCTGGCTCTGGGATTCAAACCAGCAAACTTTCGGTTACTGGTCCAACTCTCTTAACCAGTAGACTACCTGCCGCCCCCATATTAGGGCCAAGTGAAGATAATTTTTTTGCTTGTGGTGGTAATTGCACGCATAGTACTTAAGTAGCAATATTTCGAGAATAAAGCAGCGATCATTTGAGAATAAATTGGCAATATTTAAAGAATAAAGCCAATTTTTTCAAGTAAAGTTAATAATATTACAGTTATATTTCCAGATTATAGTAGTACAGTCATGGCCAAAAGTTGAGTGACACAAATATTAGTTTCCACAAAGTTTGCTGCTTCAGTGTCTTTAGATATGCTTGTCCGATGTTACTATGGAATACTGAAGTATAATTACAAGCATTTCATAAGTGTCAAAGGCTTTTATTGACAATTACATGAAGTTGATGCAAAGAGTCTATTTGCAGTGTTGACCCTTCTTTTTCAAGACCTCGGCATTCCGCCCTAGCATACTGGGATTAAGGTCTGGGGAGTTTCCTGGCCATGGACCCAAAATATAGATGTTTTGTTCCCCCAAGCCACTTAGTTATCGCTTTTGCCTTATGGCAATGTGCTCCATCATGCTGGAAAAGGCATTGTTTGTCACCAAAATGTTCCTGGATGGTTGGGAGAAGTTGCTTTCGGAGGATGTGTTGGTACCATTCTGTATTCATGGCTGTGTTCTTAGGCAAAATTGTGAGTGAGCCCACTCCCTTGGCTGAGAAGCAACCCCACACATGAATGGTCTCAGGATGCTTTACTGTTGGCATGACACAGGACCGATGGTAGACCTCACCTTGTCTTCTGCGGACACGCTTTTTTTCTGAATGCCCCAAACAATCGGATTCATCAGAGAAAATGACTTTACCCCAGTCCTCAGCAGTCCAATCCCTGTACCTTTTGCAGAATATCATGTCTGCCCCTGAAGTTTTTCCTGGAGAGAAGTGGCTTCTTTGCTGCCCTTCTTGGCACCAGGCCATCCTCCAAAAGTCTTTGCCTCTGTGTGTGCAGATGCACTCACACCTGCCTGCTGCCATTCCTGAGCAAGCTCTGTACTGGTGGTGCCCCGATCCCGCAGCTGAATCAACTTGAGGACACGGTCCTGGAGCTTGCTAGACTTTCTTGGGCGCCCTGAAGCCTACTGGCAGCAATATCCTTGCCTGTGAAGCGGAACTCAATCAACATGACAGAGTGATCTCCAGCCTTGTACTCATCAACACTCACACCTGTGTTAACGAGAAAATCACTGACATGTCAGCTTGTCTTTTTGTGGCAGAGCTGAAATGCAGTGGAAATGTTTTTGGGGGATTCAGTTAATTTGCATGGCAAAGAGGGACTTTGCAATTCATCTGGTCACTCTTCATAACATTCTGGAGTATATGCAAATTGCCATCATCCAAACTGAGGCAGCAGACTTTGTGAAAATTAATATTTGTGCCATTCTCAAAACCTTTGGCCACGACTGTATATTATAGTAGGGGATTTGGTTAACTGCATGTCTGCCTTGCTCCCTGTTGCTGTGCACGCCACCATGGCACAACCTCTTCCAGGTTCTAATACTTATAATAATGTGGTTATTATGTTCTAAAAGAGCAAGGATTTCCTTGTTACTAAAGCCAATTTTAAAGTGTAGTTTCACCAGTCATCTCAGGCATTTCAACGGTGGTGCGCACAACAACAGGGAGCCAGGAAGGCATGCAATTAATAACCATATACAACTGCGACTTTATTCTCTAAATATTACTACTTTCTAATTAAAATATTGACAAAATTGTATTTTGAATATTCCCGAAAATGTATTTAAACATTATTGTGAAAGTATTTCAAGTTTTTAAAGTACTATCAGTCCAAACCAGTACCACCACCCAGCACTTATTTATTTTTTCTCTTCACTTGGCCCTAACACTCCGCTGTAGTGTTACTTTCTAAATTTAGTCCGTTACAGATAGTTACCTGTCCAAAATTGCAATCAGTAACAATCTGATTACTTTTGGATTACTTTCCATTCAAAGACAAAAACGATCCAGCAAACACATTTGGTGTGTCATCATAGTGGTCTCTGACTTGTGGTCAGACTCACCCAGGTGGAACAAACTTAAAATTGCACCTTTTTTAAATGCTGAATTGAATATCATTGAGAAAACAGAAAGTTGTCAATTCATTTTTTCACTAACATCCTTGCGGATTTTAACAGTAATCCAAGAAGTAATCCAGTTTTTTAAAGTATCTGATTACAATATTTTTGTTGGAACCCTAACTGATTACAGTTAATGTAATCAGATTACATGTAATTAGTCACTCCCCAACTCTGCTCATGAGTTTGACGTGTAGCGTTTGGTCATTCTGGAGCTCTACAGGGTTCCGCACCTGTCCCCCTGAGGTTCTGGACGGCTACCCAGAAACCCTTGGTCCTGGGCAGGAGGTGGTGTTTGAGTTTGGGCAGGCTTTTCTTCTCTGCCACCTCCATACTGACCCGATGCTTCTCCTCTGTGAAGCGAGTTCCCTCACAGTGGAGCAAGAACTGGCACACAATTAGAGATTCACTGTAGCATCAAAACTGTGTTTAGATTTACCAACGAACCTGCATGCTCATGTTTACAAGGTCAGTATCATTATATTCTCACATTATTATCCTTCCTAGACTCGTGACATACTATTGATTGTGTCAATCAATGCAATCTTTTAGAACAACCAAACTGCATACTCATGTAGCGTCTGCTAAATGACTTAAATGTAATGTAAATGTAATGTTAGTTGTGAAGAAAGCTGGAATAAGGAATTTAAAAAGACATCACATCCTCTCATGAACTATACATGTCTCAATCAACTTTGGACTATTAAGTGTCATTCCTGATTGACTGATTGATTAATTACTTTACTAGTTGGTTGGTTGATTGATGGCTCACCCAGAAGTTCTCAGGGTAATCCCGTAGGTTCTGAAGACTCTGGACAAAGTTGCTCTTATCTTCCTCCCACTTCCTCTTAATAAACACCATCTCCTGAAAGTACCACATCCAGCCAATCACAGGCAGGTACGACAACTCTTTCTTGGCTAAACATTTGGAGGCCTGGAAAGGGAAAGATTGTTAATGTGTTTGAGTACAGAGGGAATCAAAGAACTTCAGAAAATCTTTGGTCTTTTCTCAAGCAATTCCTTGCTTCCCACCTTCCTCACCTCCTTCTCAACAGAATTGGATGAGAAGGTCCAAGGAGAGAGAATGCAAGGAATCTGAGATGAATCAATCGAGAAAGCGCCCTGTTCTCTTACCCCAAGGACCCCGAATCGTTCACAGAAGGTCCAGCCACACAGAAAGTCTATTTCAAAGTTGTGGTTGAGGACGACGATGGCATTCTCTTTACCGTAGAGTTGGTAGTTCTCTGGGTCTGTGTAGAGTGTGACTTCAGTGCCAGACCACCACTCTAAGAGAGCCACAGATTCTGAGGAATACACATAGCATAAGAGAAAAGTGTAAATAATTATATATATATATATATCACTGTCAGCAGGTACAGTGACTTTGCATTGCAGTTATTGCACAATGTTAGAGAGCATAGCCCTCCTGCAGCATCAGTGCACTTAAAAGGGCAATCTGCAATTGGTAAAAAATTTTACAACTTTTAAATGGGTGATACATATCCATTGATTCTTGAAGAATATAATATAAATACCTCGAGCTTAGTTCAACTGTCGATCCCCACCAAAATATACACTTTTTTATAACTCTGTAAACAATGCAATTGGAAACAAACAGTATATCCTCAAAATATGGTTGAAACTATCATTTTGATTTCATGGATGGTCATGAACTGCCATCCCTCAGCTTTTTACTAAAACAATGGCGGGGTGTCCACTTTGTTTTTGTTTGAACTGCAGATGAAATCCAATTCTATTGGTGGCGTACACATATTTTGCAGGTGTAAAAAAAAAAATGTATAGCTCCAAGCTATAAAAAAATAAATAGAGTTGCACACACTATACTGTTAAAAAAAAAAGTTTCATGCCTTTCAACCTTAGTCTCTCCCGAGCCCGTATGGGAGTTGTAGCGATGAGACAAGATAGTAGCTACTAAAAAAAACAATTGGATACCACGAAATTAGGGAGAAAAAGGGGTAAAAAAAAAAAAACAATTATCTATTTACAGAAATTCAATTATGTGTGATATCGTATACATATACACAATTGAATTTCTGCAAATATTAGCATCAACAGATTTTTTTTACCCTTTTTTCTCCCTAATTTCGTGGTATCCAATTGTTTTTTAGTAGCTACTATCTTGTTTCATCGCTACAACTCCCGTACGGGCTCGGGAGAGACGAAGGTTGAAAGGCATGTGTCCTCCGATACACAACCCAACCAAGCCGCACTGCTTCTTAACACAGCACGCATCCAACCCGGAAGTCAGCCGCACCAATGTGTCAGAGGCAACCTTGGTTAGCGTGCACTGTGCCCAGCCCGCCACAGGGGGTCGCTGGTGCGCGGTGAGACAAGGATATCCCTACCGGCCAAACCCTCCCTAACCCAGACGACGCTAGGAAAATTGTGCATCGCCCCACGGACCTCCCGGTCGCGGCCGGTTACGACAAAGCCTGGGCACGAACCCAGAGTCTCTGGTGGCACAGCTGGCGCTGCAGTATAGCGCCCTTAACCACTGCGCCACCCGGGAAGCCCTATACATTATTGTTTAATACAGTTTCACATTTTATATTTAAGTTTCCTATTTCATTAAACAACAATTGTTAGATGTGATCCTTTGGTTCAACCATAATGCATAATCAACTGGGGGAACATTTTGGGAGTATGCTGATAAACTGTAGAAAGAATATAACCATTTATAAGACCTATTCAAAGAGATAATTGTGGCCTGAGATCAGTGAATATTCTACCAATAGGGGTCAATGTTTTTAGACAAGATATTCAGTAAGCCTCCCTTTGTAGTAGCAGGATCTCAGTGTCAACAGAGATGCTGGTTCTAGGTCCCAAGAAACAAAGAGATCTTCTGTTGAACCGGACAATTAATCTTGATGGTTGTACAGTCGTCTCAACTTTCTGTCCAAAAATGATGCAGAAAAATTAATCCATGCTTTTGTCACTTCTAGGTTAGACTACTGCAATGCTCTACTTTCCGGATACCCGGATAAAGCACCAAATAAACTTCAGTTAGTGCAAAATACGGCTGCTAGAATCCTGACTAGAACCAAAAAATTTGATCATATTACTCCAGTGCTAGCCTCTCTACACTGGCTTCCTGTCAAAGCAAGGGCTGATTTCAAGGTTTTACTGCCAACCTACAAAGCATTACATGGGCTTGCTCCTACCTACCTCTCTGATTTGGTCCTGCCGTACATACCTACACGTACGCTACGGTCACAAGATGCAGGCCTCCTAATTGTCACTATAATTTCTAAGCAAACAGCTGGAGGCAGGGCTTTCTCCTATAGAGCTCCATTTTTGGAACGGTCTGCCTACCCATGTCAGACGCAAACTCGGTCTCAACCTTTAAGTCTTTACTGAAGACTCATCTCTTCAGTGGGTCATATGATTGAGTGTAGTCTGACCCAGGAGCGGGAAGGTGAACGGAAAGGCTCTGGAGCAACGAACCGCCCTTGCTGTCTCTGCCTGGCCGGTTCCCCTCTTTCCACTGAGATTCTCTGCCTCTAACCCTATTACAGGGGCTGAGTCACTTGCTTACTGGTGCTCTTCCATGTTATCCCTAGGAGGGCTGCGTCACTTGAGTGGGTTGAGTCACTGACGTGATCTTCCTGTCTGGGTTGGCGCACCCCCTTGGGTTGTGCCGTGGCGGAGATCTTTGTGGGCTATACTCGGCCTTGTCTCAGGATGGTAAGTTGGTGGTTGAAGAGATCCCTCTAGTGGTGTGGGGGCTGTGCTTTGGCAAAGTGGGTGGGGTTATATCCTGCCTGTTTGGCCCATTCCGGGGGAATCATCGGATGGGTCCACAGTGTCTCCTGACCCCTTCTGTCTCAGCCTCCAGTATTTATGCTGCAGTAGTTTATGTGTCAGGGGTCTAGGGTCAGTCTGTTATATCTGGAGTACTTCTCCGGTGTCCTGTGTGAATTTAAGTATGCTCTAATTTAAGTATGCTCTAATTCTCTCTCTTGGAGGACCTTAGCCCTAGGACCATGCCTCAGGACTACCTTGCATAATGACTCCTTGCTGTCCCCAGTCCACCTGGCCGTGCTGCTGCTCCAGTTTCAACTGTTCTGCCTATGTCTATGAAACCCTGACCTGTTCACTGGATGTTCTACCTGTCACAGACCTGCTGTTTTCAACTCTCTAGATACAGCAGGAGCGGTAGAGATACTCTTTAATGATCGGCTATGAAAAGCCAACTGACATTTACTCGTGAGGTGCTGACTTGTTGCACCCTCGACAACTACTGTGATTGTTATTATTTATCATCACAGACCAATGCTTGCACTAAGACCGCACTCAACCAACTCTATAAGGCCATAAGCGAAAAATAAAATGTTCACCCAGAAGCGGTGCTCCTAGTGGCCAGGGACTTTAATGCAGGCAAACTTGAATAAGTTTTACAAAAATTTGACCAGCATGTCACATGCAACCAGAGAAAGAAAAAAACAACTCTAGACCACCTTTACTCCACACACACACAGAGACGCACACAAAGCTCTCCCCTGCAGAGATGGGCAAATCGGACCATAATTATGTCCTCCTGATTCCTGCTTACAAGCCAAAACTAAAGCAGGAAGTACCAGTGACTCGCTCAATACTGAAATGGTCAGATGACGCGAATGCTGCGCTACAGGACTGTTTTGCTAGCACAGACTAGAATATGTTCCGGGATTCATCCAATGGCATTAAGGAGTACATCACCTCAGTCATCGGCTTCATCAATAAGTGCATCGACGACATCATCCCTACTGTGACCATACGTACAAGCCCAACCAGAAGCCATGGATTACAGGCAACATCCGCATCGAGCTAAAGGCTAGAGCTGCCGCTTTCAAGGAGCGGGACACTAATCCGGACGCCTATAAGAAATCCTGCTATGACCTCAGATGAACCATCAAACAAGCAAAGCATCAATACAGGACTAAGATTGAATCCTACTACACCGGCTCTGACGCTCGTCGGATGTGGCAGGGCTTGAAAACTATTACGGACTACAAAGGGAAAGCCAGTTGCGAGCCTACCAGACTAGCTAAATGTCTTTTATGCTCACTTTGAGCCAAGCAAAACTGAAGCATGCACGAGAGCACCAGCTGTTCTGGATGACTGTGTGATAATGCTCTCGGTAGCCAATGTGAGCAAGACTTTTAAACTCATGACGGTAGCCATGAAGTGCTTCGAAAGGCTGGTCATGGCTCACATCAACAGCATCCTCCCAGATACCCTAGACCCACTCCAATTCGCATACCGCCCCAACAGATGATGCAATCGCACTCCACACTACCCTTTCCGACCTGGGCAAAAAGAAACCCTATGTGAGAATGCGGTTCATTGACTACAGGTCAGCGTTCAATACTATAGTGCACACAAAGCTCATCACTAAGCTAATGACCATGGGACTGAACACCTCCCTCTGCAACTGGATCCTGGACTTCATGATGGACCGCCCTCAGGTGGTAAGGATAGCCAACAACTCGTCTACCACGCTGATCCTCAACACTGGGGCCCCTCAGGGGTGTGTACGTAATCCGCTCCTGTATTCCCTGTTCACCCACGACTGCGTGGCCAAACACGACTCCAACAGCATCATTAAGTTTGCTTAACAGTGGTAGGCATAATCACCGACAATGATGAGACCGCCTATAAGGAGGAGGTCAGAGAACTGACAGTTTGGTGCCAGGACAACAACCTCTCCCTCAACGTGAGCAAGACAAAGGAGCTGATTGTGGACTACAGGAAACATCAACAAGGCTGTAGTGGATCAGGTCGAAAGTTTCATGTTCCGTGGTGTCCACGTCACCAACGATCTATCATGGTCCAAACACACCAAGACAGTCATGAAGAGGGCACAATTAAAACTTTCCCCCCTCAGGAGACTGAAAAGATTTGGCATGGGTCTCCAGATCCTCCAAAAGTTCTATAGCTGCACCATCCAGAGCATCCTGACCGGTAGCATCGCCACCTGGTATGGCAACTGCTCTGCATCTGACCGTAAGGCACTATAGAGGGTAGTACATACGGCCCAGTATATCACTGGGGCCAAGCTTCCTGCAATCCAGGACCTATATAATAGGCGGTGCCAGAGGAAAGCCCATAAAATTGTCAGCGACTCTAGTCACCCATGACATAGACCGTTTTCTCTGCTATGGCACGGAAAGCGGTAACGGAGCGCCAAGTCGACGACTAAAAGGCTCCATAAGAAATTCTACCCCCAAGCCATAATACTGCAAATAATAAAATGGCCACCGGACTATTACATTGACCCCTGCTACTCGCTGTTTATTATCTCTGCATAGTCACTTCACCCCTACCTACATGTACAAATTATCTCTAACCTGTACCGCCGCACACTGACTCGGTATATAGCCTCGTTATTGTTATGTTATTGTGTTACTTTTTATTATTTTTTACTTTAGTTTATTTGGTAACTATTTTCTTAACTCTTCTTAAACTGCACTTTTGGTTAAGGGCTTGTAAGTAAGCATTTCACAGTAAGTATGTGACAAATAAAGTTTGATTTGATTTGAGTGTCTGAGTGGGCAGGTCAGATCTCACCAATAATAGTGAAGACATCAAAACAGGAACTGGTTACCAACATAATTAGAGCAGCAAAACTAAACATTTTGTCATACCTGTGGTATCAGAATTTAAGGCCCATACCACCCCGTTATTAAATCAGTGTTCAATGACTACATAGGGCAGCAGTCTCTAAGGTGCAGGGTATTGTATTGGGTGGTAGCCAGCTAGGAACAGTCACTAAGTTGAGGGCAGGGTACTGGGCGGAGGTCGGCTATAGGTGAGTATTTTACAGTCTGACGGCCTGGAGATAGAAGCTGACTTTTCAGAATCTCTGTCCCAGCTTTGATACACATGTATGGTCTCTGCCTTCTAGATGGTAGCGGGGTGAACAGTCTGTGGCTTGGGGGCTAAGCCAAATTTCTTCACCCTGCTGAGGTTGAAGAGGCGCCTTCTCACCACACTGTGTGGATGGACCATTTCAGGTTGTCAGTGATGTACACACAGAGGAACTTGAAGCATTTCACCCTCTTCCCGTCAATGTGGATGGTGGCGTGCTCCCACTTCTGCCTCCTGAATTCAACGATCAGCTTCTTTGTTTTGTTGGCGTTGAGGGAGAGGTTGTTTTCCTGGCACCACTCCGCCAGGGCCTTCACCTCTTCCCTGTCGGCGGTCTTGTTGGTAATCAGACCTACCACTTTTGTTTTGTCAGCAAACTTGATGATGGAGTTGGGGATGTGCATGGCCATGCAGTCATGGATGAACAGGGTGTACAGAAGGGGGCTGAGCACATACCCTTGTGGGGCCCACGTGTTGAGGATCAGTGTGTTTTTGCCAAACTTCATCACCTGGGGTAGGTCGGTCAGGAAGTCCAGGACCCAGTTGCACAAGGTGGGGTTCAGATCCAGGGCCTCGAGCTTATTGATGAGCTTGAAGGGCACTATGGTGTTGAGGGCTGAGCTGAAGTCAATGAACAGCACTCTTACATACGTAGGTATTCCTCTTGTCCAGAAGGGATAGGACAGTGCACATCCATGGATCGGTTGGGGCAGTATGCAAATTGTAGTGTAGTCTAGGGTGCCGGATAAGGTGGAGGTGATATGATCCTTAACTAGCCTGTCAAAACACTTCATGATGACAGAAGTGAGTGCTACTGAGCGATAGTCATTTAGTTCAGTTACTTTTGCTCTCTTGAGTAAAGGAACAATGGTGGACATGTTGAAGCAAGCGGGGACGACAGACTGGGATAGGAAGATATTGAATATATCCGTAAACAACCCAGCCAGCTGGTCTACACATGCTCTGAGAATGCGGCTTGGGATGCCGTCTGGGCCAGCAGCCTTGCAATGGTTAACACGCATAAATGTCTTACTAACATCGGCCACGGAGAACGAGAGCTCACTGTCCTCGTTAGAGCTGGTGGCCCACTTCCGCGGCTCCGTTTTTTCCTCAAAGAGGGCAAAGGTGTTTAGTTTGTCCGGAAGTGAGGGGTCCGTGTCTGCAACGTGGCTGGCTTTCCCTTTATAATCTGTGATTGTCTGGGGTTCCTGCCACATACCTCGTGTCTGAGCCTGAGATTGCCCCTTTAAATCAGTGAAGTGAAACAATAGGGAAAGAGAGCGATATTCAGTTTGTATTTCAGGCCAAGAGAAGGCCTGCAGTAGAAGTAAAGAACAGTAGAATAGATCCTACTCACGGCTGGTGAGGGAGTATCCCAGTTTACAGTTGATCCTCCTGGCCAGCTGCTTGTTGATTGGCCAGAGGGGCAGAGTGCAGATCTGTAATAGGTTGATCAGGAGACCGCTGACAAAGAACCCATAGCAGATGACCAGATGACACAAGAACTGGCCCTTCAACCACTGTACCAGACCCATCTAGAGGAGAGAAGTGGGGAGGAAGGGAAAGAGGGATGCCTAGTCAGTTGTACAACTGAATGCATTCAGGGGAGGGGAACGGAGGTATTTGGTATTTTATTAGGATCCCCATTAACTGTTGCATTAACTGGGTTCCACACAAAACATTACATAACATAGAACATTAATAGACAAGAACAGCTAAAGGAAAGAACTCCATCAAATATATATATTTTTTAAAGGCACCACACAGTTTGTGTGTATGTATTGATATGAAGGCTATCTAGGTCAAATAGGGGAGAGGCGTTGTGCTGTGAGGTATTGCTTTATTTGTTTTTTGAAACCAGGTTTGCAGTTCACTTGAGCAATATGAGATGGAACAGAGTTCCATGCAATAATGGCTCTATATTATACTGTACGCTTTCTTGAATTTGTTCTGGATTTGGGGACTGAACAGACACCTGGTGGCATGTCTGGTGGGGTAAGTGTGTGTGTCAGAGCTGTGTGTTTGTTGACTATGAAAACAATGACATTTTCCACACATTAAGGTTTCTTATAAAGAAGAAGTGATGCAGTCAGTCTCTCTGTTTTGGGCCAGCTGCAGCTTAACTAGGCATTTCCTTGCAGCATTCGACCACAAGACTGGACAATAATCAAGATAACACAAAACTAGAACCTGCGGGACTTGCTTTGTGGAGTGGGGTGTCAAAAAAGCAGAGCAGCTCTTTCTTACAGCCAGACCTCTCCCCATCTTTACAACCATTGAATCTATATGTTTTGACCATGACAGTTTACAATCTAAGGTAACACCAAGTCATTTAGTCCCCTCAACTTGTTCAACAGCCACACCATTCATTACCAGATTCAGATGAGGTCTTGAACTTTGGGATTGATTTGTACCAAATACAATGAATGCTCTTAGTTTTAGAGATGTTCAGGACCAGTTTATTACTGGCCACCCATTCAGTGACTTCATTAGCAGTAGTTGCTGATGCATGCTCCCATCACTGGGAGCTCAGCCCCAGTGATGGAGTGGGCCATACGCACTACTACCCTCTGTAGTACCTTGTGGCCGGATGCCAAGCAATTGCCATACCAAGCGATGGTGCAGACAGTCAAGATGCTCTCAATGGTGCAGCTGTAGAACATTTTGAGGATCTGAGGGCCCATGCCAAATCTTTTTGTTTCAGCCTCCTGAGGGAGAAGAGGCGTTGTTGTGCCCTCTTCACGACTGTTGGTGTGTTTGGACCATGATGGGTCTTTAGTGGCCTCCTGAGTGGTGCAACGGTCTAAGGCACTTCATTTCAGTGCTAGAGGTGTCCATTCCAAGCTGTATCACAACCAATTGTGATTGGGTGGCGATTTATTGAATGTTTTTGCTGGTTTTTGTGAAAATGTGGCCTGCTAATGCTAATGCTAAATGCTACTTTGCTATGGTAGAGAATCATATTTTTGAAAATCTGAGATGACAGTGTTGTTAACAAAAGGCTAAGCTTGAGAGCAAATAGATTAATTTAATTTCTTTTGCGATTTTCATGAATAGTTAACGTTGCGTTATGGTAATGAGCTTGAGGCTGTAGTCACGATACCGGATCCGGGATGGCTCGACGCAAGAAGTTAATTAAAGGGTAAATAAAAATTAATTAATTAAGTGATGTAGACACCCTGGAACTTCAATCTCTCAACCATCTCAACTATGTGAATGGGGGCATACTCAGCCCTCTGTTTCCTGTAGTCCCCGATCAGCTCCTTTGTCAAGCTGACATTAACATTTAACCTAACTCCTAAACTTAACCCTAACCCCCTAACAAACAAAATTGGTGATGGACATCCACAACTAAATACATACCCCACAAAACGTAACATATCATACTAAATGGAGTGTTTCAGATTTACGTACAGAATAATACTAAATGCTCTGAGACCAGGTTGTACAGACAAGTCTCAAGGATAAACATTAATGAGATACTGATGACTGGAAGTTACACTATAGATCAAACTTGCTCAACTACTATGCATGCATAGCTCGCATTTCAGCTGACAGAAATCTGAATGCACTACCAGAGTTTTGAAAAGTCTGTTTAATAATACTTAGGCCTACCTGTGGATATGTGGTCTCAAATTCCTCAGAGGTAGGAGAACCAACCACCCAGACAACCAGTTGAGTAAGTTCAAATGTTATTTTATTTTATTCACAGTATTTAGTCTCACTGGCCACTTCAAATAGTTGAAGTTCAATATTTCAGAAGGTGAATTACAAAAGCTCGTCACTGGATGGTTAATGGGGCAAAGGTCACCCCAACCTCGCTCCACTACAGTTGGCAGAGTTGCATTATCCTGACCCTGACTGACACAGTGAAGCGCTCACTGCCCACCAAAGAGCTGGCTGTTGAAAAATAAAGCTCCTTTTATTCCACTTCTTGATCGCTCTCCCTTCCTCCCATCTTGGCTGAATAGAAGTCATTGAGGTCTACGAAAGAAAGACTGTACTGATCTAAAAGGAGACATGTAGGCCTGTCACCACAATCCATAAAGGTCCAGTGGCAGATTTGCCATCTGGCAAATGCCTTGATGGGCTGGACCATTTTTTTGGGGGTGGGCTGCTTGAAATTGACACAAAAATATAATTTTATCTAAAAGTAAAAGAATGAAAGGTGACATGGCCGGAAGCCCATTATTTATTTTTTGTGTTACCTTACTTGTGCAATTTCTCTGTTATATAAATTTCTCTGTTACAGTGGGCAACGACCAGCCACCTATCAAGATGGGCCGGTCTGGTTTTCTGATGAGCCGAGGTCTCGCAAACTCACATTCAAAGTCAAACGCGACATCAGCAAAGAGACCTGCTCCACATCTGTCATCAGTTAGACAGCTAAGATCATGTATATTAAAAAATAGAAATGGTGCCTATAAATGTGACAATTAAAAATATGCTCTTTCTACCTCACTTAAAACTTCCTATTGATCCGAAAACCATGATTTGATCAAAGAGTAAAGTGCATTATCCTCCTGATTCCTGTAATCAAAGTGTCTGCCCAGCCCCTGTGCCCTTACTGGAGCCTGCTGCTGGATTAAGTGAGCCACTCTCCTCTCCCCACATGAACTCAAGAGAAAAATGTGTTCTGATTGTAGGCTATAACGTTTCAAAATGAAAATGTGCGAAAAACACAGCTTTGGAACTGATATTGGCACAAGATGGAGGGAGTGTTAGAACATAACGCACAAAATTACAGTTAAAGAAAATGTATGCTTAATCCAGTATAAACTAATGTATAGAATGTATTATACAAGAGACAACAATCACAAAGTCTATAGCAAAACAGCAATGTCATGTCTTAAGTGGAAAACTAACAATGACTCAATAATTCATGTCTTCTGGGAGTGTTAGAAAGCTGTCTGTCAGAAGTTTTACAATGTAAATGCACTTTTAATCCGTCTATCCACATATTTCAAGACATGGCTAATGGGGGTGCATTGAGATACAAAGGGTTGGACAATATTCTTTTCAACACTTATATTGAAGAAGCTATTACTTAAATACTGGAAGCCAAATGATACTCCAAACTTAAGAGAATAGAATAATCATATTCTTTATTATTTAAATATTGAATCTAATAATAATCTTTCTACAGACAAAAACATCATAACACAAATTGAAATCATATGGGGAAGAGTCTTACAAGTATTAGAAAGAATGGGTGTGGATACAGTGGGAACATGTGGGTCTGAACAAGTGTGATGTCATTCATGTTTGTGGAAATGTATGTAATGTTAAGTTGTTAATGTTTTGTCCATGTATCTTTTTTGTTTGTTGTAAAAAAAGAAAAAAAAAGAAGCAAGTTAGAGGTAGTTTATTGAGCCAATGCTAGCTAGCATTAGCACAATGACTGGAAGTATATTGTCTGCTAGCATGCTATGTTAAGTTGTTTATTGTTTTTGTCTATATACTGTATGGTTTGTTTTTTTATTTAAATGGGTCTTAGAGAGGAGGGTCTCAGCTTTCTATTAGATATCATTTGGATTTCTCAACTCTCAATATTCAACTCAATAGCAACTATTTTACAACCAAGATATTTGATATGGCTTGGAGATATGGAGCTTTGCGTGCGCAAAATGCGCATTGGCCATTGCGAGGGCATAGGCCTATAGGTATCATGGGTAGTAGTCTACTGTCAAAGTCTGTTTTAGGACATTACATTTACTGTTGGATGAATACATGGCTACTAGCAGTGGGTATTGTATTTAAAGTTAGCAATCTAATGTTCTGTGTGTCCACTTCCTCAGGTGTTGAACCTCCTATTAACTGAACAGCTTTCATAAAGGACTGGCTTGAATTGTGACCAAACAATTTATTTTCATAATGATTGATGATCTATTGGTTTTCAACCCAAAGTTACAAAGGAAAATGTGATCTATTTAATAAATACAAGACAACAGCAAAATGGATAAAAGAGTGTGGTGGTATTGCAGGAACAGCTGCATAAACATTTTCTTACTTAAAAAAATAATACTGCATTGTTGGTTAAGGTCGTGTAAGTAACCATGTTGTATTCGGCGCATGTGACAAATAGAATTTGATTTGACTTGTTCTAGTGGTCAAAACCCGGTACTTTCACACAACTCTATGGTAAATAATGCAAGCGACTTCAATTAGTAATACCTCTGAAGAGGAGAGAGAAAGAAACACCACCAGACACACAGTGAACACATTTCATAATATGGAGAAGCAACACTCAAAGCTACAGCTTCATTCTACTTGTTAAACATAGAGAACTGATACTGTGTACTGGTTGTTGAGGTGGGATTGGCATGGGGTGTGGGTGGTCCGTGGGTGGCTTTTGACCATTTTCTATTTATTCCTCATGTCTTACTCATTGGTAGGAAGAAGTTTGGTTCAAATGGGATGTTGAGTACTATATTTATTGAATATTATCTGAATCCGATAAATAAAAAAATGGCCAATTTGGGTGCAATCAAATATCTTAATTTCTCAGAGATCAAATTATATTTCAACAAAATAAAGTTTCAGAAATGCTAATCGTATCTGTTAGTAACTACAGAAACAACGTCCGAACTATCTGAGATAGTGGGTGTTAAAATCCTATTTCTTGTGCTCTTTGAGGTGGAACAACTAATCTAATCGAACTGTCTTCCACCAGCCAACTTCCCAACAGGACTGGGCACAACTGTGCTGGCAGGTAAACATTGTCTGACTGGCTATCTGATAATTATACTATGCTGATGACACACCCTGCTAGGTTACTCCATGGGAACGACTACAGTGTACCAAGAGCTGACTGGCCTGGCTGGCCCTACCTGACTGCACACCACAATACAATACAATCTAGTATGGAGGAATTTACCTCAGGGGAGTGCTGGTGTACAGTAGCCTGTCAAATCTCAGCCATGCTTTTGAGGAAATGTCAGGACAGGAGAGGGAAATTGTTTCTCATTCTCATTCTAAGCAAATGCATCCCATGACATCTTCTGATTCCAAATAGCACTTGGTTTCTATCTGAAGTGCTCAATGAATAGCATTCCATAAGAGCAAAATTATTTAGAAAAAAATATAATTTAAAACGACAGCCAACATATTTGAGTCTCCCCAACAGGTTATTTTTGGTTATGATAACACTAAGCTAATAGTTTAAAAATCACAAAGCTTTTTTCATTGATTGAAATCTAACAAACTAGGTTTTAATTTATAATCAATATTCTGACCAAGGAACTATATGTATACTATTTGTAGTATACGAAAAATAAGAACATTCAGGAGTAACCTAATAATAAGACGGTGTGAAAAAAACAGACGTTTAGATTACATGAATAGAAGTGTGTTACCTTGTCCCAGGCTTTGGTTCTTTTGTGGCGATAACGCGGCCCAGATACTACCGGTGTGGTGAGATTACTCGATCAGTTGGAATACGGCGTTGCAAGCGCTCATTTCAAAGAGTGCTCGGTAAGCCACGCCCCAGTGGGCAGAGCTAGGCATGTTGCACTGGGATACAAAAAAGACTCAATTTACAATGGGTCCGCTTTTGTTCTGTGTAGCCTAGTTATGCTAATATATTTCAGATCAGTGTATTGCAGTTCATTTCGTTTTAGACTTATTAAGTAAAATATATTTGAGTAGTAAACAGGAAACGACTCCCATACAGTCCCCAATAGAACATACCAAAGTGGCGCATCATTTACTAGGCTACCTAAATTATTGGATTCATCTGGTTTCCATGGTTCTTGGTTATTTACCAGGTAACAATAAGTGAAAACGAAACAAGGACTGAATCAATAGACGCCTACATTTTCTCAGCTAGAGACTGAAATTAAATTGTGTTTCTTTGAAAATATGGGCCTGGCTGACATGACAAATGCATTAAAGGGGAAAGCATCCACAGACACTGCACATCTCTTTATTTACAAAGCTGGTTGCCATGGTTAACACAAACACAGGACATTGAAGGCTACCTGAATTGACTCAGAAAAGTAACATAAGTAAGTCTACAGTATCACAGCGAGGATAAACAGGTGTGTGTTAGATTATCCAGTGTCCACAGCAACACTATTGATTATCCAATACCCCCATTGTATGTGCTGTACTATGATCTTAGCCATGCTCTAACTAACCCTTCTGGAGGGTCTGAGGAACTTAGACTGCAACTGAGGACACCCTGGCCTGACACCTGGTTGGGTATGGCCCACCTGGCTCCCCTCTACCTGCCTATTGCTGCCTCCACTGGCACTTTCTCTACTTCTCCATCTGACCATAGGTTCTTGAATGCATGCTTTTATACACTCTGTGTCTTCATATTACAGCAAGTCAAATAATGATTAACGCAAACAGGAACTGTGACTTCTTTCGTCAATGATTTGCTATGGCTGAGGTATTTTGTCAGGTATAAGTTATTCGATACCACGGCTAGATGATACCAAGGCCAGATGATGCTGAATGGCAACAACACCACACACAACTGCAATGCAACTAATTCATCTCATTGGTACATGACTCTTCAGTCTGTTGAATATTAAATCAATGAAAATATGGAAATATGGATCCAGAGCCGCATAGGTTAATTATGGACTTTAAAGTAACTAGCAGGTAGATGGGAGCCAGGTGAGATTGGGCCAGGCAAGTCCAGGTGTCATGCCAGGGTGTCCTCAGTCAAGTTCCAAGAGCATCAGGCCCGTTCCAAGAGCCTCAGGCCCTCCGGGAAGGAAAGGTTAGTGAGAGCATGACTAAGACCATAGTACACCACATGTGGACACTGGATAATCTGACTAACACACACACACACACACACCTGTCTGACCCGCTGTGAAACTGTGGGACTACTTACACTACATGGACAAATGTATGTGGACACCTGCTCGTCGAACATCTCATTACAAAATCATGGGCGTTAATATGGAGTTGGTTCCCCATTTGCTGCTATAACAGCCTCCACTCTTCTGTGAAGGCTTTCCACTAGATGTTGGAACAACACCTGCTTAACCTCACTGTGATACTGTAGACCTACTTATGTTCCTTTTCTCAGTTAATTCAGGTAGCATTCAATGTCCTGCATTTTTGTTAACCATGGCAACCAGCATTGTAAATAAAGAGATGTGCAGAAAGATAATCAGCCTCTGTGTCTGTGGATCCTTTCCTCTTAATCTATTTTTCATGTCAGACAGGCCCATCTTTTCAAAGAAAACACAATTGAAATCTATCTCTATTTGAGCAAAATAAGTCGTTTTGTTGTGATTACAAGAACAATTCAGGTAAAGAGCCACAGTCAGGCAGAAACGATGTGAGTGTTCTATTATAAAGTGAGAGGAATTGGTTTCCCTGGATGATATAACTTCTACTGAGAAATACTTTGACAGTAAATGAATAGATGTCATTCACTGCTATAACGCAGTATCCACTATAATCCCACAATTTTACACAGACCAGCCGCAGACCTTTGACAAATACATCTCTGTGTGAAAATGCGTCCCGTGGTCTGTTTTGTCAACGAACTCAATGTATTCCAAATACTGGTGGTAACCAAATGATCCCATTTATGTAGGTATTCCAAATACTGGTGGTAACCAAATGATCCCATTTATGTAGGTATTCCAAATACTGGTGGTAACCAAATGATCCCATTTATGTAGGTATTCCAAATACTGGTGGTAACCAAATGATCCCATTTATGTAGGTATTCCAAATACTGGTGGTACCAAATGATCCCATTTATGTAGGTATTCCAAATACTGGTGGTAACCAAATGATCCCATTTATGTAGGTATTCCAAATACTGGTGGTAACCAAATGATCCCATTTATGTAGGTATTCCAAATACTGGTGGTAACCAAATGATCCCATTTATGTAGGTATTCCAAATACTGGTGGTAACCAAATGATCCCATTTATGTAGGTATTGCAAATACGGGTGGTAACCAAATGATCCCATTTATGTAGGTCTTGCAAATCCGTATTAAAATCTGTCCCAGTGCAACATGCCTAGATCTGCCCACTGGGGCGTGGTTTATGGAGGGCTCTTTGAAATAAGCTCTCTTATCGCCATATTCCAAAGAATCGAGTTATCTCACTACACCAGAAAATCAGACTCCAAACTGTGTGTAGGTTTGTTCAGATTGGGGAACGGAACAAACGTGTTTGACAAATTGCCTGATTCCCCTGCCTAAACGAACTAATTAAAATTACACTTTGACCCAGATATGAAGTCAGTCGTGTGGGTCGCCTACTTGTGGTAAGGCTTTCACACAGCTGAGTTGATACCATTTACCATCTTGCACAAATATGCATGTTCTTGTTGCGGTTGTGTGGGAAGGCACGTGTAGAAACTCCCACGTGGGAAAACAATGTCTTGTCACCGCTCAACTTTCTATTTCATTATTTGGCCTGTACCTCCTTCTGCTGGTGGCTTAACTGCGTCGCACTAACGAAGAGTTTCCTACAGAGCTGTTTGTGCACTCGGGCTTCTAATAGACAGTATATCTGCCTATGATATTTAGTAATAGGATGTTAGGTGGGTGCTTCTCTATGTAACATTCACATGTTATATTACTTTTGAACTAATTTAGAAAACCTTCTAGAACATGGGCTGACAGCAGAGTGATAATATAGCCTCATCCTCCTTAGATATTTCTTAGAACTAAATTAGTGATCCTAGGTTATATATCTCATAAATTTATCGGCAGTTCATATTTTTTTCCTTCTTCTGGTTTAGATCATCCAAGAAACCAAAGTCTCTTACATGTCAGCTAAAAGTGGCATCTGCATGGGCAGAGAGGAAGAGAGAGACCAAGAGAGAGAGACCGAGTGATGAGAGAGACAAGGAGAGGTCATGAGCTCAGGGGCTAATGAGTTTTTCTGCAAAAAAATTGAATGTAGATAAACTTTGATTTTTTTTCTGCAAGGATACTACCCCCCTACATCAAAATCTTCAAATCAAAATTCTATAACTTAAATCTTTATGTTGGACAAAATTACCTAAATGGATACTTACTATCAAGAAAAAAACTTCTAACAAACCAAAACCTGCTGAAGAAACAGCAGAAACCTGAAAATACCATCCAACACAAAATTCAGTGAGCAATGTTCAGTCTGAATCTACTTCTGAAGCCAAAAAGTCAAAGGCAATAATCTCTAGGTGATTTAGTTATATACATCTTAGTAAATAAGGATACTAAGCTACAGTGGTTGCTCCACTAAAAGTTTTTTTTTTGTGGTTTAGTACGGTACCCTGCGTCACTACTACATTGCTCCAGACCAGCGGAAGGGGGAATTAGAGCACTGATTATGCTTTTGGGTCCCAAGGCGCTACTGTGTCTCTGTAGTAGTGTACACTACTCCCGACTGGTTACAGTGTACAGCGCCGGCCTCGACTAGGAGATCCATGAGATGACTGTAGGTTTTTGGTTTCTCCCCTTCTAAAAACAGAAATAAATCATTCTAAATAACAAATTGGCTTTATTTACAAATTAGTAACAACGTCTCACCTCATGTTCAATAATGGGCTTTTTCTTGTTCATTTGACATTATTTGAAAACTAAATCACCAACAAAATATTGTTATTAAAAAAATCAATTATTATTAACTTAGAATTATATGAAACCCCTTGGAAATTCTCACAGATAAATTATTAACCCTGTTATTGGCAAGACAATATATATTGGTCACATTTGTCATGGCTCCCGAGTGGCGCACAATGGGATTGCCTTGCAGTTCTCCAGCTGTATCCACTGAAATAGCGGTGGGCGCGCAAGGTTCAAGGCACGAGGGCGGGGGGCATGGGATGGGCCAGCTAACAGCACTGAAGAAGGAAGTGAGAAAGCTGAGGTGTTACAGAAAGCAGGACACTCCCTGAAAGAAGACAGCAGAACAGCCCACCTCAAACCTGGACCACAACGCCACAATGGGACAGACAACACAGGACCCACCAACCCAACAGACCCAACCCCTCCTAACTGCCCCCTTGTAAGCTCCCCCGGTAGCCCTCCTGACAACCCCCATCCATCCACTGAGGACACACAAAGCCAGAAAGTGTGTTCCTCATTGACTCAAATGGCAAGTACATTGAAGAGAATAAACTTTTTTCCAAACACAAAGTGGCTAAACTCTGGTGCCCAAACACTAGGTATGCTCTGGAGCTGTTGCCAGAGGACAGACTAGGGTCCCCCAGACACATTATAATTCACACGGGCACAAACTACCTGAAGGCCCAGCAGGAAAGGGAGTTTCTTCCACTTTCCCCAGCACACAAGTGGTTATCTCCACCCTGCTACCACAAAAATAAATTCACCTGTCACCATACAGCAGGTGAATGCAAGCATTTCCCGGGACTGTGCCTCAAAACCTAATGTCTACCTGGCCCACCACTCTACCCTGGACTTGAACAGCCTTTATGACCAGGTCCACCTCTGCAAGGCAGCAATCCCAACGTTTCCAGGACCCTGAAGGACATCACTCTCAACCGCAGCTCCAGTACCTCACACAGGACCAACAGAGCAACAGACACCCCACCCAGACCCGCGAGACACCCTCCCAGACCTGCAAGACCCCCTCCCGAAGGACCTACACTGAGAGAACCCACACCAAGAGGACCTACACCCAGACAACAGCTTCACCAGACACACCCCAACCAGCTGAGACCACCCCAAACAAACCTTGGCCACACCCTATATAGGCCCCCCCAGATAAGACCTATGCCCCCTCTGCCCCCCATACCCCCGCCGCTGCAGCAAGAACCTCAACATGACAGCCACACATATGCCCAGGCAGTGAGCAGAGCAACAGGCCCAACCCCTACTAATGCACCCCCCAAACTACTCTACTAAATTAGTCAAACCACAAACATTTGACATCTGCCTGGAAATTAATAAGGAAATGATCTCAACAGAGAAAATGTCCTCATGTGTCTACTTTAATGATGACAGCTTCTCCATCCTAGAGAGGGAGATCAATCATTTCCAGGCCCAGGGACATTTACTAGTCTGTGGCAACCTAAATCCCAGAACTGGACAAAAACCTGACACTGCCAGCACACAGGGGGACAAACACCTACCTGTAGGTGATAGTATTCCCTCCCAAATATGCCCCCCTAGACACAACTATGACAAAACAACCAACAAAAATGGGTCACAAATGAACTCTTGCAGCTCTGTTGCACGCTGGGTCTGTATATAGTCAATGGTAGGCTTCGAGTAGACTCCTATGGTAGGTACACCTACAGCTCATTCCTTGGCAGTATTACTGTAGATTACTTCATCATTGACCTCAACCCAGAGTCTCTCAGAGCCATATCAGATCACAGCAAAATCACTGTCTACCTGAACAGAGCAATACTCAATCATGAGACATCAAAGCCAAAGGAACTGAATAATATTAAGAAATGCTATAGATGGAAGGAAAGTAGTGTAGAAACCTACCAAAAAAACACTCAGGCAACAACAAATTCAATCCCTTTTAGACAACTTCCTGGACAAAACATTTCACTGTAATAGTGAAGGTGTAAACTTGGCAGAAGAAAGCCTAAACAGTATATTTGACCTTTCAGCTTCTCTATCAAATCAAAAAAATCAAGCAGACAACCAAAGAAAATGAACAACAATGGCAAATGGTTTGATGAAGAATGCAAAAACCCAAGAAAGAAATTGAGAAACCTATCCAACCAAAAACATATAGACCCAGAGAACCTCAATCTACGCCTACACTATGGTGAATCAGTAAAACAACACAAAAGTACACTACGGAAAAAGAAGGAACAGCACATCAGAAATCATCTCAATGTAATTGAAGAATCCATGGAGTCTAATCACTTCTGGGAGAATTGGAATACACTAAATAAACAACAACAACATGAGGAGTTATCTATCCAAAACCACTTCTCCAATCTTTTTGTCTCTATAACAAAGAACAAACAGCAAAAACATATACATCAATTATAAATCTTAGATTCAGCAATTAAAGACTACCAGAACGCACTGGATTCTCCAATTACATTGAATGAACTACAGGACAAAATACAAACCCTCCAACCCAAAAAGGCCTGTGGTGTTGATGGTATCCATGATGAAATGATAAAACATATTCATATACATGAAATTATAAAACATATAGAACACAAATTCCAATTGGCTATACTTAAACTCTTTAAAATCATCCTCAGCTCTGGCATCTTCCACAGTATTTGGAACCAAGTACTGATAACACCAATCCACAAAAGTGGAGACACATTTGACCCCAATAACTACCGTGGGATATGCGTCAACAGCAACCTTGGGAAAATCCTCTGCATTATCATTAACAGCATACTTGTACTTTTCCTCAGTAAAAACAATGTACTGAGCAAATGTCAAATTTCCCTTTTTACCAAGTTACCGTATGACAGACCACATATTTACCTGGCACACCCTAATTGACAAACAAACAAACCAAAACAAAGGCAAACTCTTCTCATGCTTTGTTGACTTCAAAAAATTTTTTGACTCGATTTGGCATGATTGATACAAATTTATGGAAAGCGGTGTTGGAGAAAAAACAAAGACATTATAAAATCTATGTACATAAACAACAAGTGTGTGGTTAAAATTGGCCAAAAAACACAAATTTCTTTCCACAGGGCTGTGGGGTGAGACATGGATGCAGCTTAAACCCCACCCTCTTCAACATATATACCAACGAATTGGCGAGGGCACTAGAACACTCTGCCTCATCCTACTGGAATCTGAAGTTAAATGTCTACTGTTTGCTGATGAACTGGTGCTTCTGTCCTCAACCATGGAGAGCCTACAGCAGCACCTAGATCATCTGCACAGATTCTGTCAGACCTGGGCCCTGACAGTAAATCCTCAGTAAGACAAAAATAATGGTGTTCCAAAAAAGGACCAGTTGCCAGGACCACAAATACAAATTCCATCTTGACACCGTTGCCCTAGAGCACACAAAAAACTATACATACCTCGCCCTAAACATCAGCGCCACATGTAACTTTCACAAAGCTGTGAATGATCTGACAGACAAGGCAAGAAGGGCCTTCAATGCCATCAAAAGGAACATAAAATACTTGAATAGTTATAGAACCCATTGCCCTTTGTGGTTGTGAGGTCTGGGGTCTGCTCAACAACCAATAATTCACAAAATGGGACAAACACCAAATTGAAACTGCATGCAGAATTCTGCAAAAAATCCTCAGCGTACCAAGTAAAGTACCAAATAATGCATGAATTAGGCCAATACCCGCTAATGATCAAAACCTAAAAGAAAGCGATTCCCAAACCTTCCATAACAAAGCCATCACATACAGAGAGATGAAACTGGAGAAGAGTCCCCTAAGCAAGCTGGTCCTGGGGCTCTGTTCACAAACACAAACAGACCCCACAGAACCTCAAGACAGCAACACGATTAGACCCAACCAAATCACAAGAAAACAAAAATAATTACTTGACATATTGGAAAGAATTAACAAAAAAATTGAACAAACTAGAATGCTATTTGGCCCTAAACAGAAAGTACACAGTGGCAGAATAACTTGTGACTGACCCAAAATGAAGGAATGCTTTGACTATAAAACAGAATCAGTGAGCATAGCCTTGCTATTCAGAAAGGTCGTTGTAGGCAGACCGGGCTCTCAAGAGAAGACAGGCTATATTACTATTGGGTGAAACACCATAGTGTGCCATCACAGCAGCAATATGTGTGACCTGTTGCCACAAGAAAAGGGCAACCAGTGAAGAATACAACCCATATTTATGTTAATTTATTATCTTTTTTTTAAACTTGAAGTATTTGCACATCGTTACAGCACTGTATGTACAGTTGGAGTCGGTAGTTTACATACACCTTAGCCAAATACATTTAAACTCAGTGCTTCACAATTCCTGACATTTCATCCTAGAAAAAAATTCCCTGTCTTAGGTCAGTTAGGATCACCACTTTATTTTAAGAATGTGAAATGTCAGAATAATAGTTCAGAGAATGATTTATTTCAGCTTTTATTTCTTTCATCACATTCCCAGTGGGTCAGAAGTTTACATTTACATTTTACATTTACATTTAAGTCATTTAGCAGACGCTCTTATCCAGAGCGACTTACAAATTGGTGCATTCACCTTATGACATCCAGTGGAACAGTCACTTTACAATAGTGCATCTAAATCTTAAAGGGGGGGGGTGAGAGGGAATACTTATCCTATCCTAGGTATTCCTTAGAGGTGGGGTTTCAGGTGTCTCCGGAAGGTGGTGATTGACTCCGCTGTCCTGGCGTCGTGAGGGAGTTTGTTCCACCATTGGGGGGCCAGAGCAGCAAACAGTTTTGACTGTATTTGGTAGCATTGCCTTTAAATTGTTTAACTTGGGTCAAACGTTTCAGGTAGCCTTCCACACGCGTCCCACAGTAAGTTGGGTGAATTTTGGCCCATTCCTCCTGACAGAGCTGGTGTAACTGAGTCACGTTGATAGGCCTCCTCTCACATGCTTTTTCAGTTCTGCCCTCACATTTTCTGTAGGGTTGAGGTCAGGGCTTGTGATGGCTACTCGAATACCTTGACTTTGTTGTCCTAAGCCATTTTTCCACAACTTTGGAAGTATGCTTGGAAGTATGTCATAGTCCCATTGGAATACCCATTTGCGACCAAGCTTTAACTTCCTGACTGATGTCTTGAGATGCTGCTTCAAAATATCCACATAATTTTCCTGCCTCATGATGCTGTCTATTTTGTTCAGTGCACCAGTCCCACCTGTAGCAAAGCACTCCCATAACATGATGCTGCCACCCCATGCTTCACGGTTGGGATGGTGTTCTTTGGCTTGCAAGTCTCCCCCTTTTTCCTCCAAATATAATGATGGTTGGTCATTATGGCCTAACAGTTCTGTTTTTGTTTCATCAGTCCAGAGGACATTTCTCCAAAAAGTACGATCTTTGTCCCCATGTGCATTTGCAAACCGTAGTCTGTTTTTTTAATGGCGGTTTTGGAGTAGTGTCTTCTTCCTTGCTGAGCAGCCTTTCAGGTTATGTCAATATAGGACTCATTTTACTGTGAATATAGATACTTTTGTACCTGTTTCCTCCAGGATCTTCACAAGGTCCTTTGCTGTTGTTCTGGGATTGATATACACTTTTCACACCAAAGTACGTTCTTCTCTAGGAGACAGAACGAGCCACCTTCCTGAGCGGTATGACGGCTGCATGGTCCCATGGTGTTTATACTTGCGTACTATTGTTTGTACAGATGAACGTTGGGCGCTTGGGAATTGCTCCCAAGGATGAACCAGGCTTGTGGAGGTCTACAAATTTTTTTCTGACGTTTTGGCTGATTTCTTTGTATTTTCCCATGATGTCAAGCAAAGAAGCACTGATATAAGTGAAATAATCTGTCTGTTGGAAAAATGATTTGTGTCATGCACAAAGTAGATGTCCTAACCGACTTGCCAAAACTATAGTTTGTTAACAAGACATTTGTGGAGTGGTTGAAAAACTAGTTTAATGACTCAAACCTAAATGTATGTAAACTTCCATCTTCAACTGTAGACATAATATGACATTTGATATGTCTTTATTATTTTGGAACTTTTGTAACTGTAATTACTGTTCACTTATTTTTGTTGGTACTTTTTACCCTTTTTTACCCCAAATTTTGTTATATCCAATTGGTAGTTACAGTCTTGTCTCATCGCTGCAACTCCTGTGAGGACTCAGGAGAGGCGAAGGTTGAGAGCCATACGTCCTCCAAAACATGACCCCGCCAAGCCACACTGCTTCTTGACACACTGCTTGCTTAACCCGGAAGCCAGCCGCACCAATGTGTCAGAGGAAACACTGTACAGTTAGCAACCAAAGCCAGCATGCATGGCCGCCACAAGGAGTCGCTAGGGAACGATGCGACAAGGACATCCCAGTCGGCCAAACCCTTCCCTAACGACTCTGGGCCAATTGTGAGCCACCTCATGGGCCTCCCGGTCACGGCCAGCTGCAACATTTTGTGAGAGACAGTAGATGGAACCAGAGATGCATTACACAGAGGTTCCTGTAGGTATCCTCAGCCCCAGGCTATTGTGCACAGTTTGGGGAGCAAGTCTGGTGAGTGAGACTACTATCAAAGAGATTTGAACTAGATTGAGATAAAGACGGTATGCTTTGCACTGTATCGTGTCTGATATGATATCAAATAGAGGTCAACAATTTTGGGGGGGCTTCGTTCTAATTTTTTTTAAGTGCATCCCTCCCTCAAATCAAATCAAGTAAAATGTTATTTGTCATCGCAGAATACAACAGGTGTAGACTTTACTGTGAAATTCTTACTTATGAGCCCTTTCCAAACGATGTAGAGTTAAAGAGTAAGAAAATTAGCAACACCATTTAAAAAAAATAGTAACACAATAAAATAACAATAACGAGGGTATATACAAGGAGTACCGGTACCAAGTCAATGTGCAGGGGTACGAGGTGTTGAGGTTATTGAGGTCATATGTACATGTACAGTAGGTAGGGGTGAAAGTGACAATGCAATCTGGATAGATAATAAACAGAGTAGCAGCAGCGTGTGTGAAGAGTGTAAAAGTGTCTCTATGTGTGATTGTGTGTGTAGGTGGCGTCAATATGCATGTGTGTGTGTGTGTTTTGTGTGTGTGAGCATGTGTGTGTGTGTGTTTTGGAGTGTCAGTGTAGTATGTGTGAGTGTGTGGGTAGAGTCCAGTGTGTGTGTGTGTTGGAGTGTCAGTGTAGTATGTGTGAGTGTGTGGGTAGAGTCCAGTGTGTGTGTGTGTTGGAGTGTCAGTGTAGTATGTGTGAGTGTGTGGGTAGAGTCCAGTGTGTGTGTGTGTTGGAGTGTCAGTGTAGTATGTGTGAGTGTGTGGGTAGAGTCCAGTGTGTGTGTGTGTTGGAGTGTCAGTGTAGTATGTGTGAGTGTGTGGGTAGAGTCCAGTGTGTGTGTGTGTTGGAGTGTCAGTGTAGTATGTGTGAGTGTGTGGGTAGAGTCCAGTGAGTGTGTGTGTTGGAGTGTCAGTGTAGTATGTGTGAGTGTGTGGGTAGAGTCCAGTGTGTGTGTGTGTTGGAGTGTCAGTGTAGTATGTGTGAGTGTGTGGGTAGAGTCCAGTGTGTGTGTGTGTTGGAGTGTCAGTGTAGTATGTGTGAGTGTGTGGGTAGAGTCCAGTGTGTGTGTGTGTTGGAGTGTCAGTGTAGTATGTGTGAGTGTGTGGGTAGAGTCCAGCGTGTGTGTGTGCTGGAGTGTCAGTGTAGTATGTGTGAGTGTGTGGGTAGAGTCCAGCGTGTGTGTGTGTTGGAGTGTCAGTGTAGTATGTGTGAGTGTGTGGGTAGAGTCCAGTGAGTGTGTGGGTAGAGTCCAGTGAGTGTGTGGGTTGAGTCCAGTGAGTGTGTGGGTTGAGTCCAGTGAGTGTGTGGGTAGAGTCCAGTGAGTGTGTGGGTAGAGTCCAGTGAGTGTGTGGGTAGAGTCCAGTGAGTGTGTGGGTAGAGTCCAGTGAGTATGTGGGTAGAGTCCAGTGAGTGTGTGGGTAGAGTCCAGTGAGTGTGTGGGTAGAGTCCAGTGAGTGTGTGGGTAGAGTCCAGTGAGTGTGTGGGTAGAGTCCAGTGAGTGTGCATAGTGCAAGAGAGTCAGTGCATAAAAAAGGGCGTCAACATAAATTGTCCGGGTAGCCATTTGATTAACTGTTCAGCAGTCTTATGTCTTGGGGGTAGAAGCTGTTCAGGAGCCTTTTGGTCCCAGAGCTGGAACTCCAGTACCGCTTCTCGTGAGGTAGCAAAGATAACAGCTTATGACTTTGGTGGCTGGAATCTTTGACAATTTTTAAGGCCTTCCTCTGACACTGCCTGGTATAGAGGTCCTGGATGGCAGGGAATTTGGCCCCAGTGATATTTCTTCGTTCCTTCACCTGTCCAATCATGATTACTTCAATGAAGGGAGAAAGCAATGATGCACAGGGCCACCGTGTAAACGCAGGCAAAGAGTCTCAAAGTAGGAATGCTGATCTAGGATCAGCTCAGCATTTTAGAACATAATGAATTTATAATTATATGGAAAGGGAATCTGGGCTGTATTTACAAATTGTTTCAGAGTAGGGGTGCTGATCTAAGATCAATTATGCCTTTTAAACCATAATTAATAACCAGATCCTGGATCAGCATTCCTATTCTAGAGCGCTTTATGCGTCTGTGTGTGTTATTTTGACTCATCTAATTTTACTGCAGTGGACTAGAGCCCTGGGTCAAAAGTACTGCTGTATAGTGCACTACTTTTAACTAGAGCCCAAATGTAGTGCACTATAATGGTAATAAGGTGCCATTTGGGATGCACATATATACAGTGAGTATACCAAATACTATGAACACCTTCCTAATATTGAGTTGCACCCCCCCACCACCCTTTCGCCCTCAGAACAGATTCAATTCGTTAGGGCATGGACTCTATAAGGTGTCAAAATAGTCACAGGGATGCTGGTCCATGTTGACTCAAATGCTTCCCACAGTTGTGTCATGTTGGCTGGATGTCCTTTGGGTGATGGACCAGTCTTGATACAAACGGGAAACTGTTGAGCGTGAAAAACCCAGCAGCGTTGCAATTCTTAACACAAACCAGTGTGCCTGGCACCAGTCACCCTAAGAATGGATCATATACACAATCCACGTCTCAATTTTCTCAAGGCTTGAAAATCCTTATTTAACCTTTCTCCCCCCTTCATATACATGGATTGAAGTGGATTTAAGAATGGACATCATGAAGGGATCATAGCTTTCACCTAGATTCACCTGGCAGTCTATGTCATGGAAAGAGAAGGTGTTCTTAATTTTTGTATACTCAGTGTTTGCTGTAGTATGGACACTGAATCGAAATCATAGCAGGTGTGTGTGATGTCATATGGAGTTTAATGACATCTACAAAGTGTGTGCTGTCCGTAGGAGACAGGGAACATGTGCGGATTGAGGAGAAGTGTCATAGCTTTTGGCACACATGAACACCCTCACACAGTCCAGGCACCATATCGACCAGGCAGGCACCAGATGTTGCACAGTACCTGCACCTGAAACAACAGTGGGTAAAGAGCGACGCTGGGTGTATGGTGATGAAAGGATTACAGGATAGACTAAAGGAGTGGTGCAGGGAGGGAGGGAGGGAGAGAGAGGGAGAGAGAAGTATAGTGCATTTAGTAAGTATTCAGACCCCTTGACTTTTTCCACATTTTGTTACATTACAGCCTTATTCTGAAATCTGACTGTGCAATCCACTGTCTCATCAGCCCAGCCACGCAATTTATACACTTGATCTCTGCCATAAAAAGCATCTAGACATTATCACACATTTCTTTTAGACTAACATTTAGTTTTCAACTGTGTAGATTTAGACTATATACAAAGAATACTGGTACCTAGTCAACGTGCAGCGGGATGAAGTAGTTGAGGTGATTGAGGTAATATGTACACTACCGGACAAAAGTTTTAGAACACCTACTCATTCAAAGGTTTTTCTTTATTTTTTACTGTTTTCTACATTGTAGAATAATGGTGAAGACAAGATTACTTGTTGGTTATCACTGCATTGTCGGAACTAGAACCACAAGCATTTCGCTACACTCGCATTTAACATCTGCTAACCATGTGTATGTGACAAATAAAATTTGATTTGATTTGATTTGAAATATGAAATAACACATATGGAATCATGTAGTACCCAAAAAAGTGTCAAACAAATTTAAATATATTTTATATTTGAGATTCTTCAAATAGCCACCATTTGCGTTGATGACAGCTTTGCACACGCTTGGCATTCTCTCAACCTGCTTCACCTGGAATGATTTTCCAACAGTCTTGAAGGAGTTCCCACATATGCTGAGCCCTTGTTGGCTGCTTTTCCTTCGTTATGCAGTCCAACTCATCCCAAACCATCTCAATTTGGTTGAGGTCGGGTGATTGTGGAGGCCAGGTCATCTGATGCAGCACTCCATCACTCTCCTTGGTAAAATAGCCCTTATACAGCCTGGAGGTGTGTTGGGTCACTGTCCTATTGAAAAACAAATGATAGTCCCACTAAGCCCAAACCAGATGGGATGGCTTATCGCTGCAGAGTGCTGTGGTAGCCATGCTGGTTAAGTGTGCCTTGAATTCTAAATGAATCTCAGACAGTCTCACCAGCAAAGCACCCCCACACCATAACACCTCCTCCCCCATGCTTTATGGTGGGAAATACACATGCGGAGATCATCCGTTCACCCACACTGCGTCTCACAAAGACACAGCGGTTAGAACCAAAAATCTCCAATTTGGGACTCTAGACAAATGACAAATTTCAACCAGTCTAATGTTCATTGCATACGTGAAGGGCACTTTTCGGCATTTGCTGTATGATTGATGAGAAACTCATTATTGCAAATGTACGGTCCCTTACAAGACATCCTCAAATGTTTGTAAAATTTTCTGACGGTGGCGGGCCGTGCACCGGGGCCAGATCTTCCGGGAAGTCATCGAACGAAGTCTCTCGGACATTCGCGGACGTAATTTTAAAATTTTGGTCATTTCCCGGTAAATTCCACCAGATGGCGAATGCAATCTTATTGCAAATGTACAAAACATCACCAATCACGACATGTCCGTTTCTCCTAAATGGAAAAGACTTTGAAAATGAAACTTGGTGAGCATAGGTTTGGACTACTGGGCAGTTAGCCCCGAAACAAGATGGGGTCGAGGCCTCTACGCTTTTTTAGTTAAGGCCATTTTTTTCTGTGATTAAAGGTCAAAAACAAAAATAGAGCACTAATTTGACCACTTCACGTCAAACTACATGAACCTACGGTGTAAGGAAAAAAATAACCAGCCATTTAATTATCGTAATTTAACTTATTCGAGATAGGGGGCGCTCTTTTAATTTTTGGATAAAAAAACGTTCCCGTTTTAAACAAGATATTTTGTCAAGAAAAGATGCTCGATTATGCATGCTTTGGAAAGAAAAAACTTGTTTCCAAAAACTGCAAAGATATTATCTGTGAGTGCCCCAGAACTAATGCTACAGGCGAAACCAAGATGAAGTTTCATACAGGAAATGCCCCAGATTCTGAAGGCACTGTGTTCCAATGTCTCCTTATATGGCTGTGAATGCGCCAGGAATGAGGCTGCCCTTTCTGTCATTTCTCCAAGGTGTCTGCAGCATTGTGAAGTATTTGTAGGCATATCATTGGAAGATTGACCATAAGAGACTACATTTACCAGGTGTCCGCCCGGTGTCCTGTGTCCTTTTTCTTACCCAAACGTGATGAAGAAAATGGAGTGATTTGTCAACACAAATAATCTTTTTGTAAAAACTGAACATTTGCTATCTAACTGAGAGTCTCCTCATTGAAAACATCTGAAGTTCTTCAAAGGTAAATTATTTTATTTGAATGCTTTTCTGTTTTTTGTGAAAATGTTGCATGCTGAATGCCAGGCATAATCCTGAGCTAGGCTATCAATACTGTTACACAAATGCTTGTTTTGCTATGGTTGAGAAGCATATTTTGAAAATCTGAGATGACAGTGTTGTTAACAAAAGGCTAAGCTTGAGAGCAAATTGATTGATTTCATTTCATTTGCGATTTTAATGAATAGTTAACGTTGCGTTATGCTAATGAGCTTGCGGATAGATTTACACAATCCTGGATACAGGTTTTTTCGTAGCTAAACGTGACGCAGAAAACGGAGCGATTTGTCCTAAACAAATAATCTTTCAGGAAAAACTGAACATTTGCTATCTAACTGAGAGTCTCCTCATTGAAAACATCCGAAGTTCTTCAAAGGTAAATTATTTTATTTGAATGCTTTTCTGGTTTTTGTGAAAATGTTGCCTGCTGAATGCTAACGCTAAATGCTATGCTAAATGCTATGCTAGCTATCAATACTGTTACACAAATGCTTGTTTTGCTATGGTTGAGAAGCATATTTTGAAAATCTGAGATTACAGTGTTGTTAACAAAAGGCTAAGCTTGAGAGCTAGCATATTGATTTCATTTCATTTGCGATTTTCATGAATAGTTAACGTTGCGTTATGGTAATGGGCTTGAGGCTGTAGTCACGATCCCGGATCCGGGATGGCTCGACGCAAGAAGTTAAGAGAAGTTGTACAATTGGTGACGTTCAAAGAAATGTGTTTTTTTCCCCCAAAAAAGTTAAATATCCAGTTGCGGCATGTTCAGATGAATCTATTAAGGTGGGTTTCGGAACTCTACGTGATTTCTGTGATTTTCTAAAATAACACTCAATCATTCAACCCTCTGTAAATAAGTCAGTTCTTAACGTAAAGACTTAAATATCAAAATTCTGTAAGAGCCTTCCCCAAGGAGGATATGTGTTCACTTTCAGCTTCCTGTGTCAACTGGAAGTGCCTTAAATTTCGAATGGTTAAAGACACACACACACACACACACACACACACACACACACACACACACACACACACACACACACACACACACACACACACACACACACACACACACACACACACACACACACACACACACACACACACACACACACACACACATGCAAGGATGGAGTGACACAGTACGGGGCTTAAAGACACACAGAGCCTGCAAAGGCATTACCATAATCTTTAGGCTGTGCCAAATTCAACGAGATGCCCGCTTGACCGTAGCTCACTCGGTCTGAGCGCAGCGACCGTGGAAAATGTAGGTCCATAATGAAGCCTGGACCTAAATTTAAAGTGCTTTTGGGTGACAGTGAGAGAACCGTTAGGGTTAGAAGCACAATTCAACCTCAGGAATCTTCCTGAGGTCCTCCCGATCTCTGCAAGGTCATCCCGATCTAACCTTGACCTTGTGGCGTTAACCTTTAACAGTGAAAAGAAGGTGTTTACATCAAACAGTTTGCAATGACATCTCTCCCCATAGGAATACATTGCCTGCTCCCCTAAATTCAACCTGAAGTCTATGTGGGTTATCAATGCCTTATGAACCTGACTGATGACAATTCATCAGGCCACTATGAGGTCTACCTGTGTTGATTCTAAGCTTCCTGGAGCAACCGGAAGTGATTAAATTCACCCTAAAGGTGTTTGATATACCAAACCTGCAGTTTGTGAAACTCATTGCATTCAACCCTGTGTAAATCAGTAAATTCTTAACGTAAAGACTTTAAACTCAGGATTCTGTAAATGCCTACTCCAATGAGGATATGTGTTTACTTCCTGTGCCAATCATAAGTCTCTTAAAACTTGTTGGGGCCGTGGTTCCGAGGTGGGAACATAAATCAGCGGAAATTTCAAGTGCGCCACGTATAGTTTTTGATAAAACTCAAACTTTCATTAAAATGCACATACAATGTACTGAATTAAAGCTACACTCGTTGTGAATCTATCCACCAAGTCAGATTTGTAAAATGCTTTTCGGCGAAAGCATGAGAAGCTATTATCTGATAGCATGTATCCCCCAAAATACTTCAACGTCACCTAACGACAGATTTTGCGATAGCCGGGGGCTACTCAAAATGCAGAAATAAAATATAAAACATTCATTACCTTTGACGAGCTTCTTTCTTGGCACTCCTAGATGTCCCATAAACATCATTTTGGGTCTTTTTTTCGATTAAATCGGTCCATATATAGCCTAGATTTACATTTACATTTACATTTAAGTCATTTAGCAGACGCTCTTATCCAGAGCGACTTACAAATTGGATATCGATCTATGAACACTGTGTGAACAACGGAAAAAAATAGCGTTTTCTAACGTAACGTCATTTTTTTTTAATTAAAAAAGTTGATGATAAACTTTCACAAAACACTTCGAAATACTTTTGTAATGCAACTTTAGGTATTAGTACACGTTAATAAGCGATAAAATTGATAGCGAGGCGATGTCAATTCTATAGGTCTCCGTCTGGAAATGCTGTCCGGATAAAACTCAACCAAAATATCCGGTCGGAGACCGGAAGAAATGCGTTGCCTTGCATCTGTTTGACCAAGAAACAAATAGTTGGCAAATGACAAGACTCTAGACAACGTGTGGAAGCTGTAGGTATTGCAAACTCGACCTCATTTAATCCGGTTCACCTTTAACAATTCTTGGAAGTGGCACATGGATATTTTTTTCCAATTTCAGTGATCAGATTTTCCTGCACTTTTCGATGAAACGCACATTCTGTTATAGTCACAGCCGTGATTTAACCAGTTTTATAAACGTCTGAGTGTTTTCTATCCACACATACTAATCATATGCATATACTATATTCCTGGCATGATTAGCAGGGCGCTGAAATGTTGCGCGATTTTTAACAAAAAGCTGCAAATTTTCACAGCTTCCCTAAGAGGTTTTAATTAAATTGGGGTCATAGGGGCTATATTTAAGGGTTAAAAGAGTCAGATCTTTCCAAAACGTCATAAGTGTGATGAAGCAACCCTCACGAACTGTAAATCAGTCATGTCTCCCATCAGATTTCCAAGAAAAAAACACACACACAGCAAGGATGGAGTGACACAGTCTGGGGCTTACAGACACACAGCGCCTGCAATAGTTACCTTCGTTCGAACTATCAAAGAACCGTCAGACCCTTTGGAAACCTGTTCTAGAGCTCAAGTTGATAGTGCACTGTGAGTTAAGATGGCTCTAGAAGGTTCTCGGAACGAGAAACAGCCTTGCACATTTGCAATAACTTCAATTAATTTTGACCATCACGAAAATGACGACATTTAGAAATATCCCAGAGTCGCAAGACTATGTGCATTGAAACTGCCTTGGCCCGTAGAGACGGACCCTAACGCTTCTGTCCGATAGCTCATAAAAGGACCCCGTAGCAACGCCCAGAAAATGTAGATTTTCAGCACCAATTAAGGTTGCTGCTCAGACTCCAAATGACCTATCGAGCCGAAACTTGGGATTCGGGGTCACCTCAGCTAGGCCTAAACATAATGTCAGAACTGGACCCACAGCTAGAACGTAACAATGTGTTTTATGGTTTTGTTATGGTTTAAACAGCAGGCGCTGTGATTTTGGGGCCTGCTTTGAAATATGTGATAGTTGGCTTCTAAATGAGTTGGAAAAAGTGGGTGTGGTGTAAATTTATATCAGTTTGACTGATAGACGGTGACTTGCTGGCTGACTTTTGTCCATTTGCAATATGTTTAAACAGTGATAGACCATCCCAAATTGACATTCTGAAATAAACACCAAAGAGCGATGGTGAGGAACCAGAATCACTCCCCGGCCATCTTGAGTTCATCGGGCCAGTCAATTGAACATTTCTGCAGTATTTTTGAGCATGTCAAATTCGTAATGGTATATGCCCATTGATACATATTGCAAATGGACAGTACATTTGCAATAAGATTCAACAGTGAAAAAACATCACCAAATGGACATGATGAAATCAACACAATGAGCGATGGAGAGGAAACACTATCACTGCCTGGCCATCCCGAGTTCATCGGGCCAGTCAATTTTGCATTTCTGCAGTATTTTTGATTTTTGATCAAATTTGTGATGGTAAATGCCCATTGAAACATATTGCAAATGGACAGCAATTGTTTTTAATGGCTTTAGGGGGGGTTCAAGGGGTCTGCGGTTGGGTAGGGAGCACCCCCCACCCGTGCCCATCCAATAGGGTCATTGTGGACGTTTTATGTTAAAAAACAGAGTCCCACTTCTCCCTCATCATACATGACAAATAGACCATCTACGTTGATTCATGGCTTAACATAGTGCTATATATCATTTGGGCAGTATAAATGCCATTTGGACATGGTTCACTGACTTTTGGGCTTGGAAACCGACTTCCTATGATCGTACATGGAAATGGACATAACATCCTGATTTGGCACTTTCAATACTTTCATATTGCATTTGGACATTTCTTATGGCATTTTGCAATGGCTCACTGACTTTTGACTTCGACTTTTGACTTCCTATGAAATCATATTGCAAATGGACAAAACATATGCCTTATGGACAAGTAAAAAAAATATGACAATCAAATATGACAAAAGTATGTTCATACAGTTCTTATACATGTATAATTGACTAAAAAAATTGAAAGAATTTCGAAAAACAGTCCAGAGAGCACTTTTGTAAGGGGGTGATACGTTTTCAATTTTTCTTTCAAATTCTCAAAATGTTACTCTTGAGTCTTGACTTGATGTGCATTTGCAATATGAACATTTACAGTGGAGCGCACTTGCCATCTATTGGATTTTTGCTGTGTGACACTTGGCATTTGCCATATGACATTTTTTGAATGAAATGGCGCCCATTTGAGTGGTATTGTACATCGTGTATATGTTTCGTACGGTGCCAATAAGTTCCCATTCATTTTTGTCCATTTCAGGGGGGGTATCCCCTTACTCGTGTTTCTTGGCCCAAGCAAGTCTCTTCTTATTATTGGTGTCCTTTGGTAGTGATTTCTTTGCAGAAATTCGACCATGAAGGCTTGATTAATACTGTCTCCTCTGAACAGTTGGTGTTGAGATGTGTCTGTTACTTGAACTCTGTGAAGCATTTATTTGGCCTGCTATTTCTGAGGCTGGTAACTCGAATGAACTTGTCATGTTTTGTCATTGATTATCATGCCTTGTCCCTGTTCTTCTCCTTCTATTCGTTTCCCTCTGCTGGTCTTATTAGGTTCTTTCCCTCTTTCTATCCCTCTCTCTCCCCCTCCCTCTCTCACTCTCCCGCTCTCTCTTCTCTCTATCGTTCCGTTCCTGCTCCCAGCTGTTCCTATTCCCCTAATCAATCATTTAGTCTTCCCACACCTGTTCCCGATCCTTTTCCCTGATTAGAGTCCCTATTTCTCTCCTTGTTATTCGTTTCTGCCCTGTCGGTTCCTTGTCTAGAATTCACCGTGCTGTGTTTGTGTATCGCCCTGTCGTGTCGTGTTTTCCTCAGATGCTGCGTGGTGAGCAGGTGTCTGAGTCTGTTTGGTTCAAGTGCCTTCCCGAGGCAACCTGCTGTTCACCTGCTGTTCAAGATCGAGTCTCCAGTTTGTCCTCGTCATTTCGAGTGAAAGTTGTGTTTTTTGATTGTATTTACTTTACTGGATTAAAGACTCTGTTTTCGCCAAGTCGCTTTTGGGTCCTCTTTCACCTGCATGACAGAAGGAACCGACCAAGGAATGGACCCAGCGACTTCAGACGCTCGTTACACTGCCGTCGAGATCCAAGGAGCCATGCTCGGCAGACACGAGCAGGAATTGTCTGCTGCTCGCCATGCCGTGGAGAACCTGGCCGCTCAGGTTTCCGACCTCTCTGGACAGTTCCAGAGTCTTCGTCTCGTGCCACCTGTTACTTCCTGGCCTGCCGAGCCTCCAGAACCTAGGGTTAATAACCCACCTTGCTACTCCGGGCAGCCCACTGAGTGCCGCTCCTTTCTCACGCAGTGTGAGATTGTGTTCTCTCTCCAACCCAACACATACTCTAGAGAGAGAGCTCGGGTTGCTTACGTCATTTCACTCCTTACTGGCCGGGCTCGAGAATGGGGCACAGCTATCTGGGAGGCAAGGGCTGATTGCTCTAACAAGTACCAGAACTTTAAAGAGGAGATGATTCGGGTTTTTGACCGTTCAGTTTTTGGTAGGGAGGCTTCTAGGGCCCTGGCTTCCCTATGCCAAGGTGAACGGTCCATAACGGATTATTCTATTGAGTTTCGCACTCTTGCTGCCTCTAGTGAGTGGAACGAGCCGGCGCTGCTCGCTCGTTTTCTGGAGGGACTCCACGCAGTGGTTAAGGATGAGATTCTCTCCCGGGAGGTTCCTTCAGATGTGGACTCTTTGATTGCTCTCGCCATCCGCATAGAACGACGGGTAGATCTTCGTCACCGGGCTCGTGGAAGAGAGCTCGCATCAACGGTGTTTCCCTGCTCCGCATCGCAACCATCTCCCTCCTCTGGCTCAGAGACTGAGCCCATGCAGCTGGGAGGGATTCGCATCTCGACTAAGGAGAGGGAACGGAGGATCACCAACCGCCTGTGCCTCTATTGCGGAGTTGCTGGACATTTTGTTAATTCATGTCCAGTAAAAGCCAGAGCTCATCTGTAAGCGGAGGGCTACAGGTGAGCGCAACTACTCAAGTCTCTCCATCAAAATCCTGTACTACTTTGTCGGTCCATCTACGCTGGACCGGTTCGGGTGCTACATGTAGTGCCTTGATAGACTCTGGGGCTGAGGGTTGTTTCATGGACGAAGCATGGGTTCGGAAACATGACATTCCTTTCAGAGAGTTAGAGAAGCCTACGCCCATGTTCGCCTTAGATGGTAGTCATCTTCCCAGTATCAGATTTGAGACACTACCTTTAACCCTCACAGTATCTGGTAACCACAGTGAGACTATTTCTTTTTTGATTTTTCGTTCACCGTTTACACCTGTTGTTTTGGGTCATCCCTGGCTAGTATGTCATAATCCTTCTATTAATTGGTCTAGTAATTCTATCCTATCCTGGAACGTTTCTTGTCATGTGAAGTGTTTAATGTCTGCCATCCCTCCCGTTTCTTCTGTCCCTACTTCTCAGGAGGAACCTGGCGATTTGACAGGAGTGCCGGAGGAATATCATGATCTGCGCACGGTCTTCAGTCGGTCCCGAGCCAACTCCCTTCCTCCTCACCGGTCGTATGATTGTAGTATTGATCTCCTTCCGGGGACCACTCCTCCTCGGGGTAGACTATACTCTCTGTCGGCTCCCGAACGTAAGGCTCTCGAGGATTATTTGTCTGTGTCTCTTGACGCCGGTACCATAGTGCCTTCTTCCTCTCCGGCCGGGGCGGGGTTCTTTTTGTTAAGAAGAAGGACGGTACTCTGCGCCCCTGCGTGGATTATCGAGGGCTGAATGACATAACGGTTAAGAATCGTTATCCGCTTCCCCTTATGTCATCAGCCTTCGAGATTCTGCAGGGAGCCAGGTGCTTTACTAAGTTGGACCTTCGTAACGCTTACCATCTCGTGCGCATCAGAGAGGGGACGAGTGGAAAACGGCGTTTAACACTCCGTTAGGGCATTTTGAGTACCGGGTTCTGCCGTTTGGTCTCGCCAATGCGCCAGCTGTTTTTCAGGTATTAGTTAATGATGTTCTGAGAGACATGCTGAACATCTTTGTTTTTGTCTATCTTGACGATATCCTGATTTTTTCTCCGTCACTCGAGATTCATGTTCAGCACGTTCGACGTGTTCTACAGCGCCTTTTAGAGAATTGTCTCTACGTAAAGGCTGAGAAGTGCTCTTTTCATGTCTCCTCCGTTACTTTTCTCGGTTCCGTTATTTCCGCTGAAGGCATTCAGATGGATTCCGCTAAGGTCCAAGCTGTCAGTGATTGGCCCGTTCCAAGGTCACGTGTCGAGTTGCAGCGCTTTTTAGGTTTCGCTAATTTCTATCGGCGTTTCATTCGTAATTTCGGTCAAGTTGCTGCCCCTCTCACAGCTCTTACTTCTGTCAAGACGTGTTTTAAGTGGTCCGGTTCCGCCCAGGGAGCTTTTGATCTTCTAAAAGAACGTTTTACGTCCGCTCCTATCCTCGTTACTCCTGACGTCACTAGACAATTCATTGTCGAGGTTGACGCTTCAGAGGTAGGCGTGGGAGCCATTCTATCCCAGCGCTTCCAGTCTGACGATAAGGTTCATCCTTGCGCTTATTTTTCTCATCGCCTGTCGCCATCTGAGCGCAACTATGATGTGGGTAACCGTGAACTGCTCGCCATCCGCTTAGCCCTAGGCGAATGGCGACAGTGGTTGGAGGGGCGACCGTTCCTTTTGTCGTTTGGACAGACCATAAGAACCTTGAGTACATCCGTTCTGCCAAACGACTTAATGCCCGTCAAGCTCGTTGGGCGTTGTTTTTCGCTCGTTTCGAGTTTGTGATTTCTTACCGTCCGGGTAGCAAGAACACCAAGCCTGATGCCTTATCCCGTCTGTTTAGTTCTTCTGTGGCTTCTACTGATCCCGAGGGGATTCTTCCTTATGGGCGTGTTGTCGGGTTAACAGTCTGGGGAATTGAAAGACAGGTTAAGCAAGCACTCACGCACACTGCGTCGCCGCGCGCTTGTCCTAGTAACCTCCTTTTCGTTCCTGTTTCCACTCGTCTGGCTGTTCTTCAGTGGGCTCACTCTGCCAAGTTAGCTGGTCATCCCGGTGTTCGAGGCACTCTTGCGTCTATTCGCCAGCGCTTTTGGTGGCCGACTCAGGAGCGTGACACGCGCCGTTTCGTGGCTGCTTGTTCGGACTGCGCGCAGACTAAGTCGGGTAACTCTCCTCCTGCCGGTCGTCTCAGACCGCTCCCCATTCCTTCTCGACCATGGTCTCACATCGCCCTAGACTTCATTACCGGTCTGCCTTTGTCTGCGGGGAAGACTGTGATTCTTACGGTTGTCGATAGGTTCTCTAAGGCGGCACATTTCATTCCCCTCGCTAAACGTCCTTCCGCTAAGGAGACGGCACAAATCATTATCGAGAATGTATTCAGAATTCATGGCCTCCCGTTAGACGCCGTTTCAGACAGAGGCCCGCAATTCACGTCACAGTTTTGGAGGGAGTTCTGTCGTTTGATTGGTGCGTCCGTCAGTCTCTCTTCCGGGTTTCATCCCCAGTCTAACGGTCAAGCAGAGAGGGCCAATCAGACGATTGGTCGCATACTACGCAGCCTTTCTTTCAGAAACCCTGCGTCTTGGGCAGAACAGCTCCCCTGGGCAGAATACGCTCACAATTCGCTTCCTTCGTCTGCTACCGGGTTATCTCCGTTTCAGAGTAGTCTGGGTTACCAGCCTCCTCTGTTCTCATCCCAGCTTGCCGAGTCCAGCGTTCCCTCCGCTCAAGCGTTTGTCCAACGTTGTGAGCGCACCTGGAGGAGGGTGAGGTCTGCACTTTGCCGTTACAGGGCACAGACTGTGAGAGCCGCCAATAAACGCAGGATTAAGAGTCCAAGGTATTGTTGCGGCCAGAGAGTGTGGCTTTCCACTCGCAACCTTCCTCTTACGACAGCTTCTCGTAAGTTGACTCCGCGGTTCATTGGTCCGTTCCGTGTCTCCCAGGTCGTCAATCCTGTCGCTGTGCGACTGCTTCTTCCGCGACATCTTCGTCGCGTCCATCCTGTCTTCCATGTCTCCTGTGTCAAGCCCTTTCTTCGCACTCCCGTTCGTCTTCCCTCCCCCCTCCCGTCCTTGTCGAGAGCGCACCTATTTACAAGGTACATAAGATCATGGACATGCGTTCTCGGGGACGGGGTCACCAATACTTAGTGGATTGGGAGGGTTACGGTCCTGAGGAGAGGAGTTGGGTTCCGTCTCGGGACGTGCTGGACCGTTCACTCATTGATGATTTCCTCCGTTGCCGCCAGGATTCCTCCTCGAGTGCGCCAGGAGGCGCTCGGTGAGTGGGGGGTACTGTCATGTTTTGTCATTGATTATCATGCCTTGTCCCTGTTCTTCTCCTTCTATTCGTTTCCCTCTGCTGGTCTTATTAGGTTCTTTCCCTCTTTCTATCCCTCTCTCTCCCCCTCCCTCTCTCACTCTCCCGCTCTCTCTTCTCTCTATCGTTCCGTTCCTGCTCCCAGCTGTTCCTATTCCCCTAATCAATCATTTAGTCTTCCCACACCTGTTCCCGATCCTTTTCCCTGATTAGAGTCCCTATTTCTCTCCTTGTTATTCGTTTCTGCCCTGTCGGTTCCTTGTCTAGAATTCACCGTGCTGTGTTTGTGTATCGCCCTGTCGTGTCGTGTTTTCCTCAGATGCTGCGTGGTGAGCAGGTGTCTGAGTCTGTTTGGTTCAAGTGCCTTCCCGAGGCAACCTGCTGTTCACCTGCTGTTCAAGATCGAGTCTCCAGTTTGTCCTCGTCATTTCGAGTGAAAGTTGTGTTTTTTGATTGTATTTACTTTACTGGATTAAAGACTCTGTTTTCGCCAAGTCGCTTTTGGGTCCTCTTTCACCTGCATGACAGAACTTATCCTCTGCAGCAGAGGTAACTCTGAGTCTTCCATTCTTGTGGCAGTCCTTGTGACAGCCAGTTTCATGATAGCGCTTGAATGTTTTTGTGACTGCACCTGAAGAAACATTCAAAGTTCTTGAAATTTTCTGGATTGACTGACCTTCATGTCTTAAAACCTGTTACTCCTAACCCCTACTTTTTCGAACATTCTGTAAAAAATCGCGCAACATTTCAGCGCACTGCTACTCATGCCAGGAATATAGTATATGCATATGATTAGTATGTGTGGATAGAAAACACTCAGACGTTTATAAAACTGGTTAAATCACGGCTGTGACTATAACAGAATGTGCGTTTCATCGAAAAGCGCAGGAAAATCTGATCACTGAAAATGCGAAAATATATCCATGCGCCACTAGAACCCATTGTTGAATGTGAACCACATTAAATGGGGCCGAGGTTGCAATACCTACAGCTTCCACACGATGTCAACAGTCTTGTCATTTGCCTACGATTTGTTTCTTGGTCAAACGGACACAAGGTAGCGCCTTTCTTCCGGTCTCCGACCGGATATTTTGGTTGAGATTTACCCGGACATTATTTCCAGACATACAGCTATAGAATATACATCGCCTAGTGATCAATTTGATCGCTTATTAACGTTTACTAATACCTAAAGTTGCAATACAAAAGTATTTTGAAGTGTTTTGTGAAAGTTTATCGTCAACTTTTTTAATTTAAAAAAATGACGTTACGTTATAAAACGCTATTTTTTTCCTTGATCACAGTCTTCATAGATTGATATCTAGGCTATATATGGACCGATTTAATCGGAAAAAAAGACCCAATAGTGATGTTTATGGGACATCTAGGAGTGCCAACAAAGAAGATGGTTAAAGGTAATGAATGTTTTATATTTTATTTGTGCGTTTTGTGTAGCGCCGACTATGCTAATTATTTTGTTTACGTCCCCTGCGGGTCTTTTGGGGTGTTACATGCTATCAGATAATAGCTTTTCATGCTTTCACCGAAAAGCATTTAAAAAATCTGACTTGTTGCCTGGATTCACAACGAGTGTAGCTTTAATTCAGTACCCTGCATGTGTATTTTAAAGAACGTTTGAGTTTTAACGAGTGCTATTAGCATTTAGCGTAGAGCATTTGCATTTCCAGATGTCTAGATGGGACGCCTGCATGTCGTGTATGAGCAAGAGGTTAAAGTAATGATGTCGTTTGTCTTTGCTTATTTGAGCTGTTCTTGCCATAATATGGACTTGGTCTTTTACCAAATTGGGCTATCTTCTGTATACCCCCGCTACGTTGTCACAACACAACTGATTGGGTCAAACGCATTAAGAATGAAATACATTCCACAAATGAACTTTTAAGAAAGCACACCAGTTATTTGAAATGCATTCCAGTTGAATACCTCATGAAGCTGGTTGAGAGAATGCTAAGAGTGTGTAAAGCTGTCATCAAGGCAAAGGGTGGCTGTATGTCTGTGTGTGTGTGTCTGTGTTGGAGTGTCAGTGTAGTATGTGTGAGTGTGTGTTTATAGTCCAGTGATTGTGCATAGAGCTGATGCAAGAGAGTCATTGCAAATAAAAAGGGGGTCAATACAAATAGTCAGGTTGGCCATTTGATTAATGAGAGTAAGTGCATTAAAAAAGGGTGTCAATGTAAATAGTCCGGGTAGCCATTTTATTAACTGTTCAGCAGTCTTTTGTCGTGGGGGTAGAAGCTGTTCAGGAGCCTTTTGGTCCCAGACTAAGTGCTCTGGTACTGCTTGCCGTGCGGTAGCAGATAGAGCAGTCTATGACTTGGGTGGCTAGGGTCTTTGACTATTTTTAGGGACACCTGGTAGAGAGGTCCTGGATGGCAGGGAGCTTGGCACCAGTGGGCTGGGATGTATACACTACCCTCTGTAGCGCCTTGAGGTTGGATGCCAAGCAGTTGCCATACCAAGTGGTGATGCAGCCAGTCAAGATACTCTTACCTGTGCAGCTGTATAACTATTTGAGTATCACAACTGTGTTGGTGTGTTTGGATCATGATAGGTCCTTAAGCTTTCAACTCGCTCCACGACAGCCCCGTCGATGTCAATGGGGCGTACTCGCCCCTCCGTTTACTGGTGTCCATGATCAGCTCCTTTGTCTTGACGACGTTGAAAGAGTGGTTGTTGTCCTAGCACCACATTGCCAGGTCCCTGACCTCCTCCCTGTAGGCTGTCTCATTGTTGTCGCTGATCAGGCCACCCTTTACATTTACATTTACATTTAAGTCATTTAGCAGATGCTCTTATCCAGAGCGACTTACAAATTGGTGCATTCACCTTATGACATCCAGTGGAACAGTCACTTTACAATAGTGCATCTAAATCTTAAAGGGGGGGTGAGAGGGATTACTTATCCTATCCTAGGTATTCCTTAAAGAGGTGGGGTTTCAGGTGTCTCCGGAAGGTGGTGATTGACTCCGCTGTCCTGGCGTCGTGAGGGAGTATGTTCCACCATTGGGGGGCCAGAGCAGCAAACAGTTTTGACTGGGCTGAGCGGGAACTGTACTTCCTCAGTGGTAGGGAGGCGAGCAGGCCAGAGGTGGATGAACGCAGTGCCCTTGTTTGGGTGTAGGGTCTGATCAGAGCCTGGAGGTACTGAGGTGCCGTTCCCCTCACAGCTCCGTAGGCAAGCACCATGGTCTTGTAGCGGATGCGAGCTTCAACTGGAAGCCAGTGGAGAGAGCGGAGGAGCGGGGTGACGTGAGAGAACTTGGGAAGGTTGAACACCAGACGGGCTGCGGCGTTCTGGATGAGTTGTAGGGGTTTAATGGCACAGGCAGGGAGCCCAGCCAACAGCGAGTTGCAGTAATCCAGACGGAAGATGACAAGTGCCTGGATTAGGACCTGCGCCGCTTCCTGTGTGAGGCAGGGTCGTACTCTGCGGATGTTGTAGAGCATGAACCTACAGGAACGGGCCACCGCCTTGATGTTAGTTGAGAACGACAGGGTGTTGTCCAGGATCACGCCAAGGTTCTTAACGCTCTGGGAGGAGGACACAATGGAGTTGTCAACCGTGATGGAGAGATCATGGAACAGGCAGTCCTTCCCCGGGAGGAAGAGCAGCTCCGTCTTGCCGAGGTTCAGCTTGACGTGGTGATCCGTCATCCACACTGATATGTCTGCCAGACATGCAGAGATGTCTGGTCATCAGAAAGGGGAAAGGAGAAGATTAATTGTGTGTCGTCTGCATAGCAATGATAGGAGAGACCATGTGAGGTTATGACAGAGCCAAGTGACTTGGTGTATAGCTAGAATAGGAGAGGGCCTAGAACAGAGCCCTGGGGGACACCAGTGGTGAGAGCGCGTGGTGAGGAGACAGATTCTCGCCACGCCACCTGGTAGGAGCGACCTGTCAGGTAGGACGCAATCCAAGCGTGGGCCGCGCCGGAGATGCCCAACTCGGAGAGGGTGGAGAGGAGGATCTGATGGTTCACAGTATCGAAGGCAGCCGATAGGTCTAGAAGGATGAGAGCAGAGGAGAGAGAGTTAGCTTTAGCAGTGCGGAGCGCCTCCGTGATACAGAGAAGAGCAGTCTCAGTTGAATGACTAGTCTTGAAACCTGACTGATTTGGATCAAGAAGGTCATTCTGAGAGAGATAGCGGGAGAGCTGGCCAAGGACGGCACGTTCAAGAGTTTTGGAGAGAAAAGAAAGAAGGGATACTGGTCTGTAGTTGTTGACATCGGAGGGATCGAGTGTAGGTTTTTTCAGAAGGGGTGCAACTCTCGCTCTCTTGAAGACGGAAGGGACGTAGCCAGCGGTCAGGGATGAGTTGATGAGCGAGGTGAGGTAAGGGAGAAGGTCTCCGGAAATGGTCTGGAGAAGAGAGGAGAGTATAGGGTCAAGCGGGCAGGTTGTTGGGCGGCCGGCCGTCACAAGACGCGAGATTTCATCTGGAGAGAGAGGGGAGAAAGAGGTCAGAGCACAGGGTAGTGCAGAGTGAGCAGAACCAGCGGTGTCGTTTGACTTAGCAAACGAGGATCGGATGTCGTCGACCTTCTTTTCAAAATGGTTGACGAAGTCATCTGCAGAGAGGGAGGATGGGGGGGAGGGGGAGGAGGATTCAGGAGGGAGGAGAAGGTGGCAAAGAGCTTTCTAGGGTTAGAGGCAGATGCTTGGAATTTAGAGTGGTAGAAAGTGGCTTTAGCAGCAGAGACAGAGGAGGAAAATGTAGAGAGGAGGGAGTGAAAGGATGCCAGGTCCGCAGGGAGGCGAGTTTTCCTCCATTTCCTCTCTGCTGCCCGGAACGCTTGTGTTGTTGTCTAACTTAATGATGGTGTTGGAGTCATGCATGGCCACACAGTCGTGGGTGAACAGGGAGTACAGGAGGGACTAAGCACGCACCCCTGAGGGGGTCTGACCCCTGTTGAGGGTCAGAGTTTCTGATATGTTGTTGCCTACTCTCACCACGTAAGGGCGACCATTAGGAAGTCCAGGTTTCAGTTGCAGAGTGAGGTGTTCAGTTCCAGGGTCCTTAGCATGGTGATGAGCTTGAAGGGCACTATGGTGTTGAACGCTGAGCTATAGTCATTGAATAGCATTCTCACGTAGGTGTTCTTTTGGTCCAGGTGGGAAAAGGCATTGTGGAGTGCAATAGAGATTGCATCATCTGTGGAACTTTTGGGGCAGTATGCGAATGGAGTGGGTCCAGGGTGTCTGGGATGACAGTGTTGATGTGTGCCATGGCAAGTCTTTCAAAGCATTTCATGGCTACAGATGTGAGTGTTACGCGGCAATAGTCATTTAGACAGGTTACCTTGGCGTTCTTGGGTACAGGGAGAGGTTGAAAAGACACTTGTGAAGACTCTTGCCAGCTTTTCAGCGGATGCTCTGAGTATGCGTGCTGGTAATCCATCTGGCTCTGCGGCTTTGTGAATGTTAGGGGGGTCTTACTCACATCGGCTACGGAGAGCTTGATCACATAGTCGTCCGAAACAGCTGGTGCTCTCATGCATGGTTCAGTGTAGCTGGTAGGCTCGCGTCACTGGGAAGATCGTGGCTGGGTTTTCCTTTGTAATCCGTGATATTTAATAAGAAGGATTCGATCTTAGTCCTGTATTGATGCTTTGCCTGTTTGATGGTTTGGAGGGTGCAGTGGCATTTCTTATAAGCGGCCGGATTAGAGTCCCGGCAGCCCTAGCCATTAGCGCAGTGTGGATGTTGCCTGTAATCCATTGCTTCTGGCTGGGATATGTACGTACGGTCACTGTGGGGACGATGTCATTGATGCACTTATTAATGAAGCCAGTGACTGTTGTGGTAAACTCCTCAACATCATCGGATGAACCTCGCACCATATTCCAGTCTATGCTAGCGAAACAGTCCTGTATCTTAGTATGCGCTTCATCGGACCACTTCCATATTGAGCTCGTCACTGGTACTTCCTGTTTGACTTTTTGCTTTACGCAGGAATAGAGAAGATAGATTTGTGGTCAGACTTGCCAAATGGAGGGTGAGGGAAATCTTTGGATGCCAGGTACGGAGGCCCATTCAGTGAATTTATAAAATATACACTACATTACAAAAAGTATGTGGACACCTGCTCGTCGAATTTCTCATTCCAAAATATGGAGCTGGTCCCCCCTTTGCTGCCTAAACAGCCTCCACTCTTCTGAGAGGGCTTTCCACTAGATTTTGGAACATTGATGTGGGGACTTGCTGCGGGGACAAGAGCATTAGTGAGATCAGGCACTGATGTTGGGCGATTAGGCCTGTCTTGCAGTCAGTGTTCCAATTTATCCCATAGGTGTTTGATGGGGTTGGGGTCAGGGCTCTGTGCAGGCCAGTCAAGTTCTTCTACACTGATATCAGCAAACCTTTCTGTATGGACCTTGCTTTGTGCACAGGGGCATTGTCATGCTAGAAAAGGAAATGGCCTTCCTCAAACCATTGCCACAAAGTTGGAAGCACAGAATCGTTAAAAAATCAAATCAAATCAAATCAAATTTTATTTGTCACATACACATGGTTAGCAGATGTTAATGTGAGTGTAGCGAAATGCTTGTGCTTCTAGTTCCGACAATGCAGTGATAACCAACAAGTAATCTAACTAACAATTCCAAAACTACTGTCTTATACACAGTGTAAGGGGATAAGGAATATGTACATAAGGATATATGAATGAGTGATGGTACAGAGCAGCATACAGTAGATGGTATCGAGTACAGTATATACATATGAGATGAGTGTGTAGACAAAGTAAACAAAGTGGCATAGTTAAAGTGGCTAGTGATACATGTATTACATAAGGATGCAGTCGATGATGTAGAGTACAGTATATACATATGCATATGAGATGAATAATGTAGGGTAAGTAACATTATATAAGGTAGCATTGTTTAAAGTGGCTAGTGTCATTGTATGCTGTAGCATTAAGATTTCAATTCACTGGAACTAAGGGGCCTAGCCTGAACCATGAAAAACGGCCCCATACCAATTTTTCTCCTTCTTTAAGTTAACGTGTGCACTATGCATTGGGGCAGGAAGCGTTCTTCTGGCATCCATCAAACTCAGATTCGTCCATCAGACTGCCAGATGGGGAAGCATGATTCTTCACTCCAGAGAACGTGTTTCCACTGCTCCAGAGTCCAATGGCGGTGAGCTTTATACCACTCCAGCCGACACTTGGCATTGCACATGGTGATCTTAGGCTTGTGTTTTTTTATTTTTTATTTTACCTTTATTTAACCTGGCAAGTCAGTTAAGAACATATTCTTATTTTCAATGACGGCCTGGGAACAGTGGGTTAACTGCCTGTTCAGGGGCAGAATGACAGATTTGCTCGGGGGTTTGAACTCGCAACCTTCCGGTTACTAGTCCAACGCTCTAACCACTAGGCTACGCTGCTCGGCCATGGAAATTTCATAAAGCTCCTAACAAACAATTCTTGTGCTGACGTTGCTTACAGAGTTTGAAAATCGGTACTGAGTGTTGCAAACGAGAACAGAAAATTTCTTCCTAGAACTGTCTATGAATGGTTCCACCAGCCTTATCAGCATTTAGAATTGAATTATTTCTGGCAATAATTACATATATCGTAAGGCTTTTCTTTGAGGGCCTAGTTATACCCTACACAATGGTGTCAGGAAACTTCTGGTTTACAGGCCTCATCAGGCCTGCAAGTCACATTTGGCTGGCGTGCAAAGTGATGTGTAATTCCTATTAGAATCCAGACAGAGTTAGGATATCCAACAGGTGGATTTTTTTAGCACCAGCAACCTGCATTCAGAATGAGTGTCAGAGTAGGGAAGATTGAATACTGAGACTACCTCAATAATTTTAACAGGAACAACGATCCCAGTAACGGGATAACTAAGTTGTATAACCACTAACAGATTGGATTAGTTTATAAAAATGTTATTTATCTTAGTGTAGCATACAAGTAATCAGCAAATAAATGTACATGCAAAAACACAGATATCCTGTACATGTATATACATTTTTAAAAATCTGAAGATCACTCTGCAATAGAGCATGCTGGGAATATGGCTCTATGTAGAACCCTTCTTTCCTTCCAAAGAACCCTTCTTGCCTTCTAAAGAATCATCAAAGGATGTTAAAGGTTCTAGGTAAAACCCTTTGCCTTTGTTCGTGCATTGTGGGGGGGTTGCTCTGTATGTCGCTCTGGATGGGAGGCTGTTAAATGACTAATGTGATGGAGTTTTTGAGCGGCTTCACTGCAAGTATATTGCATTTTTTAAATATTCAATGTAAAAATATATATATAAAAAAATAACCCTTTTGGAACCCTTCTTTCAAAGACTGTACATGCATATTCATTTCGAAGCCATGTTGAGAAACCAAAACCTACAGGGTGTATTTCTGTCCATGGAGCAAAAGGAAGAGAGACGTCCCAAATGGTACGCTATTCCATATGGGACCTGGTTAAAAGTAGTGCACTCAACAAGGAGCGTGGCGTGACTGAAGAGAAAGGCGATGCTGGGTCCTTCCTTTTTATTATGAGAATGACCTCAAACACACACAATCACACCGTCCGTCCGTCCGTCCGTCCCACCCTCTCTCTCTCTCTCTCTCTCTCTCTCTCTCTCTCTCTCTCTCTCTCTCTCTCTCTCTCTCTCTCTCTCTCTCTCTCTCCACTGTAAACAAGTGATCACAGTATATCCTCTTACATCTCTGATGACTTTCTCCTTCCCACTGGGAACAGACATCAGTTCAACATCTAGTTTTCATTTACATGTGATTGAGTTGTCAACGAACTATAATTCAATGCGAAATAAACAAACATTTAACCATGTCATTGGATTTAGGTTAAATGTTTATTACTTTTTGCAATTCCAATTAGTTTTTCACGTTGAGGCAACATCATCACATAGATTTTAGGGGTTGAAATGACGTGGAAACAACGCTTATTCAACCGGTTTGGGAGGTTCCATCTGTGTCGCAATGGAATATCTTTTCAGTCGTGAAAATACGCATGATGGAAAAACTCTAAAGATATCAGACATCATTTTTTATTTTCCTTTCTCTTTGTGTGTGTGTGATTTGCCAGTTGGAGAACTGCATGCTGGAAATCTGCAACAAATTTCCACAGTCTGAGCCAAAGCAGTTCATAATTTTTTTTATTTTTTATTTTTGCAGTTTTATGTCAATCAGGTTTAGTGTTTTTAGGAACACATGTGTTATGCACATACATACCTAAATATATTTGGCCTTTAATTCTTCAACTGACGTTGAATCTTGAAGTGTTGCCATCATGATTATTATCTGACCCTGCTGGTCATCTATGAAGTTACGTCTTCAAAAACAATCTGGCCTTAATCAGGAGTGGATGTCCACGCCCACATGGAAATCAAATTAGTATAATAATTTCATTTGTCAGTTAAAGCTAGAGACAGCTGTTTGTTTTTTACATGGGCTGTGTCTCAATCCGCTGCATACGATGGTATCGGCCATTCGGCTCTACAAGGGAACGTACAACAATGTTTGGTTGACCAGGAGGCATCCAGGAAACAGGTCTTCGAACAAAAAAGTCAGTAAAGTCAGAGCGGTTTGAGATACAAATTAATGTAACCCCACTATGGAAAGCTGAGACTCACCAACACGGACATGTCTGTTTTGAATGGAAGTGGATTGAACATTTCCAAGTCACAAAACTATTTCCTGAGCTTTTCTATATCTCTCAGAATATAGAAACACACCTACCTGGTCATAAAATAACAAATTAAATAGATAAATGATCCATGGTATGACCATCTTAAAACAATTGCATATGTCAGCTAGCTTAATATATATTTCTCTCTCGAGCAGGGATGGGCAACTGGCGGCCCACTTTTGTAGGCCTGCGGACCAATAATAATGGTGCAGTCTGTTCACAATGTTGACATCAGCAAACCCCTTGCCCACATGATGCCATACACGTGGTCTTTAGTCGTGAGGCCGGTTATTGTGTGACAAAACTGCACTTTTATTGTCCCTAGCACACCTGTGTAATGATGCACCTGTGTAATGATCATACTGTTTATGATATACCACACCTGTCAGGTGGATCGATTATCTTGGCAAATGAGAAATGCTCACTAAAAAGGATGTATACACATTTGTGCACAAGAGAAATAATCTTTTTTGTGTGAATGAGTGAAATACTTTTCCTTCCAAAGAATTGTAATTAAGTATGTTAAAAATCAGCTTTTCTGTGTAGGAATGGTGTGGGCGAACCTCAACAACAGAATGTTGTGGGCGAACCCCAACAACAGAATGGTGTGGGCGAACCCCAACAACAGAATGGTGTGGGCGAACCCCAACAACAGAATGGTGTGGGCGAACCCCAACAACAGAATGGTGTGGGCGAACCCCAACAACAGAATGGTGTGGGTGAACCCCAACAACAGAATGGTGTGGGCGAACCCCAACAACAGAATGGTGTGGGCGAACCTAAACAACATAATGGTGTGGGCGAACCCCAACAACAGAATGGTGTGGGCCTACCCCAACAACAGAATGGTGTGGGCGAACCCCAACAACAGAATGGTGTGGGCGAACCCCAACAACAGAATGGTGTGGGCGAACCCCAACAACAGAATGGTGTGGGCGAACCTCAACAACAGAATGGTGTGGGCGAACCCCAACAACAGACTGGTGTGGGCGAACCCCAACAACAGAATGGTGTGGGTGAACACCAACAACAGAATGGTGTGGGCGAACCCCAACAACAGAATGGTGTGGGCCTACCCCAACAACAGAATGGTGTGGGCGAACCCCAACAACAGAATGGTGTGGGCGAACCTAAACAACATAATGGTGTGGGCGAACCCCAACAACAGAATGGTGTGGGCCTACGCCAACAACAGAATGGTGTGGGCAAACCCCAACAACAGAATGGTGTGGGCGAACCCCAACAACAGAATGGTGTGGGCGAACCCCAACAACAGAATGGTGTGGGCGAACCTCAACAACAGAATGGTGTGGGCGAACCCCAACAACAGACTGGTGTGGGCGAACCCCAACAACAGAATGGTGTGGGTGAACCCCAACAACAGAATGGTGTGGGCGAACCCCAACAACAGAATGGTGTGGGCCTACCCCAACAACAGAATGGTGTGGGCCTACCCCAACAACAGAATGGTGTGGGCGAACCCCAACAACAGAATGGTGTGGGCGAACCCCAACAACAGAATGGTGTGGGCGAACCTCAACAACAGAATGGTGTGGGCGAACCCCAACAACAGACTGGTGTGGGCGAACCCCAACAACAGAATGGTGTGGGTGAACCCCAACAACAGAATGGTGTGGGCGAACCCCAACAACAGAATGGTGTGGGCCTACCCCAACAACAGAATGGTGTGGGCCTACCCCAACAACAGAATGGTGTGGGCGAACCCCAACAACAGAATGGTGTGGGCGAACCCCAACAACAGAATGGTGTGGGCCTACCCCAACAACAGAATGGTGTGGGCGAACCCCAACAACAGAATGGTGTGGGCCTACCCCAACAACAGAATGGTGTGGGCCTACCCCAACCACAGAATGGTGTGGGCGAACCCCAACAACAGAATGGTGTGGGCCTACCCCAACAACAGAATGGTGTGGGCGAACCCCAACAACAGAATGGTGTGGGCGAACCCCAACAACAGAATGGTGTGGGCGAACCCCAACAACAGAATGGTGTCGGCATATATTGGTCATTAAAAATATCCATGCAGGTGGACCTCAGGAGGATGACATCATCTATGAGGAAATAGCATAAAAATGTTAAAGGGTCTGTTTGAGAAACAAGTTTGAGGTGGATGTTTTGAAGTGTATTTTCTCCAATTTATATTTTTGTTAACTATAGAATGAGTCGACAACATTTGGGTAAGAGTTAACAGAATATTAACTTTAAAGATTTTCACTGGACAGTTGCATTAAAATTGCATCATTTTCTCTCAGCCTCATGGCAAAATGTGAAGAATATAATTAAATTAGCTATAAAAGAGCAAAACAAATGTATCTTCCCCATTGAAAATGGTGTAGAATTACAGGAAATTAGCTTTAAAACGGCAATCGTTTTTCTCAGACTCATGACAGAATGTGTTGAAATGCAGGAAGTTAGCTGTTTTCCCCCCAACAAATCTGTTTTCCCTGTTATTCTTCCACTTAGACTGTGTTTTCAAAATACCCCTCCGTATACTCCTCAAAATACATCTCAAGAGACGCAAAATAAGTCATGTCAAACTGTGTAGAATTGCAGGAAATGGACTCACGGACTCCCTGTCAACTGTTCATCTCCCCCTTAATATGTACACCACTATTTGGCCCTTGTTGCAGACAGTCCAGATATAAACTTAATCGTGACTGTTAATCCAATTACCCCACTCCGTCTGTTAATCCAATTGGCCCACTCCGTCTGTTAATTCAATTGGCCCACTCAGTCTGTTAATTCAATTGGTCCATTCCATCTCTAGTGATTTCCTCCAAGTCCCTAGCACCCCCACAGCTACGTGTGTGTGTGTGTGTGTGTGTGTGTGTGTGTGTGTGTGTGTGTGTGTGTGTGTGTGTGTGTGTGTGTGTGTGTGTGTGTGTGTGTGTGTGTGTGTGTGTGTGTGTGTGTGTGTGTGTGTGTGTGTGTGTGTGTGTGTGTCTAACTTCCATGTCACCAGCACCCCCACAGCTGCCATGCACCTAAATAGTTCCTGAATGTTGAAAATACCTTTGAAGGATAGTAAAACAAATGTGTGTGTGTGTGGATCTTCCTCTTGACTGTGATGTTGTTTGGCACCTCCTGACTCATGCTTCATACCTGTTTCCCACAGACCTGTGCTGGATTAGTGGCTCCCACTGTTTTACTGCAGACTGGATGTGATGGGGGAGGGGGGGTTACAAATCCCCTGATGGAGTCAGTGAACCACAGAGGCAGATTCACGCTTCTCACATCAGGTTCTCATTATTCCCCTAAAATGCTTGTTGGCAGTCACACCTCACACACGTGCTCTTCCATGTGGTTATTTACAGACATATGAGGAGTTTGTGTGTTTGCACACACTTTTTCACAATTAGGCCCTCATCTCCCACCTCTAATGTAGGCAGTACAGTACAGTATACGCACCAACTAAAATAACAACCAACTATACAGTAACTGCCCATGCACTGCCTTACACACATATCTCACTTCTAGAATGATTTCATTGTCCCATCTAGATTTTGCAGGCTGAAGTTTAGTTACTAGGTCTATGATTAAATTCAGCTTTTTTTCCCTTCGAGAGACATTTAATATTTCAAGCCCTAAGAGGAACTTGTATAGGGGATAATATACTGGCATAAGGGAAGGTCCGACCATGAACTTGACATCCCTCAGGAAGGCAATTCTCCTCTGGGGTCAACTCATAAAGATGACAGTTTGGTCTGCCCAAAGCATCAACCCTCCCTGGACTGGAAAACCTGCTGATTCACTCAAGTGCTCTCCCCTCTCTCTCTATTTCCTGCATTAAAGGCCAAAGACAGTGAGAGAGGCTAACGCTGCATTTATAACCAAGTGGGAAGGTGGAAATGACCAGTTGTGAAGATGCATTCACATTCACATGCTTTGAACTAGTTGAGAATGCTGATTGGCTAATGTCCAACAAGCTGCATCAACCAAAAACTAAAAGCTTCCCTATAAATAATGTTTTGTTATTTAATTTAACTGCTGAAAATGCCGTTACCGAGGTAATTTCCTTAGTAGGTGATTTTAAATACCACCTTCCCACTTGATTATGAACACACCATTATACACTTTGTCATAGAGGCGGTAGAAAAGGTGAGGTTAGAGGTAGCCTATAGACCTTACAGTCGCTGTAATAGCATCTTCCCTGTAAGGTGATCAGGACACAGAGCCAACACAGGATATGGCTGGGAAAACATACCTTAATCCAGGGATGAGAGATGGCATTGTACGCCTAATCATCACATTCTCTAAAATGGTACATCAAGAAGATCGAAATACTGATTGCCTATTAAATTGCATGCTAGGCTAGTTAATGCTAAAGCAACCCATTGGATTCAGCAACACTCCAGTAACTACTCACCCCAACGCTAGGCATCACATTTTCATGGAATCCATTGGGCTGCTGTAGCATTAGCTAGCCTAGCATGCTGACGAAAACAGCAGTTTAATAAAAAACTAGCAGTATTCCAATCTTCTTGATTCAACATTCATCATTTCGGGAGAATTAGGAGTACATTGACATATTCCATCCCCGAACTGAGGTATGTTTTCCCAGCCATATACTGCGCTAGGCCCTCCACATTCTGGCATAGCACCTTTCCGACGAGAGGGAAGAAATGAACGAAAGTCGGATTCTGGCTGGGTCAGAAACTGTATGTATTAAGTCTCAGAGTAGGAGTGTTGATCTAGGATACAGTTTGTTATTTCAATCCAAATAAATATATATATATATACACTACCAGTCAAAAGTTTGGACACACCTACTCATTCCAGGGTTTTTCATTCTTATTTTTACTATTTTCTAAGTTGTAGAACAATAGTGAAGACATCAAAGCTATTAAATAACATGTATGGAATCATTTAACCAAAAAAGTGTTCAACAAATTTTATATTTTATATTTGAGATTCTTCAAAAAGCCATCACTTTGCCTTGATGACAGCTTTGCACACTCTTGGCATTCCCTCAACCAGCTTCATGCAGTAGTCACCTGGAAGGCATTTTGATTAACAGGTGTGCTTTCTTAAAAGTGAATTTGTGGAATTTATTTCCTTCTTAATGTGTTTGAGCCAATCAATTGTGCTGTGGCAAGGTAGGGGGAGTATACAGAAGATAGCTCTATTTGGTAAAAGACCAAGTCCAAAAATATAGCAAGAGCAGTTCAAATAAGCAAAGAGAAACGACAGTCCATCATTACTTTAAGAAATGAAGGTCATTTAATATGGAACAAGCGCTATGAAAGTTTCTTCAAGTACAGTCGCAAAACCCATCAAGCGCTATGATGAAACTGGCTCTCATGAGGCACAGGAATGGAAGACTCAGAGTTACCTCTGCTGCAGAGGATAAGTTCATTCGAGTTATCAGCCATAGAAATTACAGCCCAAATAAATGCTTCACAGAGTTCAAGTAACCAACACATCTCAACATCAACTGTTCAGAGGAGACTGTGTGAATCAGGCCTTCATGGTCAAATTTCTGCAAAGAAACCACTACTGAAGGACACCAATAATAATAAGATACATGCTTGGGCCAAGAAACACAAGCAATGGGCATTAGACTGGTGGACATTTGTCCTTTGGTCTGTAGTACAATTTGGAGATTTTTGGTTCCAACCGCCGTGGCTTTGTGAGACGAGGAGTGGGTGAACTGATGATCTCCGCATGTGTATTTCCCACCGTAAAGCATGGGGGAGGAGGTGTTATGGTGTGGGGGTGCTTTGCTGTTGACACTGTCTGTGATTTATTTCGAATTTAAGGCACACTTAACCAGCATGGCTACCACACCATTCTCTAGTGATATGCCATCCCATCTGGTTTAGGCTTAGTGGGACTATCATTTGTTTTTCAAAAGGACAGTGACCCAACACACCTCCAGGCTGTGTAAGGGCTATTTTACCAAGAAGGAGAGTGATGGAGTGCTGCATCAGATGACCTGGCCTCCACAATCACCCGACCTCAACCAAATTGAGATGGTTTGGGATGAGTCAGACCGCATAGCGAAGGAAAAGCAGCCAACAAGTGCACAGCATATTTTGGAAAAGCATTCCAGGTGAAGCTGGTTGAGAGAATGCCAAGCATGTGCAGCTGTCATCATTGCAAAAGGTGGCTATTTGAAGAATCTCAAATATAACCTATATTTAGGTTTGTTTAACATTTTTTTGGTTACTACATGATTTCAAGTGTGTTATTTAATGGTTCTGATATCTTCACTATTATTCTACAATGTAGAAAATAGTAAAAATAAAGAAAAACCTTTGAATGAGTAGGTGTTCTAAAATTTTTGTCCGGTAGTGTACATATTACCTCCATCACCTCAAGTTCTTCATACCACTGCACATTGACTCGGTACCGGTACTCTTTGTATATAGTCTAAATCTACGCAGGTGAAAACGAAATGTTAGTCTAAAAGAAATGTGTGATAATGTCTAGATGCTTTTTATGGCGGAGATCAAGTTTATAAATTGCGTGGCTGGGCTGATGAGACAGTGGATTGCACAGTCAGATTTTAGAATAAGGCTGTAATGTAACAAAATGTGGAAAAATACTGAATACTTACCAAATGCACTATACTTCTCTCTCTCCCTCTCTCTCCCACACTTTGTAGATGTCATGAAACTTCATACGTGTCACGCCCTGACCGTAGATTGCTTTATATGTTTGTATTTTTAGTTTGGTCAGGGTGTGATATGGGTGGGTATTCTATGTTTAGTTCTATGTTTGTATTTCTATATGTTTGGCCTGGTATGGTTCCCAATCAGAGGCAGCTGTCAATCGTTGTCTCTGATTGAGAACAATACTTAGGCAGCCTGGTTTTGCCCTTGAGTTGTGGGTAGTTGTTTTCTATTTCGTATCTGTACCAGACAGAACTGTTTTGGTTTAATTCGTTCACGTTGTAGTTTTTGTGTTTTTCAGTGTTCAATTGAAATAATTATGAACACGTACCACGCTGCACCTTGGTCCTCACCTTCTTCTCTCGAATGCCGTTACAATATGACATCACACACACCTGCTATGATTTTGAATCAGTGTCCATGCTACAGCAAACACTGAGTATATAAAAATTAAGAACACCTTCTCTTTCCATGACATAGACTGCCAGGTGAATCTAGGTGAAAGCTATGATCCCTTCATGATGTCCATTCTTAAATCCACTTCAATCCGTGTAAATGAAGGGGGGAGAAAGGTTAAATAAGGATTTTCAAGCCTTGAGAAAATTGAGACGTGGATTGTGTATATGATCCATTCTTAGGGTGACTGGTGCCAGGCACACTGGTTTGTGTTAAGAATTGCAACGCTGCTGGGTTTTTCACGCTCAACAGTTTCCCATTTGTATCAAGACTGGTCCATCATCCAAAGGACATCCAGCCAACTTGACACAACCGTGGGAAGCATTTGAGTCAACATGGGCCAGCATCCCTGTGGAACACTTTCGACACCTTATAGAGTCCATGCCCTAACAAATTTATTCTGTTCTGAGGGCGAAAGGATGATGGGGAGGGGTGCAGCTCAATATTAGGAAGGTGTTCCTAATGTTTGGTATACTCACTGTATATATGTGCATCCCAAATGGCACCTTATTATCATTATAGTGCACTGCATTTGGGCTCTAGTTAAACGTAGTGCACTATACAGCAGTACTTTTGACCCGGGGCTCTAGTCCACTGCAGTAAAATTAGATGAGTCAAAATAACACACACAGGTGCATAAAGCGCTCTAGAATAGGAATGCTGATGCAGGATCCGGTTATTCATTATGCTTTAAAGGAAAAGCAGCCAAAAAGTGGTCAGCATATTTGGGAACTCCTTCAAGACTGTTGGAAAATAATTCCAGGTGAAGCTGGTTGAGAGAATGCCAAGAGTGTGCAAAGCTGTCACCCTAGACCCAAACTCCATCCTGCCTTGCCTATCTAAAGTCTTTGAAAGCCAAGTTGATAAACAGATCACTGACCATTTCGAATCCCACCATACCTTCTCCGCTGTGCAATCCAGCTTCCGAGGTGGTCACGGGTGCACCTCAGCCACACTCAAGGTCCTAAACGATATCATAACCTCCATCAATAAAAGACAGTACTGTGCACCTGTCTTCATCGACCTGGCTAAGGCTTTCGACTCTGTCAATCACCGTATTCTTATTGGCCTTGGTTTTTCCAATGACTGCCTCTCCTGGTTCACCAACTACTTTGCAGACAGAGTTCAGTGTGTCAAATCGGAGGGCATGTTGTCCGGACCTCTGGCAGTCTCTATGGGGCACCACAGGGTTCAATTCTCGGGCCGACTATTTTCTCTGTATATATCAATGATGTCGCTCTTGCTGCGGGTGATTCCCCAATCCACCTCTACGCAGACGACACCAAAACCAAATGCATGCTTTTCAACCGATCGCTGCCCGCACCCGTCCGCCAGACTAGCATCACCACCCTGGACGGTTCCGACCTCGAATATGTGGACAACTATAAATACCTAGGTGTCTGGCGAGACTGTAAACTCTCCTTCCAGACTCATATTAAACATCTCCAATCAAAAATCAAATCTAGAATTGGCTTTCTATTTCGCAACAAAGCCTCCTTCACTCACGCCGCCAAACTTACCCTAGTAAAACTGACTATCCTACCGATCCTCATCTTCGGCAATGTCATCTACAAAATAGCTTCCAATACTCTACTCAGCAAACTGGATGCAGTCAATCACAGTGCTATCCGTTTTGTTATCAAATCACCTTATACCACCCACCACTGCGACCTGTATGCCCTAGTAGGCTGGCCCTCGCTACATATTCCTCGCCAGACCCATTGGCTCCAGGTCATCTATAAGTCTATGCTAGGTAAAGCTCCGCCTTATCTCAGTACACTGGTCACGATAACAACACCCACCCGTAGCACACGTTCCAGCAGGTATATCTCACTGATCATCCCCAAAGCCAACACTTAATTTGGCCGCCTTTCCTTCCAGTTCTCTGCTGCCAGTGACTGGAACGAATTGCCAAAAATCGCTGAAGTTGGAGACTTTTATTTCCTTCACCAACTTTAAACATCAACTATCTGAGCAGCTAACCGATCGCTGCAGCTGTACATAGTCCACCTGTAAATAGCCCACCCAATCTACCTACCTCATCCCCATACTGTTTTTATTTAATTTACTTTTCTGCTCTTTTGCACACCAGTATCTCTACTTGCACATCATCATCTGCTCATTTATCACTCCAGTGTTAATCTGCTAAATGGTTTATTATTCACTCATATGGTCTATTGCCTTACCACCTCATGCCTTTTGCACACACTGTATATATACTTTCTTTTTTTCTACTGTGTCATTGATTTGTTTATTGTGTTATTGGCTTGTTTATTGTTTACTCCATGTGTAACTCTGTGTTGTTGTCTGTGTCACACTGCTTTGCTTTATCTTGGCCAGGTCACAGTTGCAAATGAGAACTTGTTATCAACTAGCCTACCTGGTTAAATAAAGGTGAAATAAGAAATTAAATAAAAAAAGCCAATTCCTCCTTTGGCTGCCTTTCCCTCCAGTTCTCTGCTGCCAATGACTGGAACAAATTGCAAAAATCACTGAACTTAAATCAGTTCCACACACACTCCACACACAGAGGCGCGTACAAAGCTCTCCCTCGCCCTCCATTTGGTAAATCCGACCACAAGTCTACCCTCCTGATTCCTGCTTACAAGCAAAAATTAAAGCAGGAAGCACCAGTGACTTGGTCTATAAAAAAAGTGGTCAGATGAAGCAGATGCTAAACTACAGGACTGTTTTGCTATCACAGACTGGAACATGTTCCGGGATTCTTCCGATGACATTGAGGAATACACCACATCAGTCACTGGCTTTATCAATAAGTGCATTGCGGACGTCGTCCCCACAGTGACTGTACATACATACCCCAACCAGAAGCCGTGGATTACAGGCAAGATTCGCACTGAGCTAAAGGTTAGAGCTGCCGCTTTCAAGGTGCGGGACTCTAACCCGGAAGCTTACAAGAAATCCCGCTATGCCCTGGGACGAATCATCAAACAGGCAAAGCATCAATAAAGGGCTAAGATTGAATCATACTACACCGGCTCCGATGCTCGTCGGATGTGGCAGGGCTTGCAAACTATTACAGACTACAAAGGGAAGCACAGCCGCGAGCTGCCCAGTGACACGAGCCTACCACACGAGCTAAATCACTTCTATGCTCACTTCGAGGCAAGCAACACTGAGGCATGTATGAGAGCATCAGCAGTTCCGGACGACTATGTGATCACGCTCTCCGTAGCCGACGTGAGTAAGACCTTTAAACAGGTCAACATACACAAGGCTGCGGGGCCAGACGGAATACCAGGACGTGTGCTGACCAACTGGCAGGTGTCTTCAATGACATTTCAACATGTCCCTAATTGAGTCTGTAATACCAACATGCTTCAAGCAGACCACCATAGTCCATGTGCCCAAGAACACAAAGGCAACCTGCCTAAATGACTACAGACCCGTAGCTCTCACGTCCGTAGCCATGAAGTGCTTTGAAAGGCTGGTAATGGCTCACATCAACACCATTATCCCTGAAACCCTAGACCCACTCCAATTTGCATACCACCCAAACAGATCCACAGATGATGTAATCTCTATTGCACTCCACACTGCCCTTTCCTACCTGAACAAAAGGAACACCTATGTGAGAATGTTGTTCATTGACTACAGCTTAGCATTCAACACCATTGTACCCTCAAAGCTCACCAAACTAAGGATCCTGGGACTAAACACCTCCCTCTGCAACTGAATCCTGGACTTCCTGCTTCCTGACAGGCCGCCCCCAGGTGGTGAGCGTAGGTAGCAACACAACTGCCACGCTGATCCTCAACACTGGAGCTCCCCAGGGGTGCGATTGGCTTGGACTAGATTGGTCCAAACACACCAAGACAGTCGTGAAGAGGGCACGGCATAGGCCTATACCCCCTCAGGAAACTAAAAAGATTTGGCATAGGTCTTGAGATCCTCAAAAGGTTCTACAGCTGCAACATCGAGAGCATCCTGACCGGTTGCATTACTGCCTGGTACAGCAATAGCTCGGCTTCCGTCCGCATGGCACTTCAGAGGGTAGTGCGTACGGCCCAGTACATCACTGGGGTAAAGCTGCCTGCCATCCAGGAGCTCTACACCAGGCGGTGTCAGAGGAAGGCCCTAAAAATTGTCAAATACCCCAGCCACCCCAGTCATAGACTGTTCTCTAATATCGCATGGCAAGCGGTACCCGGAGTGCCAAGTCTAGGACAAAAAGGCTTCTCAACAGTTTTTACCCCCAAGCCATAAGACTCCTGAACAGGTAACCAAATGGTTACCCAGACTATTTGCATTGCTGCTACTCTCTGTTTATCTTATATGCATAGTCACTTTAACTATACATGAATGTACATATGTACATACTACCTCAATTGGCACGACCAACCAGTGGTCCCGCACATTGGCTAACCGGGCTATCTGCATTGTCTCCCACCACCCGAAAACCCCTCTTTTTACGCTTCTGCTACTCTCTGTTCATCAACACCCCCCTATCCACATCGATGGAACAGTAGTAGAGAGGGTAGCAAGTTTTAAGTTCCTCGGCATACACATCACAGACAAACTGAATTGGTCCACTCACACTGACAGCGTCGTGAAGAAGGCGCAGCAGCGCCTCTTCAACCTTAGGAGGCTGAAGAAATTCGGCTTGTCACCAAAAGCACTCACAAACTTCTACAGATGCACAATCGAGAGCATCCTGGCGGGCTGTATCACCGCCTGGTACGGCAACTGCTCCGCCCTCAACCGTAAGGGGGCAAACTACCTGCCCTCCAGGACACCTACACCACCCGATGTTACAGGAAGGCCATAAAGATCATCAAGGACATCAACCACCCGAACCACTGCCTGTTCACCCCGCTATCATCCAGAATGCGAGGTCAGTACAGGTGCATCAAAGCTGGGACCGAGAGACTGAAAAACAGCTTCTATCTCAAGGCCATCAGACTGTTAAACAGCCACCACTAACATTGAGTGGCTGCTGCCAACACACTGTCATTGACACTGACCCAACTCCAGCCACTTTAATAATGGGAATTGATGGGAAATGATGTAAATATATCACTAGCCACTTTAAACAATGCTACCTTATATAATGTTACTTACCCTACATTATTCATCTCATATGCATACGTATATACTGTACTCTACATCATCGACTGCATCCTTATGTAATACATGTATCACTAGCCACTTTAACTATGCCACTTTGTTTACTTTGTCTACATACTCATCTCATATGTATATACTGTACTCGATACCATCTGCTATGCTGCTCTGTACCATCACTCATTCATATATCCTTATGTACATATTCTTTATCCCCTTACACTGTGTATAAGACAGTAGTTTTGGAATTGTTAGTTAGATTACTTGTTGGTTATCACTGCATTGTCGGAACTAGAAGCACAAGCATTTCGCTACACTCGCATTAACATCTGCTAACCATGTGTATGTGACAAATAAAATTGGATTTGATTTGATTTGATTTATGCATAGTCACTTTAACGATCCCTACATGGACATACTACCTCAATCAGCCTGACTAACCGGTGTCTGTATATAGCCTTGCAACTCTTTTTTCAAATGTCTTTTTACTGTTGTTTTATTTCCTTACTTACCTACACACACACGCACTCACACGCACACACACACACACGCACGCATGCACACACACGCACTCACACGCACACGCACACACACACACACACACACACACACACACACACACACACACACACACACACACACACACACACACACACACACACACACACACACACACACACACACACACACACACACACACACACACACACACACACACACACACACGCACGCACGCACCATTGGTTAGAGCCTGTAAATAAGCATTTCAATGTAAGGTTGTATTCGGCGCACGCGACAAATACACTTTGATTTGATTTGATTAGCTCAAGTGGGGGAATGTGTTATGCTATGCCATGGGGATAAAGTGTGGCCCACTTACCACATACTCTGGAGAAACTCTTAAGAGATTTGATCACTAAATAAGGGCTTTATTTTTCTAATAAGAATTAAGCATACTGTACATGGATGTTAAATAAGAGATCATTTGTATTGGATGACTAAAGAGCAGAATTCAGTCATGGTTGAAGCAAACAGGTCTATTAATCACTCTAATATACGTATTAATCCAATGTCCGTTATCGTGTTGTCCAAATCAACTATGTGCTACCAGACCAACGGGTCCAAGTTCTTTCATGGCTGAAGGTTTTGGCCACCAGCCTGTTTTGCTCTGCATTCTTTACCAACTGAATCCTGACCCAGACATGTCAGCTATTGTTCTACTTTTCCCTTCTCAATAACATATCGGTATTATAACACATAATGTTTAGAAACTATTTAGGAATGTAATGGGAACAACCAAAAGCGATTATTCTCCCCTGATAACAGAGTGAGAGAAACAAAAGGTCTGGGAGAAGGAAAAGAAGGGTGCTGTACAGGGCCGTGGCGTTTCATATGGCCAATGTTCTCTCATGCCAGAATAGCATGTAAGCCGACGTTATTACATTTGGGTCCTCTGGTCCGGATTGGCAGGGCCGTCTTCATCCTTACACATAAATCATTTCTGAAACCTGACATTAACAAGTGTGGGGGGAGTTCCTGTGGTGAGGTGCCCCCACAGCGTATTTACTGTTGAACACTCCATTCATTCCCTTCCTACCGAGCGACCTCATTTGAACTCCACAGTGAGTCAAAAAAAGTGAATGGGTAAGTCCTCAGTGGGCACAAAGTGGTTGAATCAACAGTTTCCACTTCATTTTGATGGAATTATGTTGAACCCATGTGGAATACACATTGAATTGACCAGTGGATTGGCCTAATACTTCAACTTGTTCAATGAGAAGACAGATTTTCGCTACACTGAACATAACCCTACTGAATTTCGGGGTAGTGGGGTGGTTGACTGGAAACAGTTCATTATTTTCTGTTCAGTAAATACTTTTGCTTCCATGGAGCTTGAAATACAGCAGTCCTACTGTATCTGCTTTTGTCAGTTTGGTGTCAAATGGCATGTTGGAAGGCCAGACCTGGGTTCAAATAGTATGCGTTGTCATTCAAATACTTCATATGTGCTTGATTGAACCTGTCTGGCTTCTGTTTGGCTGCGTTTACACAGGCAGCCCAAATCTGATATTTTTTCACTAATTGGTCTTTTGACCAATCAGATAAGCTCTGAAACGATTTGATGTGAAAATATCTGACGTGATTGGTTGAAAGACCAATTAGTGTGTAACCATAGCCTTTGCTTTATGCATGGCACTCTCCACCTCCCAGGCGTTTTGTGTGTCTTCTTCTGTTGTCCCTCTGCCCCCATGGTTACATGACATAATATTTCTGTTTTTACTGGAATACAAGAAGAAGGAGTCTGAAATGGGCATGAATCTGCGTGCAGTAATGTTTAGAGAGAGAATGGTAGTTAATTGATGTCAGTGAGCAGTAGCCTCGGCCCATTGTTCTGGTTCTGGTTCTGGGCTGTATTGTTTTGTCTGGAGCTCGCCTGTAGCATCTCAAACAGTAGGAGATCATTATCAACAGCTGTGGGAAAAATGGTCATAGCTTTAAGTCATATTTCATTTGGTCTCTGGCCACACGCACTCATGTGCAAAACATGTCAATACCCATAATTTTTTTGTTGTGTGTGTGAGAAAAATGGCATTGTTTCCTTAATAAAGTCCTATTTTCATGGATCCTATTTTCTTATTATTATTACTCTTCAGTTTCTTTTTGTTCTTCTCCCCTTCACTGGTTTTGGATATTATGACTGTAGAGTCAAAGGAAGTATGTCTACATTCCTTAGTTAATAGCAGCTGACTGTTGATTCAGACGTTAAGATTATTATTAATCAGTTTACTCATTTGTTTTGAATAAAATTGTATGAATGTTTCTAACCAGACAAACATTACAATAATTATACATGATTTACAACAGTCCCTTAACAGAAACACATTCTAGTCGAGGACACCCACGAGACCTCCTCACAACGTTAGTATCTAGATCTATGGTTCCTGTTGGGCAGTAGAGCAGAGCAGCAAACATCAGGACTTTACATTGCACCGTTCTTATCAAGTGTCAGTTTGCTGTGAGAAATATCTCAGTCTGGGCGTGGGCTTCTGTGAGACGCACAGACATACAGCCAGTGGGAAAGAGAGGAGACGCTTTATATACCAGCAACTGTCACAGAATAGTGTGAAGCTTTTACGACCATGCCAGTGGAATGGAGGGGGTAGAAGATCACCTTGAGGGGGGAAGAAGCGGATGGAAGTGTGGTCCTGGATCCTGGAAGGTCTTGGGTTCTGGAAGTGTGATCCTGGGTTCTGGAAGTGTGGTTCTGGAAGCCTTGTCTTGGGTTCTGGAAGTGTGATCCTGGGTTCTGGAAGTGTGAACCTAGGTTCTGGAAGGCTGGTTCTGGAAGCCTTGTCCTGGGTTCTGGAAATGTGATCCTGGGTTCTGGAAGGCCCTGGGTTCTGGAAGTGTGTTTCTGAGTTCTGGAGATACTGGGTTCTGACACTCTAATCACCCCTGAATTATGGAACAAAGTCTTGAGAGAGCTTTAAAATACTTACTGGGAGTTGGTAGCTAACTAATATAGCTCCAATTAGCTCTGCTTATCCTGTTCTATTGGAGTCTTCAGAGAATATACACTACTATGGCCCCACAGGTAGCTATTAGCCAATATCAGAATCACCACCAGTGAAGGGCCAATAGAATAAATACTAGTTGAATAAATCAGAAGTGAACTAGAGGCTCTTTTGTCAGTAGGGGGGAAGTGTAGTGTTACTTCAGTATGCATACATCAGTCCTCCTGCAGAGTCCCATGCCCAGGTTTTTAGAGCCAGACCTGAAGCTCCGATAGTGACACACATGGACACACACACTGTTTGTGGTTTTCCTTGTCTCTTGTTCCTTGCTCCTCCACTGTGCACGTCAAACTAAAGGACGTTTCATGTGAACTAAAAAGAGTCTATTATCCCGAAGTGCACCTCGATTGAGATCTGGAGTGTGCTTTCTCATATGGTCCTGTGATAGGCTAACGTCCTGCCCAAGGGGTGTACTTGTACATCAAGCTGCCTCACACTACAGAAACAGGAGATCCTGTTTTTTAGGCCATTTTATAGGCCACGTTTACTTTCTCAGATATGAGGAAGGTCTGATTCATTCTCTCAGCTCTCAGCTTGCATTAGTGTCTGAAACAATTCCATTTCCACTCACAGTGCCTTTTATAGCTCTTGATTGTCATGTAAATCCCCTTTACAAGAAATGCTGGTGGAATTTCAATGAACAATGTTAACATGGAGTGTAGCCAGTCCAGTTACTAAGCTTGAAATCATATGACTAACACAAGTTACAGTAACTTATAAATATTATATTGACTATATTTCTTAAGATGATTCAGATTCAGATTGTTTAATAGTCACATGTACAGGGTTGCAGGTGTGATTGCAGGGTACAGTGACAATATTAGGCTCTGAGCTCCAACATGCAGGACTCTGAAATAAAATTAAAATAAGGAAAAAGGTAATAAAAACAATAGAAATAGCACTTTATAATAATAACAACTGTGGCAGAAATAAATGTCAATTTGGGTGGAGGCAGAGTAAAGTCAGTTGGGGGAATGTCCATAGTGGGAGTAGAAGGAGGGGGGCAGCAGGAGAAAGAATGTCCATAGTGGGAGTAGAAGGAGGGGGTGGGGCAGCAGGAAAAATAATGTCCATAGGAGGAGTAGGTAAGTGAGAGGGGAATGTCCATAGGGGCAGTAGAAGGAGGGGGGGGCAGCAGGAGAAAGAATGTCCATAGGAGGAGTAGGTAGGTGAGAGGGGGAATGTCCATAGGGGCAGTAGCAGGGGGATGGGGGAGCAGGTAGCTAACTATTAGTGGCTATTCAGCAGCTTGATGGTCTGAGGGTAGAAGCTATTGGCCAGTCATTCAGTTTTTGCCATGATGCTCCTGTACTGCCCGTGTCTGAGTGATTGAGATGGGGAGAACAGGACATGGCTTTGGGTGGCTGGGGTCCGTGATTATCTTCTTGAATTTCCTGCGACACCTGGTGTTGTAGGTGTCCTGTAGGGCAGGCAGTGTGCACCCAATCACCCTCTGAAGAGCCTTGCGGTCTGCGGCGATGGAGTTGCCGTACCAGGCTGCGATTCACCCTGACAATATGCTCTCGACGGTTCCCCCGGAACACAGTGAGGGCCCCCTGGCACAGGCCAAATTTCTTTAGCATCCTGAGGTTGAAGAGTCTCAATCAAGGTGCACTTTGAGATAATAGACTCTTTCCTTCTTCACAACGGTGTTCGTTTGGTTAGACCATTTCAGTTTCTCTGAGATGTGTACGCTGAGGTATTTGAAGTTATTGACCCTCTCCTTGGCGGCCAATGTTAACGAGGATCGGTTATGCTCAGCCTGAAGTCCATAATCAGCTCTTTTGTTTTGCTAAAGTTGAGGGAGAGGTTGTTTACCTGGCACCATGCTGTCTCTATGCAGAGAATACAGGAGGGTAGTGAGGACGCACCCTTGTGGGGCCCACGTGTTGAGGATCAGTTTCGAGGACGTAATGTTGCCTACCTTCACCACCTGGGGGCGGCCTGTCATGAAGTCCAGGAGCCAGTTGCATAGGAAGGAGTTGCGACCCAGGTCTTTGAGATTTGTAATGAGCTTATAGGACACTATGGTATTGATAGTTCTTGACTATAAACGTAATTTGTTTATTCAATTAAGTCCTCTATGATTAACGTTTTGATTCAAGTCTTTGTCATGTCATTGCCACAAAGATAATGGCTCCAATATGGGCTAAGGGAACTCAAATCGATAACACATGTACAAGTCACTGCTACATGACCTGAGACTTCACAACGCAATTATCCCATTGTCTGTTCTCCAGCTCTCTGTGTGTGTGTGTGTGTGTGTGTGTGTGTGTGTGTGTGTGTGTGTGTGTGTGTGTGTGTGTGTGTGTGTGTGTGTGTGTGTGTGTGTGTGTGTGTGTGTGTGTGTGTGTGTGTGTGTGTGTGTGTGTGTGTGTGTGTGTGTGTGTGTGTATCTGTGTGCGTCTGAATGGAACACACGTCTCTGCCTGTCAATATCTCTCTGTCAGATCGTTCAAGTGAGAGTTGTGAATCACAGGCTTTTTGTATCTGTCTGGTCCATTGGAGCCAAGAGCATCATATATCAACAGTGAATAATCCATCAGTCTCACACACACACACACACACACACACACACACACACACACACACACACACACACACACACACACACACACACACACACACACACACACACACACACACACACACACACACACACACACACACACACACACACACACACACACACACACACACACACACACCTCTGCTTCCCCACAGCAGACACACTCCTACTAGGAACCATTTCAAATGAAAGATTATTTGTCACGTGCACCGAATACAACGTGCACCGAATACAGGGAAATGCTTACTTACAGGCTCTAACCAATAGTGCAAAAAAGGTATTAGGTGAACACTAGTAGCAGTAGCGGTAAGAGAGGTTGGCAGGTGTTGGGTAGCGGGACACAATGCAGATAGCCCGGTTAGCCAATGTGCGGGTCGGCCCAATTGAGGTAGTATGTACATATGTACATGAATGTATAGTTAAAGTGACTATGCATATATGATAAACAGAGAGTAGCAGCAGCGTAAAAGAGGGGTTGGGGGGGCACACAATGCAAATAGTCCGGGTAACCACTTGATTACCTGTTAAGGAGTCTTATGGCTTGGGGGTAAAAACTGTTGAGAAACCTTTTTGTCCTAGACTTGGCACTCCGGTACCGCTTGCCATACGGTAGTAGAGAGAACAGTCTATGTATGACTGGGGTGGTTGGGGTCTTTGACAATTCTTAGGGCCTTCCTCTGACACCGCCTAGTGTAGAGGTCCTGGATGGCAGGCAACTTAGCCCCAGTGATGTATTGGGCCGTATGCACTACCCTCTGTAGTGCCTTGCGGTTGGAGGCCGAGCAGTTGCCGTACCAGGTAGTGATGCAACGAGTCATGTTCTCTACGGTGCAGCTGTAGAACCTTTTGAGGATCTCAGGACTCATGCCAAATCTTGTTAGTTTCCTGAGGGGGAATAGGCGTTGTCGTGCCCTCTTCACTACTGTCTTGGTGTGTTTGGACCATTCTAGTTTGTTGGTGATGTGGACACCAAGGAACTTGAAGCTCTCAACCTGCTCCACTACAGCCCCGTCGATGAGAATGGGGGCGTGCTCGGTCCTCCTTTTCCTGTAGTCCACAATCATCTCCTTAGTCTTGGTTGCGTTGAGGGATAGGTTGTTATTCTGGCACCACCCGGTCAGGTCTCTGACCTCCTCCCTATAGGCTCCTCCCTATTTCAGGTCTCCACCATCACCCACGTCTGAGGCAGCCAGCAGCCAATACATATTTTCTGAGTGCAAATAAGATATTTGATGGAGGATGCTGCATACTTCGCTAATACCACAAAAGATTAAAGACATAACAAGTATTTAAAGGAAAACAAAGGAGGGTGATTATGATGATAGCTCTGGCTTGGCTTGCCTTGCCTAGAAAATATCAGGCTCCTCATTGTTGCCATGGTCAATATTTGACCTACATTCTTTGTTGTGGGAGAGATAAATCTAAATAAACGTATTTGTTGTAGCACACATCTCTAGCTACATCTGTAACGTCTGGTTTTATTTTGTGCAAGGCTGGGGCAAGGTAAACGCTCCAGTTCTGATTTAAGGAGGCTGGGACTGAGATTCCCCATTTCACACCAAAGCTGTCAAACCCAGAGACCCTCAGGGAAGACAAGAAACACTGTAACACTCTGGAGCCAATATCTGTTTTTGTGGTTTGTCCATATTATGCTGGGTTACATGAACGTTTGTATGTAAGATATGTGTGAAAAATGGCACCAGAATTAATACAAGCCCATCAGCAAGGAAGTGAGTCATTTGATCCAAGTGTGCAGAAGATCCGGGTTTCAAGCCTTGATCTGTCAGTCACAATAGTATGATTTATATCTACCATTCTCCTCAGTCCTTCTACATAGCATGTTAGCACTAACCCGCTCTGTGCCAGCACTGCTACTAGCAAACAGACCGCTCTTTGACCTACATTCTTTGTTGTGCGAGAGATAAATCTAAATCACATTCTTGCCCCCAAACTCAACATGATAGAGAGACGTTAATGCACACAGCTTTTAGCCCTTTATGTTGCTGTAGTGTCGCACTTCAATATACAAGCCAAATGTTGCCCAAATGTTGCGGTCTCTCTCTCTCTCTCGCTCTCTTTCCTTTTCTCTGAAAGCAATGAATCTGCGAACTCCATGTCCCACCAACGGTTGGCAGTCCGACAGGACTAGGGATATTTTCCCAATGACTAGTGGGACTCATGCCTCCAAAATTAAGGACTTATTTTATTTCAGTTGACAGGCCCACTTCTCCAGTAACGCACCTCTTTTTGCCCGCAGGAACTCTGTTTACTTTGTTGGGCAAACCAGCGCTAGTTGAGTTAGAGTCCGTGTTTGTTCATTAAGCATAGTGTAGCAGAGTTAGGGACATTAGCACAAAATCATGATTCTAATTGAGAAATTATGGGAAAACAAAATGATCCATGCCATGCTTCCCAGGCATAGAGTTTAATTGATTGTTTAATTCTTGCAGTGCAGTTTGATGTAATCCACGTTTTTTTGTTGGCATGCAGAGGAGGTGGACTACGGGCTCGATGCAGGGCTCGATTCAATACTTTTTTGCTGAAGAGCTGCACTACAACGCAATATTAATTTAAAGATAATATTCCCTCATTAGCAGAGACTGAATTCACGGTAAACTCGCTATAGCGCTGAACTTTAGCAACACCGATTGAATAGAGCCCTATAGTGTCTGGACCTAGGTTGGGTCTTTTGGGAGTGTATGGTAATATCCAGGAATAGCACAATTATACACAACTGGGAGGTCACATACTTTTTTGGGTGCCTCAGGTGACCATATATTATTGTATTTATCTGTAGGTATAATGTTAACATGGACTTTTTACATAAAGGAAATGAAAAAGACAAAATATGCTCTTTCATTTTGAATGGGATGTTGCCTATTCCTGAGTTCCTGGCAAGTTTGCTTGGGGAAGCATGCACAGATGGTGGTGTGGAGGAGTCGTCATAATCTTGTTTGAGAGCACTATACTTGCTGAGTTCTATTTTCCAAGGGAAAAAATGTTTTCCTCTATTTGGAATCCTCCTATTTCCTTCCATGTTATGCTGTGAAGCCTCAGCCACACACCAACTACATGTACTTATATCTACACTGGCTCAGAGAAGAGATGAAGCAGGGCGGGAAGGGGAGGAGAGGAAGAGCGACGGCATGGCAAGGAGCAGCCATGTGGAGCGTTGCGAAGAGATAGGAGATGGAAAACGAGAGGCAAAGTGAGAGAGAAAGAGAGAGAGAGAAAAAGAGAGGTGGCGAGCCTGGGGATAAGAGACTGGAGACAGGCAGGTATTTCCCACCACTGTGTCTGAAGGAGAAGAACATCACACAGGGCAGTTTTCCCTTTAAACCTGTTTGGATAAGAGGTTTCCCTTCCCCTTTTCTCCCCCAGTCAGTCTGGGGCCAGGGCTCTCTATGCATCCAACATGGTACCCTATTCCCTATATTGTGCAATATGTTTGACGAGGACCCTTAGCGATCTGGTCAAAAGTAGTGCACTATGTAGGGAATAGGGGGCCATTTGGGACTTAGCCCACGGTGCTCTGCTCTAGCTGGCTGCTGTGTCTGTCTCCCTAGCCTGGGCTTGTTTAGACTGACGTTGTGGTGCCAAGGCCCACATCCGTCTTACTGTAGCCGAACTAGCCAAATAGGACACGCACGCACGCACACCCCACACAAATACCCACACCTACACCCACAAACACACACACACACACAGGGTTGGGTAGGTTACATTTTTTAATGTAATCTGTTACGGTTACTAGTGACTTGTACAACATTGTAATCAATAATGTAATTTTTGGATTACCCAAACTCAGTAACGTAATCAGATTACTTTCATTAACATGTGGTTGACTGTCTTCTGAAGAGGCATTAGAAGAAGACAAAAGGATCCATCAAAGACTCGCTCAGGTGGAACAAACTTAAACTTGTGCCTTTTTTCAATGCGGAATTTAATGTCATTATGACATTTTTCGCAAGCATCTTTTTGGAATTTATAAGTAATCATCTAGTTTTTCAGAAGTATCTGTAATGTGATTACAATATTTTTCTACGGTAATGCAAATGATTACAGCAATCAACACTGTACACACACTGACACGTCTGGAAACCGGCTCATCTGCTCTGTCTAGTGTTAGGGTCAAAATGAATGTGGACATGTAGCCAGGGTTAGGGTTTTGGTAGAGGCTAAGGTTAGGGTCAATTTTTTATTTTATTTTATTTTTTGACCTTTATTTAACTAGGCAAGTCAGTTAAGAACAAATTCTTATTTTCAATAACGGCCTAGGAACAGTGGGTTAACTGCCTGTTCAGGGGCAGAACGACAGATTTGTACCTTGTCAGCTCGGGGATTTGAATGAATGTAGACTTGAAGACAGGGTTAGGGTTGTGGTTGAAGCTAGGCTAGGGTCAAAATGATTGTAGACATGAAGCCAGGGTTAGGGTTGTGGTTGAAGCTAAGGCTAGGGTCAAAATGATTGTAGACATGAAGCCAGGGTTAGGGTTGTGGTTGAAGCTAAGGCTAGGGTCAAAATGATTGTAGACATGAAGCCAGGGTTAGGGTTGTGGTTGAAGCTAAGGCTAGGGTCAAAATGATTGTAGAGATGAAGCCAGGGTTAGGGTTGTGATTGTGGTTGAGGCTAAGGTTAGGGTTGAAATGGATGTGGACATGAAGCTAGGGTTAGTCATTTGCTCAAAGGACTCTAAATTACAGCCAGATTTGAGAACACATTTCGAACAGAATGCATAAATAAATATTTTGGTGACTTCAGATGGTGCTCCAAACCTCTCTAAAGAACCACCAGGAAAACATTCTGGGCCTGGTGCCAGGACCTTGCGGCCGACCCATACCCAGGCTGTGGTGCATGCCACGTGGGCTTATTCAGTGGGCCTCAGCCCTAAGGGCCCAGACACTCAGCCACACAACCACAAATATATATTTTTAACCTGGGATGGGGCTGGAGAAATATAATCCCTCTCATCAAAACGGCAGTGTGTATCAAAGAGAAGGCCTTTATTCTCCCTTATATCAATCCACCCCCTTTATCTCCTTCCCCTTTTGTAGGAGTTAACCCATACGTCTCCTTGATCTCGGTACACCTCATGGACAGATGGTACAGCATGCATTTTACATATGCTCTTATCCAGAGCAAATTACAGGAGCACTGAGGGTTAATAAGTGCCTTGCTCAAGGGCACATCAGCAAATTTTTCACCTAGTCGGCTCAGGGATTCAAACCAGCGACCTTTCAGTCATTGGCACAACACTCTTAACCGTTAGGCTACCTGCCATCCTGCAGACTCCTGAGACTCCTGCAGATGCCTCAGTAGTTAGGCCCACATTGTTCCACCCCTCCACCCATCCTTTAGTGTTTTCCTGTTCCTACCACCCCCAACACTTCTCAGATGCCACAGATTCTTTCCTGGTGCTGATGCTCCTGTCACGAAGACCTCAAAGGGACCATCACACTATGCAACAGCAATAGACTGTACATAGACTTCTACCACCCCTCTGCAACACATGTACAACAGCAATGTACAACACACATAACACTTTATCTATTTTCTGCTGCTGTTTTCAAACTATGTACCCTATATCACTTTGGTTCCATATATTGTAGAATAGAATAGAATAGAATAGAATATAATGTGCTGTTTGGCTATTAGTTAGGGTTTTTCAAGGTCCACTTTGGGTTTTTCATTGAGGATGTTCTGCTACTATGCCTCAGAGTGCATGAGCAAGTCATTCTGTGTTATTATACTAGTGATGAGTAACAAAGGCCTGAGCAGCAACATGACAAGAAAAACCATCTGAATCCCATTTGCTGCTGTGCATTCCATGGAACACAATTGCTTGTGCAAATGGATGTATAATTTAGTGACTGCATAATTTTATTTTAAATGGTTACGTTGTTTTTTATTAGCGTTGAACTTGACAATGATGTGTGTGTGCATGCGTGTGTGTGTGTGCGTGCGTGTGTGTGTTTGTGTCTGATCTTGGAGCAAAGACCTCTTCGAACATTTCTTTTTTTGGATTTTCACAGCAAGGTCAGATAAGGAGCTTCTCTCTCAGAGATATTGTTTACTCCCATTAAGGCGTTAGTGGCAGCTCCTCACTTGTGAATGGGGTGTACATTTTCCTGTTTTCAATATATATTGTTCAAGACAAGCTGTTCAGTTACTTAATACTCTGCCTCTCAGTGACTCTGCAAGCAGCAGTACACCATGCATTCCTTGGGGGGGGCGCCCCGATGAAATGGCAGGATATTAGAGCATAAATTATAACAGCACAAAGTAAATGGACTGTGCTTGGGTGCTCAGATCAGAACTTCTGGGTCTGCTCTAATCTCTTTCTCAAAAAGTCTCTCACGCCAGTAGGCTTATATCCGCACGTAAGATGAGATCTGCTATATCAGGTACAGATGGCGCGAAAGCAAAAAGCTAATTTGAATGAACTTGTAAATAAATAATCATAACAGTCATGGCAGCCTGGGACCTGATAAACTGGACATCTACATGCAACAAGAGTCGAAGGGCAGAGGAATACACTAGCTAGAACCTTCAAATCGTGGATCTGATAGGACAAAAATGAATGAATGTGGCCAATTTGATTGTTTCCCCCCATGGTGTTCATCAGGTTATACTGTAGGTGACAGGACAACATGTTGTGTGGACTAAAACAGCAAATAATCGTGTATATCACAAAAAAACAATCTAATGAATTAGCTAGCTACAGTAATTTTGAGAAACATTGAGAGATAGTTAGGTAGATTTTTTTTGTCAAATGAACCAGTTATCTACCTTTGATAAGCAGCTATCTACAGTGCAGTCAGAATGTATTCAGACCACTTGGCAGAAGTCCTAAGTGCTCTGGAGCAGGTTTTCATCAAGGATCTCTCTGTACTTTGCTCTGTTCATCTCCACCTTGATCCTGACTAGTCTCCCAGTCCCTGTCGCTGAAAAACATCCCCACAGCATGCTGCTGCCACCAACATGCTTCACCGTAAGGATGGTATTGGCCAGCTGTTGAACGGTGCCTAGTTTCCTCCAGATGTGACGCTCTGCATTCAGGCCAAAGAGTTCAATATTGCTTTCGTTAGGCCAGAGAATCATGTGCCCTTTACTGAGGAGTGGCTTCCGTCTGCCCACTCTACATTACATTACATTTACATTTAAGTCATTTAGCAGACGCTCTTATCCAGAGCCTGATTGGTGGAGTGCTGCAGAGATGGTTGTCCTTCTGGAAGGTTCTCTCATCTCTACAGAGGAACTCTGGAGCTCTGTCAGAGTGACCATCAGGTTTTTGGTCACCTGACCAAGACCCTTCTCTGTAGGAAGAGTCTTGGTGGTGCCAAACTTCTTCCATTTAAGAATGATGAAGGTCGCTGTGTTCTTGGGGACTTGACATGCACTGTCAACTGTCGGACCTTATATAGACAGGAGTGTGCCTTTCCAAATCATGTCCAATCAATTTAATTTACCACATGTGGACAATCAAGTTGTAGAAACATCTCAAGGATGATCAATCGAAACAGGATGCACCTGAGCTCAATTTTGAGTCTCATAGCAAAGGGTCTGAGTACTTGTGTAAATAAGGTATTTCAGTTTTTTTTTTGTAATACATTTGTAAAAATGTCTAAAAACCTGTTTATGGGGTATTGTGTATGAGGAAAATATCAAAGTTAATCAATTTTAGAATAAGGCTGTAATGTAACAAAATGTGGAAAAAGTGAAGTGGTCTGAATACTTTCCAAATGCACCTTAGCTATGGCTAGCTGGTAGCTTGCCCCCATGCCAACTCCCATGCCAATTTCAAGTCTTTCTAAACTAATATCTGACTTATATGCACTAGCCAAGTGATCATGCTTTGTGACATTATGTTAGCTAGCTATCTTCAGTCAGATAATGTGTTTTCACTTATTGCATCTGTATGTTTGTTGCATTCTCCCAAGTGCACTCGTTCATTCGTGAGCTGCCTGCTCATTCTAAATAGTGTATTTATGCTGTTGTTCAAATGCACAGATCGCTTTATATATCTTCTCAATGAAACTACCAGTAGTTCAAAACTTGGCATCATATTTCTGTCATGTTGCGTTGTTGACAACTCCAACCCCCCAACCCCCTGCGTCAATGTCATTTCATGGAATGTGAAAGGAGTTAACTAACCTGCTAAAATGTCCCATCTTTAGCATCCAGCGTGGGACAAAAACCTTTCTATCAATATTAACTGCCACATTTAGAGCTCTTAACAGGTTCCAAGTTTGGAAAATGGTTTACATAATAGCTTTGAAATTAAAGTTTTCAATCTCATCTTTGTAGAAGCTAGATTCATATATCGGGGCCAAATTGTTTTGTTATATTTTCTCTTAATACTACTTAAATTATTTGATATTTTCATTAAATAATTAATCGATTTAATGTCAAATATAAACACGTTTTCATTTTCTTCCATAATTGTCATTATCTCAATGAAAAAGAGATGGTGTACAAACAATTTATTTATGAAACAAGATCATTTCTTTTAAGTGATAGACTAACAAAAAATGGTTTGTAGACAATGTAGATCTAACAACAAAAGGAAAAGCTGAAAAATTGACATTTATGCATTGCAAAATCCCTCACAAAATACAACTAAGCTAGTTACTAACTACAAAAAACAAAAATCGGCAACAATTAACGCTATACAGACAAACAACAACCAAAAAGCTATACATTGCAAATATCCTTGATCCATATAAGTCAACCAAAAGTTACAAGAAACCTTTTTACTAGATTTTTGATAGATTCTAGAATGGCCTTCATCTGGTTACATATTTCACTCATTCAAAGCAGAACGTTCTTTCCTCATCCATCTGTGAACAACATATTACATTTACATGAAGTCAAATGCTCCCCGTCACATCAGGCATACACAGTCAAACCTCATACCATCAGTTGTCAAGGTCAAGGATGCTGTGAACTGTTAACATAATAATCACTGTTGCTCTCTCACAGGTACTACTACTACATCTAACCCCATACGTGACACTCTTACCATTACATCAATGTTTCACTCTTACATCATCTTCACTTCCTCAACACTTAAGGCTTGTGTTCCAATGTCCATACTAGCATACTACTTAGAATGCATGCACAATATCCTATTGCTTCATTGTAAGGGGTATACTAGAGGGATATTGGAATAGAGTGTTACAACTAACCCAAACTATAGCTACTACACCTTCTCAAAACCACTGCATTGTTTTGTATATTTTATCTGAGTGATTATAGGGCCTATCTTGAGCATTTGGCTAACATATCCATCAAGTACACTGAACAAAAATATAAACGCAAAATGTAAAGTGTTGGGCCCATGTTTCATGAGCTGAAATAAAAGATCCCAGAAACTTTTCATATGCACAAAAAGATTATTTCTCTCAAATTGTGTGCACGAATTTGTTTATATCCCTGTTAGTGAGCATTTCTCCTACGCCGAGATAATTCATCCACCTGACAGGTGTGGCATATCAAGAAGCTGATTACACAGCATTTTCATTACACAGATGCACCTTGTGCTGGGGACAATAAAAGGCCAGTTTTGTCACAACACAATGCCACAGATGTGTCAAGTTTGAGGGAGTGTGCAGTTGGGATGCTGACTGCAAAAATGTCCACCAGAGCTATTGCCAGAGAATTTAATGTTAATTTCTCTACCGTAAGCCACCTCCAACGTCATTTTAGAGAATATGTCGAACCGGCCTCACAACCGCAGACAACGTGTATGGCGTTGTGTGGGCGAGCGGTTTGCTGATGCCAACATTGTGAACAGAGTGCCCTGTGGTGGTGGGGTTATGTTACAGGCAGGCATAAGCTACGGACAACAAACACCATTTTGTCGATGGCAATTTGAATGCACAAAGATACTGTGACAAGATCCTGAGGCCCACTGTGAGGCCCATTTTTTTTAAAGGTTTCTTTGACCAACAGATTCATATCTGTATTCCCAGTCATGCGAAATCAATAGATTAGGGCCTAATGAATTTATTTCAATTAACCAATTTTCTCATATGAACTGTAACTCAGTAAAATTGTTGCATGTTGTTTTATTATTTAAATTTTTGTTCAGTATAACATAACACTGCATAGTACACAACGTTTGTGATAGTGTATTTTTAACTTGATGTTTGAGAAATTTTTATGTTGATATCCAACAATCTTCAATTGTGAAATTTCGTCAGTGTAAACAAATAAATAAATTATTTACAATCTCTAACAAAAAAGCAAACAAACAAAATAAACAAACCAGCAAGACATAAACTCGTGATAATAATTTACAGAAGAAATTATAATACAAACTTAGTATAAACATCTTCATCCCAAAGTACTTTAAAATGTTATAAGACGGTCTCACGGTCAACCTTTTTAGAGTTTGACAAACATTTTAAATGAGCAACTGAAGACCCTTTTAACAAAACTGCATTCTGGGTGGTATAAGAATCAATACAAAAAATAAGAACTTTCTTCAAGTCAGCGACGTACATCAGTGTGCTTTGGTATTGATTAAGAGTTTGGTGGATATTTAGCAGTAAATATTAAAATTGATCCAATTTTTCACTGCAGGGCTGAAACTGCTGAGGTCAATACAGAGACCTTTAGTTGATAAGCAACCTAGATGCCTTTATTGTACATTGTACTTAGCATCAAGTTGATCTCTTTTCCAGCACAAACAATATCAATATTTATCGAGTAACAATAATTTTATATTTACTTTTGTTAATGTAAAGCTGTAAAAAGTTTGGAAGAAATCTGAGTAAAGCACATAAGTGGTTCTACAAATAATCCCTATAATATGTTGTCAACATCAGTTACTTAGTTTTTATCATTGCTAAGACCTTTTTCATTTGTCCACAAGGCCTTTTTCATTTGTCATCGGTTTTCATTTCTCAAGGATATGTCTTTTCACATAAAGGCACTCAGAAAAACTGGAAAAGGCCCCGGCTGCCTCTTCAATGGAAAGTTAGAGGCAAAAATACTTTGGTGGGGCGAAGCTGAAGCTCCATTTCATTGGTTGAAATGACGAACGAATCAGCAAAAGGCTGATGTTCAGGTTATGAGGTTTAGTGTCTTTAGCCATTTGAAGTTTTCACATCCAACGCTGTTCAGTTATCTAGTGAAAATAGGAGAAAATGTATGATTATTTATTCTAAGCACATTTATAACAAAAAAGCTAAGGAATAACAGCATATCCAGAGTCATACAGTATATAGAGTAATCTATACAGCCGTATACATACACAATATGGTATGGAAATATAGCCAACAATACAGCAACTGGTGGAGCATTGTGTGTATCTTACAGTAAAGCGTGAACAAGCAATATTCTCGTATTTGAGATCAAAGTAGCACCTGAAACCCTTTAAGACCACACACCAGATCTCTCACACAGTGTCACACACACACCAGACCTCTCCCAGTGTCACACACACACCTCTCCCAGTGTCACACACACACACACACACACACACACACACACACACACACACACACACACACACACACACACACACACACACACACACACACACACACACACACACACACACCGAACAATCTGAACCACACATCCACACACATACAGTATGCACACAACATAGTCTAAGGGCTCTATTACATCCATATAGCCGAACTTCAGCGTTACAGCAGAAACAAAAGCGTGACTTCTGTTTTTTTGTTGTGATTTTTTATACAGCCGACACAAAACAGATACACCTTTATGATTGTTACCTGATGGACAACACAGTTGGAAACTCCAGCTTATCTGAGTATTGGAAAAGATTTGGAAGGTTTTAAAAACACTTTTTTTACCCCTTCCCCTGCATTTTGTCTCCCAAATAGGAGAGATCTCTTCCACAATTACCAACCAACCATTCTTTTCACAAACCATGGACTGTACTAGCCTGGTCCCAGATCTGTTTGTGCCATCTTGCCAACTTCTATGGTCATTGGCGTGACACCATAGGAGTTAGCAAGACAGCACAAACAGATCTGGGACCTGGCTAGAACGGTGTTGCTAACTACATGACTCACCTCTACACTCATATTTGAGATCAGAGAAGAAGACCAGTTCCTGGGAGAAGACAAACAGGCCTAACCGTCCTCCAGCAAACGTCTTGTCATACACTGGTCCCGAGTCTGCCAAGATCAGTTTCCCTTCATAGACCACAACCCTACAAAACACAACAAGACAATACATGAATGATTGAAACTGAGTGGAGTGCTGGAGTACTGTACATTTGGACAAAGCACCCTGGTTAACAGCTTAACCTATAGTATATCATCATAAAAAGTATTTTCGGACTGTTACTGAGGAAAGTGTGATGGGTGTGATTGGTTGGATTCAATCCCGGGTCTCCTACATACCACGAGACTGTGTTAGCCCACTGAGCTAAAGTCTAGGCATTAGGCTAGACCTGCTCACCTAATGAATCCAGTCTTGGGTCTGTGGATGAGGTGCCACCTGTAGGCTGTGTAATCCTTCCAGCCAATGTTCTTTGGGTCGTGCCACAGAGTGCGCACCTGTGGACAACAGATAAGGAAACCATTTAATTATTGAAGATCTATGATTTATGATAACTTTATAAATTTGACTGGCTGCTTGAAAGATTGCTTAATAGAGGGTGTGGCTAAACCAGAGAAACCATTTGATGTTTTGTCTCTACAAAATTATATATTGGATCTTAGCACACCTGATTTTTTGTGTTGCCTGTGTGCCACAGGGCATTTCTCAGGTTCTCCCCTGTGCCCGTAGTTGAGTTGACCACCTTGAGAGAGACACCAGAGATACCAAAGGCCTTGGAGGGTTTGTCTTCCCAGTAGGTCTGAGTGATCTGCTTCCACATCACCACGTAGAAGCGGCCGCTCGACTGGTAACCGAACACAAAGCCAGCATAGTCGTCATCCCGGTCCGTGTTCACGTAGAACGTACCACTGAAGTCCACCGCGTTGAACTCATCAAAGCCTAGAACGGTGGAACAGAAGAAGTGAACACCTAGGGTGGTTGGTGGGACACACATTTGAATAATACTTCTGCTCCTCTTAATATTTATTGATCATAGAAATAGTTGGACATCTTGCTTATGGTAACATATCAGATCTAAATGATCATACAACTGTATAGGGTTGCAAATGTCCTGAAATCCATATTGCGGATTCCTGGAATCAGGAGGGAATAAGCTGGGAGGGAATCTGGGATTTCTGAAAAATCAGGCATAAGGGAAAGTTTATTGAATTTTACTACCCTACAAGGGAATATATGAAAGTATCTGAGGTAAGGTCGCCCACTGCGTTGACAGGGTCAGAGTTGACATTCTGCACATCTCTAAACTGTAGTGAATTAAATATCTTTAATCTATTGCTAATATTTCTCTCTCTTTTACGGCAGTATAGGGACTACATATTGAGGTTATATCCTACTCACCAACAGCGATGCCAGGGTCAGAGTTGACGGTCTGTACCAGCTCCTTGCCCTGATGTCTAACCACCCAGTTGGGGTCGATCTGCGCTGTTCCCTTGGGGTCCAGGTGCACCATCTGAAACTTCCGGAAGTTTGTGACGCTGACGGCATTGTTCTCAGGACACACGTCAAGGAAGTCTGGGATGTTGTCGTTGTCAAAGTCGTCTTTGCAGGCGTCTCCTCTACCGTCGCCTGTTGATAGAAGAACAGAAGATGCTGGGTTAAAATAAAGAGGCTTATTGTGAGAACTTTGACAGAGACTATGGTCTTTATTTTTATTTATTTAACCAGGCAAGTCAGTTAAGAACAAATTCTTATTTACAATGACGGCCTCCACCGACCAAACCCGGAAGACGATAGGCCAATTTTACACCGTCCTATGGGACACTCAATCACTGCGATGCAGTGCCTTAGACCACTGTGTTACTTCCTGTGCTGAAACGTGTCACCTTTTTGAATGAATAAAAGAACACCATTAATTCATAATATTTATTTGTTGCTCTCCTATTCCTTTTTATTGGAACGATAGGTGAAAACTAACCATGGCGACTACAGTAGGCCTATATAACTCCCTAGTTTCCACACTAGCAATAATGTTGCAACATTCCTACCACAGGGAAGGCAGACGTTTCACTCACTCTACCAGCGTTTCATAAAAATAATCGCAATTCCTGTAGATTTTAATATGTCCGCCAAGTCCAATAAGGAGTCTCAGTCATCTGCCTGCCGTGACAACTTCTACTGAAACATGTAACTATCTCAGAGGCCATAGTCTATTAGAAACAGACTCATAATACAGAGCAAAGGGAAGTTGCCAGCGAGCTGTAAACCTGTTTTCTCCACTTTCTCCTCTACTCTTCTGTAATTGCACAGGAAGCTGACTTGATTCTATCAAATAAACACCTTCTGATGAGGTGTTAAGAGGGTTAAGGGATCTGGCTCTAGGGTTTGTCTTTGAGAAGTATCTCATTCTCTTTCTCCCCCTCTCTTTCTCCATCGCTCTCTCTTTCGCTCTCTAGTTCCCTCTCTCTCTCTCTCCCTGTCTTCCCTACCTCTCCCAGTCTCCACACAGCCTGCTTCTAGTTAAAACCAGTTACACAAACTTCAGGTAACTCTGCATGATGAAATTGAAATTGGGCACTGTGGATTAGCACAGATGCCCCCTTCGGAAATAAAACTTCATGGCCTGGCGGCTGGGTGGCTGACGGATGATTCCCTCATGGGTTCCCGCACGATAAAGTCCCACGCTAATGACGTCATCAACCCTAACCCAGAAATAACCCTTTTTGTTAACTCCTTAAATGTCTGACCCACCATACTTGCACCACAATAAAAATTGCGGGAGCATTCAACAATTCAACAGTGTACAGATATGTATATTTCTATCATCAGTTGACTTTTTGTACCCTACACCTGCAAGTTCCTGAATGTGTGTACACTACTTCTAAACCGCCCACCATACTTCACATTTTGTAGAGAGAGAGAGAGGAACAAGACATATTGAACGGTAAATATATGAAGATATATATGAAATATATGAATGAAAAGGTGGTTAAGAGGTAAAAGGCACCCCGTGTTTTTTATGGTGGGCAGAAAAACGCTATTCCTATATCATACACAACCGCTGTTATAGTAGTAGCTATAGTTTACAGGACAATGGGACATGGCATGTTGACCTATATCTATAAAGATTAGTGTAAAAAGGAGGGTGGACAGGTGCAGGGACGTCTCAACGGAAGATTCCTGTATCACAAGCAATCCTCTGTGTGATGTTTGATAGTATCTATGGTAGTGTATACAGGGCTATTACAGAAGTCACAAATCAACCTACTGGATACTAATTCTTCCTCAGGCTGCTACAGGCAGCTACAGTTACAGCCTTCTTCACGGGCGTGAGGGTATTCAACATGGTGTGTTTGTCCCCCTTACCATCAGAGTCCAGTTGATCTTTATTGGGTGTCAATCTACAGTTGTCCCTATCGTCAGGGATACCGTCATTGTCATCGTCGAAGTCACAGGCGTCCCCCTTGCCGTCCTTATCGTGGTCGGCCTGGTTGGAGTTGGCGACGTAAGGACAGTTGTCCAGGTTATTCTGGTGACCGTCTTCATCGATATCCTGGTTGTTGTCACACTGGTCTCCTACAAGGTCATTGTCTGTGTCAGCCTGTTAAAGAGGAGAGGACAGGAGAGGACAGGAGTGTTACAGTGGCCAGCATGATAAAAAAAAATCCAACATTTTCCAGAACTTTTCCAAATATTTTCCAGAAATCCCGGTTGCAAGATTCCCAGAGTGATGAATAAGAAGGGTCATCCAAATCCTCCAACTGGGAATGTCTAGAAATCCTGTGAATTTGGGGAGCGTTTCTGGAATTTTGCAACCTTGATAGCTATGATGTCCTTTTTGTAATTACACAAAAGGCAAAGTGACTGTTCTTTATTCCCACCTGGTCAGGGTTGTGTAGCAGAGGACAGTTGTCACACTGGTCACCGACTCCATCCATGTCAGTGTCCTTCTGGTCATTGTTGTACAAGTAAGGGCAGTTGTCTTGCTCGTTTAGGATTTCTAAAGGAATAGGGAAATGGACATTAAACAAGATGCAGCGGTAATATCATGTGTGCAGGACATACCTGTAGTCATAATCCTAGATATTTGCTTGCCTGTTCTTGCATGTGGCATTTCGCGTTCCGTGCCATAGAAGTAGCTAATGCTAATTAATCACTTCATAGTTTAGGGCGGAAAGATTAATCGCAAAACCATGCCAGCTGGTCATTCCTTTGCATGATTTATTATCCTGCAATAATCCATAAAATGTTTTCTGAGTATCCATTAAGATTTTTTTTTAAATGTCATGACTAGTTCAGAGCCAACTACTGTCAATAGCAATACAAATGAATGACTTTTAAATAATATATTACAC